>NW_008710347.1:153613-240402 GCF_000327385.1 Lottia gigantea
ATATTGCTAACACTAAGAAAAACTGACCTGCTGACAGTTTCTTAAAGATATTGTTTATGAAATTCAAACTATGTAAGATAGATGTAAGAAAAGTATATATTACATTAAAAAGATATCTTCTCTTATTATCAATGTTTATATTCCTCCATATAAATATTGATATCTTAATATCATTTTGTAGGTAGTGGAATATTAAAGCTAAAAGAAGCCAGACATCCTTGTTTAGAAATGCAAGATGATGTATCATTCATTCCTAATGATGCTATGTTTGAAAAAGGTATGTTTTATTACAGTATTTAGGGTTGAAGACTGTGTCTATCTATATTATCAAAATGTAATTAAAATTAACTCTGACTATATTGAAAAATATAAACTATTAAATTTGAATTCTAACCTCGAACACAGATTTAATATACATATTCTTTGATTTAAATGATTTGGTTTCCGATAAAAATGATATCAATTCATTGATTTGTACTTTTAGCTGAGAAAATGTTCCACATAATAACAGGACCTAATATGGGAGGAAAATCAACTTATATCAGATCAGTAGGTCTTTAGTATATATTCTTATTATATTGATGTGTCTTATCTTATTCAGTCAATCTAAGAAGATTTTAAAAAGACAAGTTTAGTTTTACTAAATACATTCTTTAAAGAATTGAAACATAAAAGAAATTTATTGGTGGGGTCTAAAAATTGTTTTGGGTTTTAAAGTGGCCCTAGCACCATAGCAATCATCAGTGAATAAAAATAATTGTCATAAGTTTGGAACACAACTGTTATGTCTCATGTTAAGAGTCACCTTCAGAACTCATGGCCACTTTCATTTTTCGCAACCATACGCAACTGATAGTCACTATGGTGTGATGGCACCTTTATATAAATTAAATTCTGGTGATTATCAATAACATGATAAATATTGTCAATATGTGTTTATTATTAGGTAGGTGTTGTGGTTTTAATGGCACAGTTAGGATGTTTTGTACCCTGTTCCTCAGCTGATATAACAATAGTAGATAGTATATTAGCTAGAGTTGGTGCTGGTGATAGTCAATTAAAAGGGGTATCTACGTTTATGGCAGAAATGTTAGAAACAGCTTCAATACTCAGAGTAAGATAGTTTTTTTATATTTTAATTACAATGTATGGTTATTGTTGATGATCCAGTATGAATATAATACAACTTTCTAGAAGACTGACATGTGATAGCAGTAGCCACCATTGATAACACATGTAGTAATGTTTAATGTGACCTATACAGGGTTCCTTCATGTCCATCTAGCAAGCAGATTGTGACACAAGAGAAATGAGCAACCATTGATATCAAAAGTGATACTCAATGAATTCTCATATGACTGAGGGTTTTGTGTGGCCTGATGGTAGTTTTCTATTCTCAGAATGATCAAATGCCTCAGCCAAATATGTGTATTTTATATACTAGTATGAAAATTACCAATTATGTACTTGATATTTCAGTCTGCTACAGAGAAATCACTAATTATTATAGATGAATTAGGACGTGGTACTTCAACTTATGATGGATTTGGTTTAGCATGGGCTATATCAGAGTAAGTTTTGACATGTGCTAAAGCTGAGAACTACAAATCAAATTGTGTGTTTTAAGCTATGATGAAAGTTTCTACTGTTTCTATGTAATTTATAGCTCTGTTACCATTTATTGTGAAAGTTATTAAGACAACACTGAATCTTATGGGTTGAAGGGGTGAGAGATAGAATTTTACCATTGCTTTTATCTTGACCTTTTCAACCCTAGCGGCCGGTTTACTGGTCACATAATTCCACAATATATAGCCGGGCGGCTGGTGAACCGACCATTACTAAGTGACGTCATACAGTGTTAACATCATACGCTTTAAGTTATATTACTTGGAGTTTGTGGTATATGATGTTTGATTTCGTTTACACTCAGGGTTCAAAGGGTTAATGTGATGTATCTATCGTATATTTCAGACATATAGCTACCAAAATAAAACCATTTTGTTTGTTTGCTACTCACTTTCATGAATTAACAGCTCTATCTGATGTTGTTAG
The DNA here is from genome assembly GCF_000327385.1 of Lottia gigantea. Classification (NCBI taxonomy): domain Eukaryota; kingdom Metazoa; phylum Mollusca; class Gastropoda; family Lottiidae; genus Lottia; species Lottia gigantea. The sequence continues at coordinate 155,669 of NW_008710347.1, forward strand.
TAGTGTCAACAATCTACATGTTACAGCTTTAACAACAAATAATACATTAACATTATTATATAGAGTAAAACCAGGTAATCCTATCCTTTATTCATATGATTTGTACCAAATTTTTCTTGTTATTATACGCCCAAAGGAAATGTGGAGATTTTTTTTTTGCACCCGTGTCGTTTGGTCAGTCAGTTTGTCCAGCGGTCCATCTATCCGTTAACAATTGCTCAAAACTTGGTAAAATTGTTGATTATCACTATGGTTGAATCCTATCGAAAATATGAAAAAAATCTAAGAAAATTTAATATGAGTCATGGCCCTTGTTCTTGGAAATATACCTTATTCAGCCATTGTGAAATAATATTGAAATTGAGCTGTCTGCATATTTATTCTGTGTGAGCAGAGTGGTATACACCTCAGATTGTTTCAAAACCAGACAGAAAGAAAGAATTGATTCTCATGGTTAATTCTGCATTGTTCCAATAGTATTTGATAGTATGATGGTGTTATTTCTATTTTTAAGGTGTATGTGACCAGAGTTTTGGTATACATGTTGCCGAACTAGCTCATTTTCCTAAACATGTCATAGAGGTAAAGTATTTAATTGTATATCTGATTCTGAATAAACCCATTACATAATTCAATTGGTGATAATGACCTAAAGAAACCTTTAAAACATAATATTGATCTGAAAGGGCAATATCTTAATGTCTGGTCTTAAATTCCTCTTCATATTGTGAAGTTTATGTTTGAAAATCTTCTGTACTTGTGTTAATTTTCCATGTCATATTACTCATCTCAGATGTAAGAACAGAAAATCCAAAGTCTTTATTGCTTGTACTAAAAATGCTTATCCAAATTTTTCAGTTTGCCAAAGAAAAAGCCAGAGAATTAGAAGATTTTCAGTGCGTTAATTTACAAGGTACAGATTTATATGGTGATGATGAACCAGCTGTTAAAAAACGTAAATTAGTCAAAGAGGTTTGTTAATATCATAATATCACTAAGTTATATCACCATTTTTATTACATGTATATGATGTTTTCCTGTTACTTTTACAAAAGTATATGAAGTTATGACGTCACTTGGTAACAGTCCTTACTGGGTGCTTGGGTGTTTTTTTGGTGGTAAATGATCTGCTGGGGTTGAAAGGCTTATAAAGAAAAAGAAAAATATTTACTGCTTGGTAGACTGAAAAGAATGGAGATGGATGGAGGTCTGTCATATGCTGACTGTGTTAAGAACCCACCCTTTATGTAATGCTAGGTTTAAGTTGTATGAACTTTATTGCTTGGATGTGATCATAAAAATTTTATTCTTTTATCAATGGTCTGAAATGGAAAAAGATAAAAAGTCAAAATTTCTTTTCTGCTGTCACTTTTAAACTAAATGAGGCAAATTTTGCATACAAGGCTTCTTCAGACCTAAAAAAAAGAAAGAAATAGAGTCTAAAAAAATTTTTTTATATGAATATTGTTTTATATTTGTTTAGGAAGGTGAAGAAATAATAGAGAAGTTTTTAAATACTGTGAAGAAATTACCAATAGATACTATGTCAGATACTGATCTTCAGAAAGAAATGGAAAAACTTAAAGCTGAAGTCAAGGCTAAAAATAACCCATATGTTAATGATATTTTAGCCAAGACTCCAATGTCATCATGAATATGAAACTTTATAAAACAACGTCTGTTTTTTTTTTTTTCGAATCAAAAATACCTAGTTTTCAAATATCATTTATCATGATGCATGTAACAGAAAACAAAGGTCACAATCTTGCAATACATGTTATTGGTTGTATTTCAAAATACAAATCTAGAAATGTATGTTATTGGTTGTATTTCAAAATACAAATCTAGAAATGTATGTTATTGGTTGTATTTTGAAATACAGATCTGGAAATGTATGTTATTGGTTGTATTTCAAAATACAAATCTGGAAATGTATGTTATTGGTTGTATTTCAAAATACAAATCTGGAAATGTATGTTATTGGTTGTATTTCAAAATACAAATTTAGAAATGTATGTTATTGGTTGCATTCCAATATACAGATCTGGAAATGTATGTTGTTTCAAAAATCATTTCTTATTCAAAATGCAGATCTGGAAACGTATTTTATTGCTTGTATTTCAAAATACAGATCGCGAAATGTATGTTATTGATTGCATTCCAGATCTGGAAATGTACAATAGTTTGGGAGAGAACAAAATTCCAATACTTTATTCATTTATTATAGAATCATGTGTCAATTTTGCAGAATAAATTTAATTATTTTGTTACAGCTCAGAGATTACTCATTCTAAAAACCAGATGCCTCTCTGCTCCTGGGTATTTCAATTCTTTATCCTGTACTAAGTGTTCCAATTCCCCCGACCTTACTGTAATATAATTATCCACATAATAACTGGTTTTGCGGTAATTCGATTTGTCATTTTAAAAAAAAACTTGTATCATTTTTCTGAATGAAATTCCGACGTTACGTTTACAAAAAATATACTGCTATTAAAACAGCCAAATATGCGACTTTCGGGGTTTGTAAGCCACTATATTTAGATCTATATTATAAATATTAGGCCTATATTATTGCTTTTGGGGCATGATTATTCGTAATAGTAGATGATGAAGCAAACTATCAGACGACCCTTTGGATGGTCATGGAAAGAAAGTGAACATCATCGTCGGGGTGATCCAGTTGGTATCAAAGCGTCTGGTTGCCATTGGTCTGAAAAACCAGGGAATAGTGTTATTTAATTATTACGTCACAATTGACGCCATTGTGGCAGAATGATTGCACGTTAAACTTTTAACTACCTTCATACAATACTACTAATGCCGTCTATAGATGTAAAAGAGAAAAAATGGTACATTAGGTTGATTTCTTGCTTCAAACGACAGGAAAGGAACGATAGTGAAGATCGTGATAAGTCTGTATTCTTCTTTAAAGATGAATTTGAATTGCGACTTCATGAAGAAAATCTTTTGTACAGAAGAAGTGGGTGTAATGATCACCCCGTTTTAAATATCGGTATTGGGTTGACCACAGGTGATTTGGGTGGGAAACCATCAAATTATAGATATTACGGAAATTACAGACATCCTGGTAAACATCTTTTCATTCACCCTGGCTTTAAACAAGTGACCGAAGAAGTCTATTATGACGAACCAATAATAGATGGTTTACCAGCAACATTGTGGTTAGAGTGTATTGAACCCACATTAGATATATTGTCATCATTGAGTCTTTTGAAACATCGTAAATCTAATTTAGTCATGATGAAACCTCGTCCCACGAAGTCAGATAGTCATTACAGTCGTCATGGTGATTCTATTATTGGTGTTGTAGAAATGTTAAGTAGAAGACTTAGTTCTGCTCTGAATAGGCCACTAGGAGAAATCCAGGATACAGATGGTGATGATAATGCAGTAAGTAGAATTTAAATGTACAGACCACTAGTACAAGTATGCCTACCATTATAGACCCTTTGGGGAAATAATTTTTTTTAAGAACCTTATAATAATTACGTTTGAAGTCCTGGCGTTCGTTATTTATGTTTTTCCCTTGACTCTGAAAAGATGTGGTTAATTAAACGGATTTTTTTAAATAAACATTAACATGTATTTTAGGTTTTTAGCCTTCCGATTAAAATGTGCTGCTCTTTTACTTCATAGTTTAGATAAATCTATATCTCCCTCGTCTTTCTTTTATATTTTGCAGGATATTACTCACCGGCATCCAAACAGACGCAGACATGAAAGAGAAGAAAGAGTTATGTTGAATATAAACCAATATAGCAACCATGAAGATGCTGAAATTGAAGAAGAAGAAAGAGTATTATTGAATATAAACCAATATAGCAACCATGAAGATGCTGAAATTGAAGAAGAAGAAAGAGTATTATTGAATATAAACCAATATAGCAACCATGAAGATGCTGAAATTGAAGAAGAAGAAAGAGTATTGTTGAATATAAACCAATATAGCAACCATGAAGATGCTGAAATTGAAGAAGAAGAAAGAGTATTATTGAATATAAATCAATATAGAAACCATGAAGATGCTGAAATTGAAGAAGAGGAAAGAGTATTATTGAATATAAACCAATATAGCAACCATGAAGATGCTGAAATTGAAGAAGATGAAAGAGTATTGTTGAATATAAACCAATATAGCAACCATGAAGATGCTGAAATTGAAGAAGATGAAAGAGTATTGTTGAATATAAACCAATATAGCAACCATGAAGATGCTGAAATTGAAGAAGATGAAAGAGTATTGTTGAATATAAACCAATATAGCAACCATGAAGATGCTGAAATTGAAGAAGAAGAAAGAGTATTGTTGAATATAAACCAATCTGCTAACCATGATGATGACGTTACAGAAGTTCGGCGTGAATCTAGTTCATCTGTTCAACAAGATAATCTGAATCCTGACATCTCACCATTGCTACAGCAGGATGATGATGATGATGATGATGCCGTTTCAGTAGGCCAGCGTGAATCTAGTTTATCTGTTCAACAAGACAATCTGAATCCTGGCATCTCAACAGTGGTACATCAGGATGATGGTGATGACCTGGGAGTATACCAGTGTGAATCCAATTCATCTGTTCAACGGGATAATCTGAGTCCTGAAATCCCAGCAATGGCACAACAGGATGAGGATGATGATAACGATGATATCGGTGGTGATGACACTGCAGCAGGTCAGCGTGAATTATCTGTTCAACATGATAATCTGAATCCGGACATCCTTGAAGTGGTTCTTAGTGATGATGATGTTGATGGTGATTTTGTTCTAGAGGATCTAGAGAGCCTAGATGAATGGGAATTACCAGCAAAGTACAATCCAACTTCAAGAGATTCTGACAGAGAAGAAGAGAGAGAAAACAGCATTGAAAGGAACACAGCAACAGGTGATAGTTGTAGTGTACAGAACCTTTCCAGATCTCGAAAAAAGTCAAAACGCAAAAGAGCAATCAAACCACATCCGCATTTATACTTTTGGAAACCAGAAATTCGTCAGTTTGAGAAGATGGAATTGAGGAATTATTCAATAAATACCTTAATGTTATTTAAATGTGGAGTAAAATATTATTTTCAAGAAAATGATAAAAATAATGAGAAGGAACTTTGTAACCGTTTAACGTATTTGTCCAGAATGGATTTCTTTACCAGAAGATTAATCCTGTCCTCAACTGAAGATTTTTTCAACAGATCGGTAGGTGTTTTCCGAAATAGTTGACGTTTCTTACTGGTGGGGTTTTTGTTCTTGTGTGGTGGTTGTGGGTACCTATTATAGCAAATTAATGTAATTTAAATAAATGTACTTTACAGCCTACCCAAGAAATTACCAGCCAAGAAATAGAAAATGCTAGGAGGTTCCTGCAACTTAAAGGTATTTCACCAAAATACGGTGCATGTCAGTTGTCAGAGGCCCCAGAAGCAATCTGTATTGAATCGCCGACACCAGATGAAGGGTTTTTCAGAAGAAAAATGAATAATGTTAGGCGATTTTTTAGTCGCCCTCGAGTTGAAAGGAATTGATTTATAAATATGTTTAAAGATGGGTTCCCCTATAATACTTATATGAATAGAAAGTAGAGGTGTTCTTATGACTTGGAAAATACCAGTTTGTCTCGCATGTCCATAATTAATGCATAATTAGCTAAATTAGAAGAAAATTACTAGCAGAATTCAAATGAGTGACCTATCAAGAAAGGTCAAAAAATCTTCTGTTTTTTTTTTGTTTATCCAGACTGTACATACATGTATAATTATATGAAATAAGAACATAATGATATGATTAAGAATACATGATAATTTATTAGAAACATCAATTTATCAAATAGTTTGCTTAATTTGACGCTAAAAAATAAAGAAACCCATCTTTAAGTCTTTTAGTTATTTTTCACGTTATCTGTAGAAGTAATTTTGGCCATTTATATAGGTCGAATAAAATATACAACCTCGAGTTATACAGAAGTATGAGAATCAATTACCCTTTCCGTCTACCGAATTCACACGCGCCCGGAAATTCTAATTTGGACCCAATTTCGGCAGAATCCAACTGCGCCATTCCAAATATAAAAATTTTAGCCCAATTATGTCGAATTGAAATGTTACTAGTTAGATAACCTATTGGGTAAGTCCATAGGGACCGTTACATACTGTTTTCTGGTTTTTTTTTTTATTTCTTTTTTTTTTTACATTTTTATGCACCGTTATATTAAATTTCTATTTTTATAATTATCACATCGATACCGGTCCCTGTGGGTAAGTCGTCTATCATTACGCTACATGCCATAAGCCAATTTATTCGTCGAATTTGGTCAGACTGTTGAGATATTTTTGCCAAATTGTGAATTGAAAACTTTGTGCTTACGCATTCGAAAAGATGATTGACCATTTTTGCATACAAGTTGTAAATTTTATTAATACGCCAATTATTCGGTAATGTAGCATTAGTTGTGGTCTAATCATTTTGAATTACCTCCCTTGACTTCTACTCTTTAAACAAAAATGGCGAACTCAAAAAATTCCCAAACAGATACACGGAATGAATTAATAGAATTAGTGAGGAGACGAGCTGAAATAGCGGTAAGTTGGATTTATAATTTGTGCCTGGTGAATTGTTTGAATATTTCGTGGTCTTGTTTTTAGTATTAATTCTAGAAATTGACCTCAACCTTTTGTAACCCAGCGTAAAATTTTCTGAAAACAAAATGGAGGTAAAAATGGTCCATTGATCTTTTATCATTTTTGATTCCCGGGTTTTATGAACATTGGAATTAATCAACAGTTGGCCTAACATGCCTGAAAAAACTATTTTACCTAAAATTATGGGGAAAATGATACTGAATTAATTTGTTTTCTGTATATTGTCCAGCAGAGAAGTACGGAAGGCCGGTGGCGGTGTGTAGGGAAGGTCAAGTCCATAATTATATCAACAACACTAATTCGAAAATTTGGGGATATCTTATATACTGTATTTGTTTTATTTTAGGAAACTCTAGCCAATTTAGAAAGACAGATTTATGCCTTTGAAGGCAGTTATTTAGAAGATACACAATTATATGGGAATATCATACGTGGTTGGGATAGATATTTAACTAATACAAAGTAAGTATTAAATCGTAGAGTCATCAAACAATCTGCATCTTCTTTTCATTTAAAATATATTTATATTTTTAAAAAAAGCAAAATAGCCATTAATATTTTGTATTTTGATATCTTTCCCTTTTTTTCAGAAATACAAATAGCAAAGCAGACAAGCGGAATCGAAAATTTAAGGAAGCTGATCGATTATTTTCAAAGTCTTCTGTTACATCAGCTGCTGTAAGTTGAATTTCATTTAGTTACAAGTTTAAAAGTTGACTTTTTACGCTACCTGTATGCCATATTTTACAATCATAATGCCATGCAGCTCAGAATGGTTAGACAATATCAATAAATAAATAAAGATTGTAGACTGTACTTTTTGTTGCCTCTGCTATATGCATGTAATTGTTTTAGTTATAGTACACAATGTAGGTTAAAAGGGTCCTCTTGTATCTGATTGTTTATATATCAGTTTGTATTCTTTGTGTTCTATTTTACATTGTATATATTACAGGCTGTAAATGGAGTATCAGATTCTGTAGACAGAAGTAAGTAATGGGTATCTTTATTCCTCATGATGCCATCTCTTAATTACCAAGATATAGAGCTTATTCAAAGAATAATCAGAGCCTGAAAAGATCTTGGGTTCTGTGTCACTAGACATATGATTTAGATTGTATATATACTGCTGATTGGCTGTGTTTGCAAATGTACAATCCAATCAAAATAATAGCTGCTTCTGTGATACAAGAAAGGTGGCTATTGCAGTCAAGGCGCTTACTTATGATGCATTAATATATACTGGTGAAATATAAAAGGGGCCTTCATTATATCTGATCCAAACTTAAGATTCTTATGAATGTTATTCATGCTCTTTTTTATAGGACCATCACCTTCGCCAGAAACACCCACAGTAACATCTGGTGCCAATACTCCAAACAGTCAAACAAATGGCAGCAATTCACCTTTACCAACAACAAACAATGGCACACATATACCTTTACAGACTAACCATTCTGGAAAAATACAAAAGAATCCTTTACGTCATAAAAAAAATAAAAATAAATCACGACACAGGTAATAGGTTAACTATTTATTGATCTGATAATCAAGTCTTGAAATATTTGTTGTTAATCTATTACACATAGTTTACAGTCATTTGGAAGAGCTTATAATCCTACACATTATTCCGGTGTCTTGAAACATTGACTATTGTGTCAGAAGGTTATTTACATACTTGTTGTAAATTGATTGTGGGCTTAAGGCATTCATCAGTGAGTTGTATTTTCTGCTAGACAATTGGTTGCCATAGGTTCTAATAATTCTCAATGTAAGAAAAATTTGAATGGCCAGTACTTCCGCAGTGGGTCCAGTGTTATTATCTATTACTTGAGAATGAAACCTGTTTTTGTTGAAATTATTCTCAGAATGATAATTATTTTCTATTTTCAGACCTGATGGAAAATTAAGGAAAGGAAAAGACGGGAAATGATATTGTTTAGATTTTTAAGCATATAAACTACAAGATTAACATTGACATTGTTATAGACTAGGTCAAAGTGAACTGTAAAATTTTCATTGCTGTATATACTTTATTATTGTTATCTTGAAATAAAATTATGATCAAATTTAAATACAATTTCAGTTGAACTGTGTATATTCTCATTTGCCGTATTAATAGTTTTGTTTATTTTGAAAATTCATATTGTTTCAATCATCTATATGTAAATGTTGGAATCAGTCAACTGTATTATAATAGATATTAAACCACTACACATGAGAAATTCCCTCATAGTTATACTAATAACATAAGTAAATTTGTTGACCTTCAGCCAACCTTTGATGTATGGCTTTTATACAGTTTTATTCAACTCGTTCAGTTGTTGATTAGTGAAAAAAAAATTATTGGCTTTTAAAAAACGATTTTTATTTTATATTGTCTAACAGAATCAGTTAAAGTTGTCTTTTGAAGAATATTATAGCTGTGACTCCATGTTTTAATGGTGGCCAGTTATCTGTTACTAAATCATTAACTCACATTTGTATATATGAATTGTTCTCTTGTGTATTTTGTATTTTTTAAATGAAATAGTGTTAGCTGAAAGGCCATAAACTGTTTAAGTATTAAATTATCACATTTAATAAGTTTTATGTCCATTTAAAACGTTTGGACTGTTCATGGTTGATCGGTCACAAAATGGTGGTTTCAGAAGAGCTGTGATTATTGCATTCGTAACTGTTCCTGACTGACCTCGATTTTAGTTCTGTGGTCGAGCTGGAACAATGACATTATCTTCCATTGCAACTTGTGTTCTACTCTAAACATACAACACAAGACCCTTTTTTCAAAAAATAGTAGATTAACGTAGGGCATTAAAAATTTACGCAATTGACAACATCAAATTTCACTTTACTGCAAGTTTACTGTTACGAATTTTTTGATCAAGGAGTCTAAAAATATCACATATCGCCCCCCGATTCACAACAATAACATCACCAGCCATCTATCATAAAATATGCATTGAAAAAGTGTCCAATTGTATGGACAAGCCATGTAATGGTATCCCTACAGTTCAGAGTATATACTCATCAGTTGGACTTACTGAGTTGTGCTATGACTAGAGAATAGGATCTCTTTATAACATTAATTTAGCATGATTCCAAAGTATTAAGTTATATGGATTTATTGGATTATGGAAGAATTCTGTTAAATACTTTCGGACACCAGGTAAGTCCATTGATGAACACTCATTTTGGAACAAGTTTAAAATTTCAATTTTTCATTCATCCTAGGATGTAGTATACCTTTAATGTTAGTCTTACTCCAAAGGCAGAGTAGGTTTACTCTATGGAAACAATAACAATACAAATAATGGTTTAAAACATTTATTTTTTAAAAAAAAACATTCACAAATTCATTTAAAAACAAAAATGAGATTGAAGTACAAACATCAGTGATATTCAAGACGGATATCAAGGTAGATCAGATTCATTAAAGGCAAATTGTTTTTAAAATCTTATACTTTTTTGAGCATATCAAGAAATAAGTACAACCAATTTTCTTTCTTTTGCCCTACGTAACATATATTGATATAAACTGATTTCAAAAGCAAATTGATAAAAAATCAGAATGTTTATGTACAAATGATAAAATTAAAGTTGAAGGTATCACATATTGGACAACAGTGGTGGAATGGCTGAAAAAGAAATTCAACATATATTCAAAACTTGACCATTATTTGAGGAATGTTGATTCAAATTTCAATGAAATTATTTCCTTAAATTGAAAGTTAAACAGGATGTAACATGAAACTTTTACATAATTACCTCCTTGTTCACTGAAAAGGACATGAAACCAAATGAATAAATTTCAATGGTTTGTATGTATTTCCTTACCTAGAAAATTAAACTAGAGGATAGCTAGCTTGTGTAGCTACACCACATTGGTTTTCCTTGTTCCTGGACATGTATACATAGCCATCTTTACCCCAGCCAGTACCCCAACTACAAAATATAAACAGTATGTATATTATACATTTAATTACACAGTCGTCACATCAACCTTTATGTAAATAAATACAAAATCAAATAAGAAAATTCTAAATGAAACAAAGAGTTTGACGTCATAGTTTCCTGCCCTTATTAGGTAAATGAGGCAGGGAAAGCCACGCAGTGTGCAATAAGGGAAAAAAGCCCACACTTTTTCAATGGTTTACATCCCATACACATGAACAAATTTTTTTTCCATGTCACCCCCTCCAATCTGCTTCAGAGACAAAAAATCTTAAGGTATTACTTCACCCAAGTTAGTATACTCAAATTTTCATTTAAAAACTTTTTCAAATCTGTGAAAGATATTACTGACCTATTTTTAACCAACCAATAATCACTACCGTCTAATTTACCATAGCCAGCTATTAATACACCATGATCAAGTTGTGTACTGCTACATTCTGGTTCATCATATACACCACCTTGATATAACTGGAATGATTGGTGACTAGCATCAATAGCTATAGATACTGGTCCTACACTACCAACAGCTTGTTTTAAAGCATCTTCATCACCACTAGAAACATCAACACAACCAGTACAGTCACCAACTACCTCAGATTTGTTGTAATGACATCTAAATTCCACCTGAAACAATGAAACCATGTATTAGCATTAGTACATTCTATTCTATTCTAAATCTGCTGATCTTTAAAACCTATGACATGTATTTGATTGCCACATAGGACTCATAAAAAACCAAAATTTTCAAAACGGCTCTTTTAAAAATTCAGATACTGGTGGTTTCAAAGTTACTAACTATATTTACCTTAGCTTCATATGGATATTCATCTTCAGTTTCAAGACCGTATTTTTGTATGTAATGGAAGGCATTGTCCATTAATCCACCATTACAACCTTCATTACCAAATTTAGCAGAACAGTCGACTAATTGTTGTTCACTAAATGATACCAATTTACCTTTCTTGTGGAAATATTGTCCTTCTAATGAGCCAGTCTAAAATATAAAAACATTTAGTTTTGAGTAAATGACCTAACGGTATTTAATTATTAGCCTCATGTGATTTAGATGTTCCCAAGTATGAGGAAAAAAAAACATAAGTATATAACAGCATTAGGCAACACTTTAGGATTTTAAACTGTATAGAGATCTTAACATGAACAGCATGTAGCACACAGAGCCTTGGTTAATTGCTCCATCTAAACAAATAAACAGGTTTCAATGTGAGCCCATCCAACCCACATAACTGACGGGAGTTATTTGAAATAAAAGATTCAATTTCAAGAGAAAAAATTGCAGATAAAAAGGAGCTTTTAAGACATAAAAGATACTTACTGTACTGAATGACCAACAAGATCCACATTGCCCCTGTAAAAATATTACAAATATTCTTTTATAAATGAGAAATATCAACTTACATGCATAGAATAATTTAATTTCTGGAAAAATTTAATAATATCAAAATTAACCAAAAGTATTTAATCATATGAGCCAACACTTGCCATGACTCACAATTTTCACCATAAGGTGTCAATTACTGCTAAGCATTTAAATTTTCAGAACCTACCTGATTTTTAACTGGTGTAACATATCCTTTCTCTCTCCAATCAACCTCATCAGGTACTGTAACTAATTCACCTTTTAAATATGTTGAACATTGAGATGGATCATCACCCTCCTTTCTTTGTTTAAAACCATTCAATTTCTTAAATTCATCAAATTGCTGTAAGAGACAGAAAATAGTACTGTTACATCTTCATAACATAGAACTATGTAAACATTAATGTCTAATGCATTTAAATTAAATTGCCATAGCAACTAAGAAACTTCTAAGAAAGCGTCAACTTATAAATTTTAAAGTACAACATATTAACCAAAATTGTATTGCAAAAAATAAACTTTCAATATGTTAAAATAGTAAATAACGCGAAAAAGTGATCTACAGTTAACCCTGATTAATGCCCAATGTAAAGACAAAAGATAACAACTTTATCTGTAGGACATTCAGCTATGATTAATATCAGTATATAACAGGAAGTTAAACACTTGTCAAGTTTTAAAGTGCAATAATTATCATTGCCAAGTTGAAGAATAGTCATACATGCTCGTAAGTCACATTTTAGTACTACAGTAAATGGATTTTCACCCAGAAAATGAGGATACTGTCCTTTCAGACAAAATTTACTGATTTGGACTGGTTTGCCATTTTCAGGGGTAGATTGGGTCTTCAGAACTTCCTTCAAAATTACCTCAAATTAAGAATTCAACTGTCTTTTTCTATATATGTCTGTTTATAATATGGCAGTTTCGACAGTGAAAACTATTACTGATGAGTTCAGCTAAAAAAAATTCCCATTTCTGAGATTAAGACACAATTACGGGATGGAGAACCTGTTACTTTAAAAGAATGTTCAAATCTTGAACTCACCATATCAGCAAAAGCATTCACACCTAAATAATAGGATTTTTTACCATCATGATATAACTGATTATGATATTCAATCATTTTGACATTTTCCATGAATATATTAAATCTCTTGCCTTCTTCATCATTTGTATATACTTTATCTATAAAATCAATCAAATGATAGTGTTATTACATAACATGTTATGTTCCCTTTGCCAAGGTTTTATTTCCCTGAGCATACATAAATGTTTCCTTGAGGCTGGGTTAAATGTAATCAGAAATGACCCGTTCAATTTTATTTTTGAGATTTAGGGAAATTCTTTTTCACTATGTTTTTTTTTTTTCAATCATACAAACATCTAACATGAAACATAACAAGGAATTTTTACAAAAAAGCAGAATATTTTTAAATGAGTTCATTATACATAACAAATTCCACTTTCAGTTTCACTTTACAACTGAGAATCTTTCCTAGAAGGAAATTCCTATGAATAAGCTTCCTGTATTGAGCCTGATGTATGCAACTGAATTACTAATATATCGGTATTGAATGACCTCAAAATTGACAACAGACCCAGATCATTTCAGAAATAGCAGACAATGTAAAGCTAATACCCGTTTCTCAAATAACAATGAAATCACACATAAATGCTCTCCACAAGACTCAAAATATTCTCAATCTACCCATATAAATTTTAAAATTTTCAAGCATACTTACTATGCTCATTTTTAAATGCAGTCCATGACTCATCATATGGATGGAAACTAGTAGGAGCTTTTAAATCTTTCACTTCCTTGATATGTTCAGCTGGGTTAATCTTCATCCATTGCACACTGCTGGGTAAGGCAGTGGTTACCACTAAAATTGTTGATAATACTACTAATAACATGGTGATTTCTTTATTTCTGAAATTGAGAAAACAACACAATCAAAACAAATACAAACAGATTTATATACCACTGAGTATACAACAAGCTATGTACAAATACTCTACACTGTAAACAAAATAGAACAAAAATAATTACACACAATAGTCAAGAAAAAAAAATCACGACACACAAGTCAAGCATTGAAATGTCTCACTATATCGATATATGTTGAACATAGCTCAGGGGAAGACAGCTGTAAACAAAGGAAATGAAGATAACTACACAGTTCACAAAGCAGGTTACCTACACCAAGATTACAATAACTCTGAGCCAAACTTAATCAACAATATAACCTGCCTACAAAGTTCAACAAAATAAGATAATCTACCTGAGTTATGTTCAACATAAGATAAAGCCAGGTACAGGGTGGTCAATACTGCTCACAAATAAATGATATAACTTCAATAGAAGTTGTTATATAAAGAGGTTATGAAGTCACATGATAACCTAGATAAATCAACTGACAGATCACATCACATGACCTGCCAGATAAAGTATTAGATTTCATACACCTAACTGGCAAATAATGACTAAACCGAGCACATGATTTAAATAAACTATGTGACCTCAATAAAATTATCAAAGCTCAATAACAAAATGCAGTCCAGTATGTATAAATCATAATAAATACTGTTTCAAAACCAAAATGGATTTTAACTATTTCAAAACCAATTGGATATTTCTATATCACTCTACAATTGATGTGTTGAGCACTATTGACAGTGAAAATATCTTATTATTGTAGCAAATCATATACTATATATGATTGAGAAATTGTGTTATCTTTGTACTGGATTTGAAAATGTTTTATATTTAATTGTACCATGCAAATATATATTCAAATAAAAATAAGCAAAAAAAAAAATGCAGTAAGCTTATAGTGATATGCTATCAGAAGAAAATAATAATCTATTAATCGAAATTATCTGATAGACAAAATTGATTATGTAATCGATTAATAATCAAAACACGCCACATTTAATGTTTAAATCATCATATCACGAATATAGGTTATTGACATTGTCTTATAAATTTACAAGTATGACAAATGGTAGTATGGTTTGGACACCATTCACTGTAAGAAAACAAATTACTGTTTTTTATTTGCATACCATTTTAGTAAATCTGAAAAATTTGTCGCTGTAAATCTTGTTTGGATGGAAATAACTAGTTGGCATACCGCAGACACCATAATATTAAGCTTCAAATGAGAATATAGTTCCAGGCGGGCACTGCAAAGCAAGCCAATATAGATAAATAATGTAGTAAATTTGTGTGATCTATGCATTTATTAATCCATGATCAAGTAATTTCAATTAGCATTAGAGCTGTACTTCGAAATTTACATCATAAACAACTACAAGTAGTCTAAATTCAAACAGAGTGCTGTTTTTAACACAATTCCGTGTGAATGCCAAGACCGTGAGATGGCTAATACATTTTACCTTGCTTGAAACCACTGGATTCATCCTTCTAGCTAACATTGTACAGATAACCCATGTTTATCAAAACAAGCAAATGCGGAGGACATGCAAGGTCGCACATGTAAATTAATAATACTTTCTAGAGATACACGAAAAATAGATTGGCACAAAGTCAGGTAAACTTAAACTGTACATAGCTTGACAAACTATCAAAAATCTGAGAAAATGCCATTCGGAAACCAGTCAATCAGTGGTCGATCAGTAATATATTGCTGGATTGCTGTACAAGTCCAATTTATCAAATAAAAAAAGCATGCAAGATTGAGAATATCTTTTTAAAAAGATAAGAATTAGTCTAGTTACACAGCTTAAATTTAAAAACTATAACTATATAGGTTTCTTTGTTACATAAACCTACTTTCTAGCTAATATTTTATTCATAATACTTGTACTTGTAGGACTCGTTAGTCGTTATCTTTAGCCTCGGCTCACCCCACCCACAGACAAATTTCAAATGAACACGCAATAGGCTAGTACTACGCATTCCCATATGTCTTAAAAGAAAAGAATTTACTTCTCACCTTCCAAAGTTTGAAAATGGTTCTGCGATTGTAGTCATATGACTTAGAGTCATGTGATTGATTTGACAAGAGGCGTTTTTATTGATTAGTCACGCGTGATTTGACGCGAAATAGATTTTGCTTAATCTGATTTATTTGATTATAATAGTAGCCTAGTCCGAAATTTCTTACCCAGTGGTAAATCTAACTGTCTTTGACGGATAAAGATATCACAGTAACGCACAAGAGCAAATTTAAAAGGGAAAGACTGGTCCATATAACTTAGAATTATAATTAGGAGGTCTAAAACCGCCTTTAAAATAGGTCTGAAATTCACTATTTCCGGAAATGACGCATATTAGTTGCCTATTTTTAGGATTCTATTTTTCCAGAAACTGAAAGTTTGTTGCCAAAAATCTCTTTTGTAGTGCTAAAATTAGGGTTTTGTAAACTTCGTAAAATTAATTTATTGTTGTAATAAGGTTAGTTTCGTATACTTGATTTTCAAATAATATAAATACATCTCAGTCTTAGATAAACTTAATACATAAATTGTCAACGTTATCAAAGCACTAAGTCAAAGTTGGGCAAATAAAGGCATAGCTTTACTGTTCAGCTAATTTCTATAGTGTAAGGAATGTTGCAGGTATTGGAGTGATTTTTTAAAAAAAAAGGTAACAAGTTACTGTTATGGCTAGTTGCAGGGGTCATAGTCAACCCTGTTTTATGCTTATACTGTCTTATGGAATACATTATTTCAACTGATGATAATCATGTTAGTCTTCCACACACTAACATATTCTCTCATGTCACAAATTTAAAAAAAATAATTTTCAATTCTTTGAGTTTGTGTGCTTCTGCCATATTTCCAGGTAGATTCTAGATATCTAGACCTTATATTTTTTCCATATTTTGACATTTTAATCAACCCAGCCAGAGTATTTTGAAGTCAATGTTTCAAATTATACAAAAATGATACTCAAGAGGTGAATCTGTAAATATAGTGGTCAAACAGTTGTTCAACGTTTGAAAGCCTAGTAATACGGAATAAGTCATCTTCACTGGCTATTCCAGTTAATCCAGAAGTAAATAGGCAGGCCTATAAGTAATCTAGGAAAGATCTATGCCAAAGTATGACCAATATAGAATCCTTGTGAACTTAAGTTGTTACCTTGCAAAGAATAATTGTTTCTTCTTTTCTTTTAAGTAATTAATGATACAGTAAAAAAAATGAAGAAAAGAAAGAAATGTTTTTTGAACTTCAGTTGATGCATTTATCTTTTATTTTCAGACTTTACTTCAGAAAGTTCAATTAATAATGAATCATTAGATGTATTTGGTGGATGGTGGATCATTAGATAATCTTATTACTTTTAAATCAAATTAGGAAAATGGTATCGTTTGAAAACACCTCTGGTCCTTTTATGAAATCAATAAATGCAAATGGAATTGAGCTTGATAAAATGAAGTATGAAGCTCATAGGTTAGCATCGTTTGATTATTGGTGTTATTATGATAAAGCTCGTCCAATAATATTAGCTAAATTTGGCTTTTACTCCACTGATGACAAGAGTGACTTAGTGACATGTTTCAGCTGTGGTGTACAGAAAAACCATTGGACATACCAATCAGACATAGAAGGTGAACATAAACTATTAAATCCTGAGTGTTTACACATTCGTGGACAAGATATAAATAATGTACCTATCCTTCTTCCTGATGAAGATATAAGTAATGAGATATGGAAACAATTACATGCTATGTATTGTGGTGAGGTTTCTGATACAGTAGTGCTAACTACCCGAGTAAACAGAATTGATGCAATAAATAATGTAAATCATGATGCTACTAAACCAACCCAACCCTCTGTTAATAGGGCGGATTCAACTCCTAACTACTCCCAATCTCACTATAAATCTCAATTAACTGATTCTAGAGAAGCCAAGTTGAGATCAGAAGATGAACGTTTGAGAACATTTAATGATGGTTGGCCCCATAGTTCTCCTACACCAGCTGACCTTGCGAAAGAGGGATTTTTTTTCACTCAAAGCGCAGATCGTGTACAATGCATTTTTTGCAATGGTATTTTAAAGAATTGGGAAGTAACAGATATTCCTGCTGTGGAACATCGGAAACATTTCCCTGGGTGTGGACTTATTCGGAATAGAGATGTTGGTAATATTCCACGAATGGTTGATGTCCAATCAGACTTAGGTATTACACTACCAGTTTTAAACGATAGTCGAATAGAAGTTTTATGGCTTGATGAAAGATTACCTTCAACTGGTATCTTTACTGAACCTCCAAGACATCCACAATATGTAACTGAAGCTTCTAGAATTGCTTCATTTGCTAACTGGCCAAAGGGAGTATCACAAACACCACAAATGTTGGCAAAGGCTGGATTTTTTTATGCAGGTTTGTATTAATTTTTCAAGGTTTCATCTGTTGTTGTATGATGATAGCTTCTTCACATTATATAGAAATAGAAATAGAAGTAGCAACCAAGAAACTGAAGCTCCATCAACATGGACAATATTTCAGATGACTGTAGCACTGTATTAAAGGTTATAACATAACGTTAATGTTTTTCTCATATTTGTTTTGAATTGGCTCTAGATAGATTATTATAAACTCATTGTAATATAAGTAAAGATTACATACAAATATCTGAGCATATGAATATATTTGCTTGGTAGGTTTTGATGACAGTGTTAAATGCTTTCATTGTGATGGTGGATTAAGAACTTGGGAAGCTAATGATGATCCATGGAAAGAACATGCTAGATGGTTTTCCAGATGTCCCTACGTTCTACAAGTAAAAGGAGAAGCGTTTGTTAGAAGGTTTAAAAATGGAGTAAGTAGGCCATTATTATAATGTATGACTTATTTTAACAAGAGTTTTGATAATCTTGCAAGCTATTTAGATGAATTCAGATCTTAATGCAATGTAGCAAAATATTGATGGAAGGTAGGTTGTCACAGTAAGAGTGATATCAGTATTTGGAACAAAAATAACTTGGAATAAAAAGATTTTCAAAAAATTGTGACTATAGCATTTAGTTTTAACCCTGCTTTAAGACTATGATATAAATATTTCAAAAATTTCATCTTAAGTTGACATACATAATTTCTACTTTAATTCTGGACTCGAACCTTAGACTGTTCATTTAGTCTTTTGAATTAACAACATTGATTAAATAAGAATTGATTATTTTTAATTATAGACATCTGATAGTGCAAGTCCTCAAACAGAAGGTATATATATAGTTTTATTGTTTTTTTTTCGATGTATAAGTTTCTACTTAATCAATGAATGTACAGTGACATTTACAAACATGCATTTTGCGCAAATTTGACATATTTTTTTTATTCATTTTCAGAATTTTACTGATATGAGTAAATTTACATCTAGTCAGTATTCAGGGGCCAATGCATTGTGCAATGAGGGAAACTTTTAACAGAACACACTACATGTGATCAGTTTGAGAGTAGGCGATGTACTTGATTAAAGAATATGAAAATAGCTTTATTTTTTTTTCTTTCTTTTAGAACGAGAAATAACAGCTCGATTAGATTTACCAATTGTTCAGAAAGTGTTAGATATGAAAATACCAAGGGAAAGAGTGAAATTAGTGATACAAGATAGATTAAATAGAACAGGTTGGTCAAGTAGATTTTTTACTTTCTATTGTTGTTTAAAACTCAGAAAGGTATTTTTATGTATAAACTGAATTTGAAAAAAGGACAAAAAAAAACTGTCTTTCATAGGGTTGCAAGTTTTGCAAAAGTAGTCACCCAATGTAATTTGAACTTAGATATACACTTGGATATATTACAACCATCATTTTTATATATACATTTAATTTACTTAGGAGATGATTTTGATAGTGTAGAAGATTTATTAAATGCTATTTACCATCTTGGAGATAATCAGGTCATGCCTCCAACTAACACTCATCCACCAGCTATGCCTACTTTAACCGATAGTGGATCACAGGTTGAAGGGAGAGAATCAGCAGGTATAAAATGATTTATAAACTATTAATTAGTCCATTTAATTGTCAGTGACTTATACTGAATAGTACCTTGTAACTTTGAATCACTCTAATTGAGAGTCGGCTCGGTGTAGGCTTTTACCCCCTAATACCTATTTTTGCCTGTGCTAGGCTATATTTATATCTCCTTGAAGGGGTTAACAACTTTCGAACTGTGTAAACGTCAATACTTTCTTCTAACTCTGGGTTGGAACACTGTCTTTTTGTGGCAGTGCAATAGCTCAATCGGTAGTGAGTTGGATTTTTGTCTGCTAAGCAATAAGTCACCTTGGGTTCGAAGGTAAGAAAAAATCCTGATGCCTGTGCCTTTGCTTCCGAGAATTGGCTTTCACCCCCTAAAACGTAATCTCTATTTAAATTCCCTGAATAGCATTTAGTAAAGGGGATTTGATATAGATTATACAATCATTTGCTTGATAAAGACTATAATTTGTTCCTGAAACCAAGCAAAAGAACTATAATAAAATTGTTTTTTTACCAATATGAACTTTGAAACATTTGGCTGCCCAATGTTCTTTTCAGAGATCAAGGTGCAAGTGTTTTCCTAATTAGAAAATATGAGAACAAAATTGAAATCTATCATAGAGCATTGGAAGTAATGACAACTGAACCATTGCAAATATTTCATTCCCACTTTCTGTCGCAAATTAGTTAATTCATAGTGATATTAAATTTGATATTTTTGTATAGTTTTAGATACCATGTCCTTGAATGATACAAATTCTAGTGGTAAGTTTTTTCTTATATGCATTTTTCATATATAGCTTTAAATGTTGTATTTGATACAAATCTCATCAGCACAATGAAAAAATACATTTGATACAACATATGACTATATATGACTAGCTATATCAAGGGAAAGGTTCATCTGAAGGACTTGAACACAGTTGATAAATCAAGATGATTGCATATTTAAAAATAATGGCAAGAATGGGAATGCTTTCATATAATCCTGAAATATTTTCGTTTTTTTTTTTTTCAGCTGATCATGAATCATTGTTGTTAGAAAATCAAAGACTCAAGGACCAGAGGACATGTAAAATTTGTATGGATGAAGAGGCGAATATAGTTCTCTTACCTTGTGGACATTTAGTTAGTTGTGCTACATGTGCTCCAGCATTAAGAAAATGTCCGATATGTCGGGCAGGTATTAAAGGCACAGTCAGGACTTACATTTCATAAAAATTATATACTACTGTCTTCGCAAATTCATTGGTACAGCGAAATACAGAACTTGAAATTGCGTTGATAAAAGTATAAAGGTTTGTTTATAAACACACCGTCCTCCCTAAAAAAATCCAAGTTAAAGTGTTTTTAGTTTTGGTGGAAAATTGTACCCAGTAAAGACAAATTTCAAATGTGTGCATATGTTTATAGGTATATTCTTTTTATACATCCACATGGAAATGTGGACGTATATTACCGTTGTCCCTCTCAGTCGGTCCATATTTACTATAACTACCACCAACTACCTACTTTTTGATATCAGCATCCGCTGGAAGCAAAAAATAAATTTTCATCTACCAACCAATCAACTTTTTGTCCGTCTGTCGGTACATGCATCTGTCGGTACATGCATCCGTCTGTCCACATTTCTTGTAGGCACGATAGAGTTTTTATCCGATCTTGATGAAACTTGGTATGCATGTATATATTGATAAGATGTCGGTCAAGTTCAAATTTAGTAACAATATATGAAATGTTTTGAGTTATTGCCCTTGACTAAGTAAAAATGCTTCAAATTTGGCTTGTAGGCAAGATAGAGGTTACAATTTGCATCCGATCTTAATGATTTAGATCTTGGTTATGTTTGAATTTTGTTACATCAGAGGAGCACTGACCTAGTTCATGTTTGAATTTGATAAAATATTTTTTCAAGGTATTGCCTTGACTTATATAAAAAATGAAAAATTCATTTTCAAGTCTCTAAAGACTTTATCATTTCTGACAGATGTTTGTGGGTGTATGTTACCATGCCTGGCGAATTATCTTTATCAATGCAATGACTTTTTAGGACTAATAATTCTATTCTAAGGGCTGTAGTAGCTATTTTATAATTATTGGCCAGGGCATATAGAAAAGAAAATCTTGGCCCTATGCTTGACTTTCTTTTGGTACAAGACTTACCTCTCATATATTTATAAAATTAAGATGACAGAATAATGAAAAGTTTTTTTCTTCCTAGATTCAAAAATATACTGATATTATTTTTGAATGATAACTGTCATATATGGTAAATATGTATATCAATGATTTATTATTATGTCTTAAATGAAGTTCTGGTTTTTTTGGGGTTCTTTTGGTTTTTTGTTTCTTTGAGTTAATCCAGATTCACCTCCAACCACCATTTTATTGGCAAAAAAAAGATCAATTTCGGACCCGTGATCTTATGTTCGCTTGATCTGTTTTCTATTGGGTAGAAAATCCTGTGCCAGATACAGTACCTTGGTTTTCGTACCTTGTTGTTTTCGCAACCCAATACAACATGCTGTGTAATATTTTCCCCAATATTACTGCAAAGATTTGAATTAGCAAAACCTATTGGCCAATGCAGATTTAATAAGTAAGTAAATCTGAAGATATAAAAATGTATTAAATAAACTTAAAAAATATAATAAAATAAAGTAATAACAAAGACGGTTTATACCTTTGCAAGAAATACATGTACTGTAAAAAAAAAAAAAAAATACATAAATCATAACTCTCACCCACCCAAAAGGCCAGTTACTGACGACAGTTTTCATGTCCATGATGCAAGTTTCATCTTTTGTTATCAACAGACAGAAGACACTTTCATTATCGGACTTGTGAAATATGTACAAACATATTCGCATATAAAAAGAAAACGATAATGATTTGATAAATATTGGTGGCATTGATAGTCTTGATTATAACGATGATAATCATGATGAACACAATTGTGATCTTGATGATCAATTTGATAATGATCAGGAGGATGAGGACAATGGCGATCTTTAGGATAAACTTGATAATGGTCATAATAATAACCTTGATAATGGTCATAATAATAAACTTGATAATGGTCATAATAATAAAATTGATAATGGTCTTGATGATAAATTTGATAATGAACTTGATGATAAATTTGATAATGATCTTGGTGATAACGACAATGGCGATCTTGATGATAAATTTGATGATGACGACAGTGGCGCACTTGATGAAAAATTTCATAATGATCTCAATGGTGACGACAATGGCGATCTTGATTACAATGGCGGAATGTACAACAATAATACATAGCTTGATGAATGCAGTAATAGCTATTTATATTTGTATAATATATGTTTTCCAGAGAATCCCCACTACTCCATATAACAAAGCAACAAAATTCATACAAATATGAACATTATAATAAACAGCTAATAATTATTTCAAAAATTAAAAAATATAAATAGATAAAGGTGTATCAGGCACATTCCAAAATTCCTTTGTCTAAATTGCACAGTGCCACCAATAAGTAAATGTATTTATGTAAGCAATGCTTTCAAATTTTGTTGGCGACGTTTGATAATTCGTAAAGGCACTTTTCGTGTTACAAAGTACATGTACCTGTTTATTGTAAAATAGAAATATTTACGCTTTTACAAAAAATATAAATAAGCCTATGTATATATAAATAAAATGTTCTTTACACCAAACAGTCGAAAACACAACTACCACTTCAGGCGTTTTCGTATATTACTGAAATAAAAAGAGAACGTTTCAGATATATCAAAATGTATATCATGCTATACCGTTTATTCTCCAGCATGGAATCATTTATTGGCCATCATCATTATTCGTCCCTCTGATCCCATTTGAATAGGGAAGAGGTAGGTTAAGGCTCTGTTACAGCGGGAATGCGTTCTTATTGCAGTGCTATTTTATTGCGACGCAAAATTGGCCAAGGGCGTGTAGGGTGGCCATAAGCGTGGTAAAATCGTGTAGGACACGTTGGACATCATGCAATTGTCATCATTGTCGCCACTATACGCCACATGTTCAAAACAAGCGCCAAGGTTCAGCGATATGTTCTGGAACGCATTGAGAACGACATGGGATCGGAAGCAACTCCTTGAGTGGTATAAAAGCGCTGTTGGCCTACGCGCGTGGCAAAGATGCTGCTAAAATGTTAAAAATGTAATATGGTCGCTTAACTCGCGGTATAAGGTCGACTGTCTTTAAGTTTGTAATTTAGTAGGGACTTTTCTCATATTTTCCTCACGTTTGACCGCGACCTTGTAATTCCGGTCGCCGTAAGATCGCAAATGGTCGCAGTCCGGTGTGACTGTGCCATTACGTGGACATTACGTATGATATTCAAGCGGCTGCATGGAATAAGGGCCATTTGCGACCATATTGATATTGATATAGAAAGGTACAAACCTTCATTTTCATAAATATTTTCTTCTAGTTCTTCCTCATCAGTGTCATCTATTAAGGCATCTCGAATACAATCGTGTATGTAGATATATTGATTCTGAAATATCAAAAAATCTAGGTTACTGTGAAAATCATCTGCATTTCAAAATTCACTAATACATATCGTTCAGGCTGAGATAGTGGGCTCTTTCAGTTCTTGATCAATGATTTGCATAAGCGTACTGAAATTATGATCTAAAAGTGGAGATAATCTACAAGAGCTGTTAAATCGATTGATTTAAATTATTATGGGCTAAATTGAAAGCGCTGATTAGCGCCATATCATCTGCTTTTTATTTTTTAAGAATTATTGTCCTCCGACAAATCAACAAAGACTGAAGGCGCAACGATTGTCGTCACATCAATGAGGTCCATGCTGCTACAAATCTTTCGCCAATACATGTATCGTGTTTGGATTTCGGGTTTCGTTTTGCGGTTCGGATCGTTAGTGCTTGGTTTATTTATTTCATCATAAAGGCAAAAAATTGTGAACGAAGCTTAGAAGTAACATCAATGTCGCAATATCTTATCCTTTGTTGATTTGTATGAGAAGAGGACCAGGTAACGTGGATAGCTGAAATTGAGCTATATCAGAGGGTAAAGCAAATATTGAGCCGACATCTTTTTAACAATCCTAGATCATGCACTAATTTACATGATATACCTCAGTTTGAACCATCAAACTTCTATTTTCTCTCATCTCCAAAACCAAACCAAAAATATCAATTTCTTCAGAATCGGGTATTTGTTGCAAAAGCATATCAGTTGCTATAAAGGTTCCAGTTCTACCAACACCAGCACTGTCAAAATAAAAGACTTTCATATTACTCTACTTTATGTATCGCTATCGGACAATTCGAAATCGTTTTCGTAAGATACAGGTCTTACATCACAATTATCAAACTTTGATTGGTTAAAAGTAACGCCAAGAAAAGAACGAGACTGTGGTAGAAAACCTGTTAGATTGCAATGGAAACGAACAATATCAGAACAAAAACGATTGGTACTGTACCTGCAATGTACAACAATAGGACCAGTGCAAGAATTTGACAGATGAGCTCTCACTGCTGTTACGAAGTTCAACAATAACCAGGTTTTCTCGGGGCAGCCAAAATCTGGCCATTTAAGGAAATGAAATTGCTTGATTGTTCTGCTTTTCATTCCCTGCAAAATACATAAATATAGGAACAACTGGTACAATATTTAGATGCTTACTATAAGAATTCTAATAATATTTAGTAATTTTCTGACAATATTCATCATGAATTATAAGATATTATAAGATTAAAAATGATGTTATAAATTTATTCGAAATGAAGTTGGGTGCAATTTGGGGTAGGCCTTCA
Organism: Lottia gigantea; assembly: GCF_000327385.1. Taxonomy (NCBI): domain Eukaryota; kingdom Metazoa; phylum Mollusca; class Gastropoda; family Lottiidae; genus Lottia; species Lottia gigantea. The sequence goes on from NW_008710347.1 coordinate 181,425, forward strand.
CACAATTTTTATATTGCGGCAAATGCCCCCTGCACCCTCACTAGCACAGGTAAGATAAATAAAATAGATCTCTTTGGGTTGAATATCAATCTGTATATGATCATGGAATATGTTTATTAGAACGTTAGATTATTGATTGACTGGCTCACCAATTTGATATCCAGAACACGTATATTGTAATCAGGAAGATTAGATTCTGATCTCAGTTGAACCACTAAATCTCCGTAATACACAGGATCGGTTGAATCAGGCCAATACTTCTCGCATTTTACCTGTAAGAAATTGAAATCTAATTACAAATCACGTGAAGGGCTTTCAATTCACTTGTAAAACATTCAAATCTAATTATAAATCACCTGTAAAACATTCAAATCTAATTACAAATCACCTGTAAAACATTCAAATCTAATTACAAATCACTTGTAAAACATTCAAATCTAATTACAAATCACTTGTTAAACATTCAAATCTAATTACAAATCACTTGTTAAACATTCAAATCTAATTACAAATCACCTGTAAATCATTCAAATCTAATTACAAATCACCTGTAAATCATTCAAATCTAATTAAAAATCACCTGTAAATCATTTAAATCTAATTACAAATCACCTGTAAATCATTCAAATCTAATTACAAATCACCTGTAAATCATTCAAATCTTATCACAAATCACCTGTAAATCATTCAAATCCAATTACAAATCACCTGTAAATCATTCAAATCTAATAACAAATCACCTGTAAATCATTCAAATCTAATTACAAATCACCTGTAAATCATTCAAATCTAATTACAAATCACCTGTAAAACATTCAAATCTAATTACAAATCACTTGTTAAACATTCAAATCTAATTACAAATAACCTGTAAATCATTCAAATCTAATTACAAATCACCTGTAAAACATTCAAATCTAATTACAAATCATTATAATATATCTTTCAGTTTTTTTATGATTCGTGAGAATGTGTAATATCAATTTTAATTAGATTGTATTGAATCCTATATAAGGAAGCTGAAGACTTTAACCATAGAGATCTATTCCCTTTTTATAGAATTTAGTACTCACCCTTCCCTTTTCCATGCATTGGGTTAACATGACCACCACAGATACTTGGTTTTCCCATAACATTCTCCAGAAGTCATCTGTTGTTGATGGTAATGGACCTTGGGCCGCTATATATTCTCTTTTACCATTATAACCCTTAAGTAACAAAGATGATTAGTATTATGTGCGGTGAACTGTGTTTTGTGAGATCTATGACTTGATCATGAAGAAACTGGCGTTTAATTTTCCAGAAAATACCTCAAACAACAGTCTGAAATAGGCTTAGTGTTTTCAGGAAGTCCTATATTGGAACCAGTTTATGATTCATTCATAAAATAAGTCACAAAAAAAAACTAACTGGTAAGTAATTAGCGTTGATATATTCTGACTCTTCTTCGTCATCAACTGGTAACAACTTAACTCGAGTATAATCAACTGAAATAACAAATATATACTCTACATATATCTTGTTCATTTTTTGGTATCAATAAGGTATTTTAAGCCTTTCGCATTGCAAAGATTCCTCAAATTGGCCCAACTATAGTCGGTTATCCAGACCCAACCTTAACATAGTTCAACGGTTTTTACATTTACTATACTGTATCTGTTATACATGTTGAGGAAAAAAAAAATCGAAACATGATAGGAAATAGAGCGTTTGACGTTTCTTTTCTTCATTATTCAAAGAAAAAGGCATTTCATATTAGGTGAGTACTTACATGGTAAAACATTGGTATAGCGATTCTTTATTCTGCACGATTCTCTTTCAGCAGCTTTTGTTGAATATTTTGGACTTAATTGTTTAATAACCTAGAATAATAGACATTAGAACTCTCAAGCATGAGCTCAAAATCAGGTTCTTGTATCTTTTGATTATTATGTGAGATACTTTTGGTTTACGGTTGTCGGGACAAAGGTTGGATAATAAACAAGTTTCTATGGTCACTACTATGATCACTACAGTGCCAATATAACGAAACATGTGACAGAAAAATAGCATCTCTATGCAGCCAGTTTAGAAAAAACAGACACTCTACCTTATATTCCTCAGAAAATCCAAAATTGGTATTAAGATGATAAGCTTGAACATGTGATTCGAAATTTGCTAGTTTGACTGGTCTGAAATAGAATAATTAGCAAAGATTTAACATAGCATTTCCAAAGGAAATAATAATGATCAAATTCATTTAGACAGGCTAAAGAAACCAACCCTGTCTCTGTTCCATAATCGTGATATTTTATGTCGTTCGGACCTTGCAATTGGAATTTTAATTAAAATGCTCAAAATTAAAATGAAATAGTAATACCTGTTTCTATTAGATTTATAAACTCTAAGATCAAGATCATTTTTCTCGCCATCTCTATCAAATACGGCAAAACACCTACGGGAAATAGACAAGAGATGCATAGTACTGTAGATTTTTATATGTGACTTGGTTTGAAATATTATGTAATCTAAAGAACGACAAAGTAATTTTAATTTCTATAACGAATTTCCTTAAGCACTCAAAAATTCGTTAAAAAGCTGGGATTATCAATTTATTCCACTGGGGATTATTAGAACAAAATAAAATATAGGAGATTGACCAGTTAGAAAAGGTTTGTGTACAGAAAACAGAAATGTTTCAGAGGATTCAAGAATTTAGTTTTCCATTTTCCATGTTCCTACAAATTGAGAGTTAAAAGATACTTACGCTTTTTTCCTGTAAAAAAGGAATGCTATAACAGCTATACAAACTACCAAAACCACTGTACTACATATTATCACTAATAATATCGCACTACTCTCCTTATCTGAAAGAAAACTCATATATAGAGAAATCTGAATTCTATATGTGGGGTGTTTTCTAAAATATAAAATTATAACAAAAATACATGCAATTTTCAGCAATCTCAACCTTAATCTTGGCTCCTGTCTAAATTTCATTCTAGAAATTACTCTCATTGCATGATGCAGCCTTTGCATTGATTTTGAGACAATTGAAAAGCCGCGACCTTTTCTTTACCGATTGTATACAAAAAGCATTTCGCTTTTGCCTTGACTTTAATAAATCTTAGAGCTGAATTTTATTGTGTTGTTCAATAATTGACAATATGTACACAAGTAAAAGATTATCTAATATCTTACAATATAAAGCGTATTAGACTTTGTGATTGGTTACTGGCAGCTAAACATATTACCATTGTTACATTACATTTGCCAGATACTTGCTATACAATTTTGTACATTTCACTTTTGCCTTGATTTTCATGAAATCCTAGAGCTGAATTTTACAACATAAAGCGTCTAAGACTTTACGGCTGGTTATTGGCAAATAAAACATATCAATGTCAATATCGAAACCTACGAGCCTCCATATTATAAAACATTTTGAAATAAATTGGACCACTATAATCGGTTCAAACATTTTTCCATAAGAATTTGTACAAAAATAATGTTGATATTGCATTTTTTATTTGAATTTTTTTGTAAAATTTTGGTTTTGTTTTTTGGGGTTTTTTTGTGGTTTGCAAAAAGATATGTTGCATACCTGTTTTAATTGGATACGAGAAGTTGGAGTAAGTACAGCCAGCCTTGGTACATACATATACTTTAAACCTGAAATTTGAATAAAAAAAATCAACATCTATTTTAGATTTTATCCTTGATTTTAGTGTCATTGACCCAGGCATCTAATTGGTCAATTACTAAAAATTGATTTGAAATTAGTTACATTGTGCAATCAGATTACTATATTTCTTAAAATCTGGATTTTATCTTAATTAATACAATAAGTGTTCCATGATACATTATTTTGTTACATTACCACCTTAAAGGGAAACAGATATGTTCTTATGTTCTCCTGAAAGTTCACAAAGAGTTAGATAGGTCTTTACATCTTTAAACTCGAAATAAAACATACCAGTAGAATTGATTGGAATATATAAAGCATACCTGTAATTACTATTAGGCAGTAGATTACCATTACAATATTTCTCTTGGACATTTTTACACTCTTTATCATTACCAACAATAAATACTTTCTGACCTGCAATTATGGCGTAATGAGTTAAATACATATACAGACACAAAAAATATTCACTTTTTTGGTTTTCGAATTTATTACCCATTAGCAACTTATATTGACATGGTAGAAGAAATTGTCTTGTCTATAAATCTGATGCCTGTTCAGCTGAAAATATTAAGCCATCACGTTTAATGCAATGACTTCATTTGGGCTTCTTTATTGTATCACGGAATGCAGCGATTTGATTGGATCGTAAGCTAGCGAATATTTACAAAAAGAGCTCTCGTCGTGAACACGGTTTAATGTTCACAGACCGTCTGTCGAGGGCACTGGTTGGCTGTATTCGGATCCAATCCAATCGCTGCATTTTGTGATGCAGGAAACGAGCCAAATGAAGTCACGTTTTATTTGTTTTATTCAATTCTGTGTTGGTATATGAATCCATATTTACCTTCTTTGTATCTACAGTTTCTCAACGAGGGTAAACTTGAAACTTGATACGTTAAAAGAGTTTTGGAGTCTTTAGCATCATACCAGGAAGGGTAGTTCAGTTCGGATGTCACTGGAAATAGATTTGGTAAGATTTCAAAAAGTGTAAGGATCTGGCCGGCGGCATCTCAAAGACAAGAGTTCAACTTACACCGCCGACGTATATTTTTAACTTCAAATACATCCATGGATAGATAGTTGGTAAAAATACCATGAATAGATGGTTGGTAAATATACCATGGATAGATGGTTGGTAAAAAAAAATACCGGTATGGTAATTTTACATATTTCCACATATGAATCATTTCGACCACACTGAATAAACTACTCACCTTCTGGAATGACAGATTGTCTTCCTCTCGCAGCTAAAATACCACGACTAACAATTTCACCATAGGATGTATTACAAAGAAACCCTAGAGGAAGTTGTAGTGGTATTTGATGCTGTTTTTCTTCTACCAGATGAGTTGGTAGGTGTTTTATAAGAGGTATGACTTCAATTGGTTTTGGTAATATACCAGGTGGTACAACCGCCATCTTGGTAACGAATACTCCAGTTCCAATTATTGTTACAGCTGCTAACTTTTAGAATAGAATAAAAATCTATCAGTAAAATTTAGATCATATCAAGTTAAATTAACTTGGAAACTATAAGGCTAGTATCCACTCAAAATATCACGTGACTGTGAAATTATTTACCATTAAGTGAGCTGCGAGCCATTTAATAAAAAATTCTGTCAATGCTGAATTGGTGTAAAAGTGGGATGGGTTACAAGCAACGGTCAAAACTTTTGCACAAAGGGCTTTCATAAATTAGTGACAAAAATCAAAAGTTGCCCACAAATAATCATAAACAAAGGATGTTTAATTATGCATGCGTTAAAATAGTTAAAATATTCCAATTCTTACCTTAATTTCATATTGAACATCAGTATAAATGTCGCTTAGAACATATTTTGTCTCTAAACCTAGCTTTATCTCTTTCTTGTCCTAAAGTTAAAGTAAACTCAACGTAAGATATTGGTATTCATTTCAAAACACTTCATAATAATTATACCTTGACGGCAATAGCTACTATTCTTGTATGGCGGAATGCGGCGATTTGATTGGTTGTACTCCAGCGAATACAGTCAATCAGAGCCTTCGATAGAAAGGCTGTCAACATAATGGCTTATTGTTAACAGACTTTCTGTCGAAACCTTTTATTGGCCGTATTCACTAGCGTACAATCAACACAAATCGCTTTATTTATAAATTTCCATGAAACAAGAAAGGTGACTATTGTAGTCAAGGTATAAGTACGTACACAGGTTGCATAATGAAAAAGCCATAAAATGCTTTAAATGGGTGCTTTCATAGGTTATCAATAGGAGTAAGATATAAATTTCACCAATATATATGCCTGATTCCATCTTTCTTAAATCGTAAAAGTTACATACCTCACGAACTTGACCAAATGATATAACATAATTCATAATTTTTCCATTTTTGTCCATTTCATTTGGTGGTTCCCATTCTAATGAAATAGTTCGTGGTTGAGAAAGATCACTCTCTGGTTTCACTTCAAATTTTGACACTTTGCCTGGCTCTAGAAAGTGCAAAAAAATCAAATATCCGTCATGAAATTCTATTGTAGGTAAGTCTAGCTCTTATCCTGCCTTCAAAGAAAAATTTCTGTTCTAGTAAATCTGTATCACGAAGGTGGCGTTAAAAAGTACAAAATTAAGATCTCATTTGGGTGTAAATAAGAGATTAAAGTCATTGAAACGATGGCAGTTGTCGAGATTGGAAAAGGATTCAGAACCTTGTAGGTATTTCCCATATATCATTCAGTCTTCGTTTTGTGCCATAATTTGGACATTGCCAATAGAAAAACATACTCACTGTCTTGTAGTGTTTGGATACTGATTATCTCGGAAGAAGATGTCCCTTCATTATTTGCAACATTAACTTGGAGACTATAATTCCAAAATGCTCTTAAACCAGTTACATGACAGCTTGAATCTGAAACAATAGGAAAACAAAACTAGATAAGATTATCTTAGACTTTTAGTGCCTTGATAACAAATTCCTTGCACTAACTAACAATCTTTAAGATACAGGTTCGCCCTCCGTTTGACTAATTGTACTTTAGTGTTCACAGCTCACCGTCAAAATTCGAGCCTTCAAATCCATATATGTCTAGAATTAGCCGCGTTTAATTATTTCAAGTTTGAGGTATTTTTGAAAGAATCATTGTTGTAGTTTTCTAATTCTTCCGAAGACTATTTACATATTCACGACCCAAATAGAAAATAACGATTCTGTCTCCGTAAGTTTTAAACAGACCATGCTATATTTTGTATGGGGGAGTATCGAGGAGAGAGTTGGATTGAAACACCCCAATATAGCAACTCTTCAAACCAGCGTTTCCTTTGAATTAATACCCCAGTCGGCAGTCATGACCTACAAACTTTCAATAATCTATATTTTACAATACATACCTGCACCACAAGATACGTTTTTAATTTCGATATTCCGTACTGTATCATTTACTTGTACATAATGTGATATATTCAGATCATTTGCAGGCCGATTCCATACGAGAGTTACACTTGTTGATGTTCTATCTTTCACTCTAACATTCTCTGGTTTTGAAGGAACTGAAATCATTTGTCAAGTACAAATAAAATTTTCCTGTGTGATAACGCATGTTATCTTTTTATTTTCCCATGTGATAACGCTTTTATTATTTTGTAATTTTCCCATGTGATAACGCATTTATTGTTTTGTAATTTTCCCATGTGATAACGCTTTTATTATTTTGTAATTTTCCCATGTGATAACGCATATTATCTTGTTATTTTCCCATAAGATAACGCATTTATTGTTTTGTAATTTTCCCGTGTGATAGCGAGATAAATGTATAGTATGTTCTAACTTTTCAGTGTGATAACGCATTGTAATTTCCTCATGTGAGTGTAAAGCAAGTTGTGTGGTGCTACAGCTCTGTTGGTAAAGAAAGTGATTTCTTGGCCATTTCATGACATAAATTTAAATTGATGCCGTAGCCAGCGTTTTCGAGAGACTGAAGTCACGGACGCTGCTGATAAATAACCTTACCGCGATCAATATTCATTCTGTGCACAAATACTATGATTTTTGAAAACCGTTCCTAACTTACCCTTCAGCTTTGTACTAAATTTCAGCAAATCTGAAAAATTCCCGTATCCTTTTGATGTTGTAGCTTTAATTCTAACATAATATTCTGTGACTTGTTTAAGCTTAGAGAAAGTAACTGAAGTCTTTGTAGTATTTTTACTCTCTATTTTTCCAGTGTTATCTAATAATTCTATATTATATGATAGTATCACTCCATTAGGCTCTGATGGTGGTTTCCAATTTATGTTTGCCTCAGAACTGTTGATCCCAGTTACAATCGAATTCTTATCAATTCTGCCCGGTTCTACAATTCAGATATCAAAATGACCATAAACTATCTAGCAAAGAAATGATTGATTTTGATTGATATACTTTTAACATCTCGAGCATAATCAGCGATTGATACACTTTTATTATCTCGAGTATAATCAGCGATTGATACACTTTTAACATCTCGAGCATAAATAGTGATTGATACACTTTTATTATCTCGAGTATAATCAGCGATTGATACACTTTTAACATCTCGAGCATAAACAGTGATTGATACACTTTTATTATCTCGAGTATAATCAGCGATTGATACACTTTTAACATTTCGAGCATAAATAGTGATTGATACACTTTTATTATCTCGAGTATAATCAGCGATTGATACACTTTTAACATCTCGAGCATAAACAGTGATTGATACACTTTTAACATCTCGAGCAAAGACAGTCATTGATACAATTATAACATTTCGAGTATAAGCAGTGATTGATACATTTTCAATATCTCGAGTATAAGCAGTGATTGAAACACTTCCATTATCTCAAGTATAAAGCAGTGATTGATACACTTAACATAGACAGTCATTGATACCTTCTTAACATCTCGAGTATAAACAGTGATTGCTACACTTTTAACATCTCGCGTTTAAGCAGTGATTGATACACTTTCATTATCTCGAGTATAAACAGTGATTGATACACTTTCATTGTCTCGAGTATAAGCAGTGATTGATACACTTTCATTATCTCGAGCATAAGCAGGGATTGATACACTTTCATTGTCTCGAGTATAAGCAGTGATTGATACACTTTCATTATCTCCAGTATAAACAGTGATTGATACACTTTCACTGTATCGAGTATAAGCAGTGATTGATTCACTTTCATTATCTCGAGTATAAGCAGTGATTGATACACTTTCATTGTCTCGAGTATAAGCAGTGATTGATACACTTTCATTGTCTCGAGTATAAGCAGTGATTGATACACTTTCATTATCTCGAGTATAAGCAGTGATTGATACACTTTCATTATCTCGAGTATAAACAGTGATTGCTACACTTTTAACATCTCGCGTATAAGCAGTGATTGATACACTTTCATTATCTCGAGTATAAACAGTGATTGATACACTTTCATTGTCTCGAGTATAAGCAGTGATTGATACACTTTCATTATCTCGAGCATAAGCAGTGATTGATACACTTTCATTATCTCCAGCATAAACAGTGATTGATACACTTTCACTGTATCGAGTATAAGCAGTGATTGATTCACTTTCATTATCTCGAGTATAAGCAGTGATTGATACACTTTCATTGTCTCGAGTATAAGCAGAGATTGATACACTTTCATTGTCTCGAGTATAAGCAGTGATTGATACACTTTCCTTATCTCGAGTATAAGCAGTGATTGATACACTTTCATTGTCTCGAGTATAAGCAGTGATTGATACACTTTCATTATCTCGAGTATAAGCAGTGATTGATACACTTTCATTATCTCGAGTATAAACAGTGATTGATACACTTTCATTATCTCGAGTATAAACAGTGATTGATACACTTTCATTATCTCGAGTATAAGCAATGATAATTAAATTCTGTATTTAATACTTACTATCTTCCTTTGTCATAAACTCTATCTGTACAGGTTCACTCTCATTATTTCGAGTAAAAGCAGTGATCTCAACACTGTAATTATGATAGGGTTTAAGATCTTTAAATTCGACATCAAATCTCTTCTCATTATTCCTAAATCTTTTCATATTCGAAACACTCTGAAATAAAAATGTTGCGTTCGCCAATTTCATATCAAAATATGCATGTACACTGTATATGTTCAGAAAAATGTAAATTACTTTACTCACCCGTTGTTGTCTTAAATTCGTGTTTAAACATTGTGATTTATGACAGCTTTCATCACACTCTACAGTTTTCTTTACGGATGTTACATTATTGGAATCAAAAAGAACCACTGTATATTTCATTATTGTTCCTTTAAATACTGCTGATTTTTCCCACCGAATTATAACTGATCTAGATTCGATGTTTGTAACTCTAACATCAGAGACAGTTTCTGGAACTATAAAATTAAATGTCAAAGTTATAATAATTATATATTGTTTATGTTCATGTTTTTGTTTGCTCGCAAATGATACTTGAAGCATTACGAAATTGACTGGGTATAAATTATTCTTAAATACGGCACAATATTGCCATAGGATGTATTACATATTAGTTTTAAAATACTATTATTAAACTGTAATTGTGTGGCCCCTACTCGGCTCATCCAATAATGATTTATGGAAACGCCACTGTAAAGTAGTACTATCTGGGCAAGACACTATGGGTGCTCAATGCTACAGACATTTGTGATAGGAACAATGGCTGGTTTCTCTAATAAGAATGGAATAGGTAAAGTAAGTGGCTCACCATCTTCTGGTATATAAACATACTGAGTAAACATTTCTCCTCTACCAACTTCATTTACACCAGCTATCGTTATATTATAACACTCACCTAAAAATTTAAACTTATATATTCACAAAAAGATCGTTTCGTATGATTGATTAATTATATTTTGTATTATGAATACACATTGATTATCTCAGGTATAAACAGTGATAAATATACTATCATTATCTCGAGTATAAACAATGATGAATACACTCCTACTATCTCGAGTATAAACAGTTACAAATACATTTATCTTCTCGAGTATAAAGTCACTTGTATCAACTCGAGAATAAACAATGATAAATATACTTTTATTAACTCGAGTATAAACATTGATAAATATGCTTTCATCATCCCGATTATGAACAGTGATAAATATACTTATATCATCTCGAGTAGAAACAGTGTTCCCTTTATCATTATAGTGGTAAATACACTTTTATTATTTCAAGTAAATATATTTTTATCATCTTGAAACAGTGACGAATACACTTTTTTTTATCTGAGTATAAACAGTGTTAAACATACTTATATCGTCTTGAGTATGATAAATTATATCGGGTGGTCCAGAAAAAAAGTTAACACGTTTCAATTCATTATTGATTATTCATAAAGTATCAAAACAAAGACCATAATATTTTGACCTCATATTAAATGTGTATCCGACATCCTTTTACACATGTATCGGACATTCTTTTCTGGGTTTTTTTCTGATCCATCCGATACATTAGTTTTTGTTTATTTGTAGCATTGCGTTCTGTATACTTACCATATGTGACGTTAAACCTTGTCTCAGTTCGAGTAATATCTTTGGACTCAATTCTATTACTATTCAAATCCACTATCTTTACAGAGTAATTCAGATACGACTCTATCCCATTTTCTGGTTTCTTCCACGTCAATTCAATTTGATTCTTTTCTTTGTCAAATTTCCAACCAAAATCTTGAATTTGACTCAAATCTGAAAAGAAAGATATCAATAAAATAATGTAGATTTAAAATTTTAACCTTATGCAGTATACTTGTGTAAAGAAAGTGATCAGGGAAAAGCTTAAAGTTACCTTTGTGATTTCTAAAATATGTACATATATCCTGAGACATGTAGCATTTTCATTCCTGGATGCCTCTATCATATGGGCATTGTAAAGATATTGTTATAGAAGACATATAGTTTTCAAGTGATCTTGCTAATTTTTAACTAAACGGACGTCAGATCAAGCAAAAGTGGTTTGATTGATAGGCTATAACCAATTTTGCATTAAAACAGAAATTACTTCTAAAATAGAACCTGGTGTAGATTGGGCCCTAATCCTTGCTGAACATACAAACAAAAGTAAAGGTATTTTTTTTTTAAAGAATTCAGTTTAGTGACTGGACAAGTATTTACTCTATTCTTAGGTACGTTGATGGTTCATTGGTAATGGGATGAGATGAATAAAGAACGGAACACAGTGTATCAAAGTGTAACCTTAATTTCAAATAAATAAATTAATCAAAATGCTCCTAAGCAACGCCAAATTGGATACTTATAAAGGACGGGCGTTGATTAAGTTTACCGCTTACCTGCAAATTTGGTAGTGAAATTGTGTAGATCAGATGGTCCCCCATATCCTTTTGATGTTTTAGCTTTTATTCGAATAGAATAATCTGAAGCTTGTTGTAGATTAGAGAAAGTAACTGAAGTTTTTGTGGTATTTTTACTCTCTTTTGTTTCAGTGTTATCTAATAATTCTATATTATATGACAGTATCACTCCATTAGGTTCAGCTGGTGGATTCCACTGTATGGTAGCATAAGAGCTGATCACGTTGATTAAAATATAATCTTTATCAATTGTACCTGGTACTGAAAAGAGAAAATGCTGTATAAACATTCTAATATACTACAGATAAGTTGCTTTAAACAAGATTTCATTGGGAAAACCTGAGGTTAAACTAAGCTCATAAAATTCGAAGTAAAGTTCTAAAGCTAGTGATAAGTTCACTATCATTATCTCGAGTATAAGTAGTGAAACATATATTTCATCTATTCGAATATAAACATTGACAAATATACTTTTCTTATATCAAGTATAAACAGTTATAAATATACTTCTATTATCTCGAGTATAGATAGTGATAAATACACTATTATCATCTTGAGAATTACAGTGATGACTTTTATTATCTCGTGTTAAAACAATGATAAATATACTATCATTATATCAATTAATATAAAAGTTATAAATGTATAAACAGTGATGAATATACTTTTATCATCTCGAGTGTAAACAGTGATGAATATACTTTTATCATTTCGAGTGTAAACAGTGATGAATATACTTTTATCATTTCGAGTGTAAACAGTGATGAATATACTTTTATCATCTCGAGTGTAAACACTGATCAATATGCTTTTATCATCTCGATTGTAAACAGTGATGAATATGCTTTTATCATCTCGAGTGTAAACAGTGATGAATATGCTTTTATCATCTCGAGTGTAAACAGTGATGAATAGACCTTCATTATCTCGAGTATAATTATTGATAATACTTACTATCTTCATCTGTCATAAACTCTATATCTACAGGTTCACTCTCATTATTTCGAGTAAATGCAGTGATCTCAACACTGTAATTATAATGGGGTTTAAGATTTCCAAATTCAACTTCCAGCTCATCCTGGTCTTTCTTGAACGCTTTTACCCTTTGAGAACTCTGGAATTAAACGGAAAATGTTATTTTTAATTAAATTTGAATATTAGTTTCCAAATGGCGATACATGTTATTTAATCCGAAGAATTCTTTTCATACCAAAAATTTGGCAAAAGAGACTTCAGTACTTCCTATGAAATAACAATCGTAATAAGTAGTTCTATTTACCTGATTCTGTTTCATTGTCATATTTAAACATTGTGATTTATAACAGCTTTCATCACACTGTAATGTTTTATTTTCAGATTCAGATTTATTGGAATCAAAAAGAACCACTGTATATTTCATTATTGTTCCTTTAAAAATTGCTGGTTCCTTCCAATGAATTCTAGCTGATTTAGATTTGATGTCTGTAACTCTAACATCAGAGACCCTATCTGGAACTGTTGAATTAATATTTCTTTTCAGAAGTTATATAAGTCATGTAAATTATTCAATAGAATGAGATAGCTAATAACAAATGTTGTGAAACCAAGTATTTTGAGCAAAATGTGACAGAAAACATCAAGTATTTTGAGTACATTGATGAGAAAGAAATTACTTAGAGTTGAATACGGCAGAAACATCATATATTTTATGCAAAATGAAACATTAATACTTTGAGTAAAATGCGAATACATCAAGTATTTATAGTAATATGCGACAAAAAACATCAAGTATTTTGGGCCAAGTGAAACAGAAATTATCCAGTATTTTGAGTACATTGATGAGAAAGAAATTACTTAGAGTTGAATACGGCAGAAACATCATATATTTTATGCAAAATGAAACATTAATACTTTGAGTAAAATGCGAATACATCAAGTATTTATAGTAATATGCGACAAAAAACATCAAGTATTTTGAGCAAAATGTGACAGAAAATATTAATACTTTGATTAAAATGCAACAGAATACATCAAGTATTTACAGTAATATTGAACAACAAATATTAAGTATATTGAGCAAAATATCAAGTAAATTTTGAATTAAAAACAATACATTGAAAAATTGAAGTAAAATATCTCACCATCTTCTGGTATATAAATATACTGCTTAATTTCTTCTCCTCTACCAGCTTCATTTACACCAGCTATAGTTATATTATAACACTCACCTAAAAAGGTAAAATGAATAATCATTAAAAAATATAACGGTAGTATATAAATGCGTATGTCAAGTTATTTCGAGATCATTGGAAATTGGTGCAGGACAATAGCAACTGCCCTGCCATTACAAAGTATTCACAAGATGCTGTAAACGACCATTATATCTTTCAACGTCTTCGGATGATCTTGGATGTCTCAGAAATGACAAATTTATTCAGGTGAAATTAATGTCATTACCGTAAATAGCCTTGGAATCCATATGAGTATTATTGGTCGTGTTGAGAATTGGTGTATTGCTGTTCAAATTTTCAAATTTTACTACATAATATTGTATAGTGTTCTTGGCATTTACAGGTGGTGCCCATTTCAATTCCAATTTATTTTTGCTCTTCTTAAAGTTGAGTTTAAAGTCTACTACTGGTTTCAAGCCTTCAATGTAAAAGAGCTTTAGTAATATAAACTGCATAATAATAACCGTTATACTTTGCCGGCATACGAGTCTGCTTTGTGTTTTTCAAATCATTTGTGCAGAATTTACTAAGATTTTTTCGGAAGACAAGTGGGACTAATGTTCAACTTTTCAGTGCCAATATCAATGTTTATACATGTATGCTTGATCATCAATATACCCTAATAAATGCATTCCATGCTAGTGTAAGATTTGTACCGTAAATATTACAATTTGGTGTTAAAATAGAACTGAACACTTACCTGTGTCCTTTGTTGAAGTATATACGGTATTGAAAGTAGCATTGCATCCATTGAAAGAAAAAGTAACATGTACTGAATATACTGCTGTAGACTCAAGATTGTCAATAAGTAACTTATCAGAATTGGTAACTGAATATGTTGTATCATTAACGTGTATGTATATTGTTGTATCATTGTTATAATCACCATTCCAAGTTACCACAAAATTTGTAGATGTAACATTCTCAACAGTAACATTGCGTAACTGTGGACCTATAATATCATGTATAATATACATAACCAATTGTGGTAGTACCTATTTACTAAAATATTTTAGATGTATTATCAATAATAAGATAATTATATTAAAATACACATTTATTCATTTTTTCTGTAGTTTGGTACTTTGTATTACTATAATGATATTTATTTTCTGTAAAAAATGTATACTCAAATGAATGTATTAAACAGTATTGGAGGATAACCTTGGCAATACAACAGAAAGTTATCATTTTTCAGTTGAAAAATAATAGTAAAACGTTACTTACAAGTAGATGTCCTGATTGTTTCTGGTTGACTCTTGACACCATTACTAGAACTAACAACAGTTATATCATAATAATGTGCTGGTATCAGATCTGTTATGGTATAACTATATAACGTATCGATATAACTTCTGGAAACATTATAATATAGTGTATCATTTGAATTAATGGTTATTATATAACCATCTCTATAACCAATTCCAGATTGTATGGACACATTGATAGAATCTATATCTTTTTTTACGTTTACTTCTGGTCGCAATGGCACAGTGGTGATTTCTGAAATGCATAAACATGATAGGGTAAAACAAGACAGCAATATCTGAAACTATGAAAATATCATACTATCTAGAACGGCGTGTGGATCCAATCCATTTAACGAGACCTCACTATCTACACTAATGAAATAAAATTGAGTTTCTAGGTCTTGCTCCTAGACAGGAAGGGGCTAGGGAAATCATGGTTACAATAACCAAGTAAAATATCCACTGGTTAATCAACGCATATGATTTTTAGAGATGTTCCTGTGGTACAATTACATTGCAGAATTTTAATATAGGTATCATTTAAGACTTGGTCAACTCCACAATATATAAGCGGTCAGTTCGAACATTTTCTTGCCCTGTGATATTTAAAACCTACCTTTAAACACTGGTTCAGATTTAAGTGTAATGTTATATTTCCTAAAGTTCCTGACAGCGTACAATGAAATATTGATAACTTCTCCTGATATCACTTCTTCTAACATAAACTTGGTATCATTAGCTTCTTGGACCATTTCTGTATTATTTTTTCGGTACCTAAGTTCATAATAGTCGGTTTTGCCATTCCCTTCCACCCACGACAACGAATTGTTGTTATATTTCAGTTTGATCGGCAAAGGAGGTTCTGTAAGTAAAATTAACAATTGCATTTCAAAAAATTATTCATTTGGTATGATACACCAATAGGCCAGTTTTCTGAAGATCGCATAGAGTGAAACTCTGAGTCACAACATGATTCAAGTTCTGTTTTAATATTACTAATAATATAATGTGTATGATACATAACATATATGATAACTTGGTTTAGTTCTGATTCAAGCTCAATCTCCAAGTTGGACAATGGTAAAGTCTGATAAAACTAAATAACTTATTTCTGAGAGAGCTTCTGAATTTACAAAATATGTCGCAAAGTGATATCATCTTATCTAACTTAAATATTTTTTGAGGAGCTCTATTAAATAAAGTTAAGCCCTTATCTTTCCTGAAGGTGAATATCAAAAATGAATAAAAAAATAAACCTCTTAGTAGTTACCAAAATACACTCTTTTTTTCCCTCTGTTCTTCGTTTCCCCAAAACATGGCTTGATTTTAAAGGTTACAATTTTACCGGGTGATGTCTTAGAGCACACAGATTCTTTAAGTCTGGTAACATTCATTGCAACAACGTCAAGGTTTCCGGGATTTATCCTAAATGTGAAGTTTCCTGCTTGGTTTATTTCCCACATGAGATAAATACAAGTTGAATTAATTCTTTCCGTAGTAATGTTATATATTTCTGAAAGAAGATAACAGTATTTGGTTCATACACTACATAATATGTATAAATAATTATACTGTATATCATGTCTTGAAGGGATTGCAAACAGTTTTTTTTTTACATTTGTATATGTATCGTTGAAAACGTCCCCTTTATTGAAAAGTAGGACGTAAAACTCCATTCATTTAATTTTAATTTTAATTGTATATGATACGAGCTTAACGAGCTTTCTGTAAAAAAGAGAGTTTTAACGTCAATGGAGATCTCTCATTTTGTTATAGCAATTTCGGCTGTCCTTTTCTCCCAGAGAAAATCCCATACCGGGTTTATACGCAATCTGTACCAATTCCTTAAAACCGAACCTATGGTTATCTGTTATTGTAGTTACTTACCTAATTCGACTTCAGCAACTGTGTCTGGTGTTGTCTGGTAGGAATCAGATATATATTGTGATGATGTCTGACTTGTATCGGTCTCTGAATTGGGTTGTTCTTTATTCTGTCCTGATGTTGAGTTTAGGTATGCAGGACCTTGTGTTAAAGATGTCGTCCGTTCATCAAATGTGGTTTTCAATGATGACGTTGATGCTTCACTGCCGTTAAAGAAATCATTGACAGTATCTGCTTTCTCTGATATGGGGTCTTTATTTTCAGAGGCAATGGATGGGACAACGGCAACAGTTGTTGTGTGCATCAAAGATTTAGGAAGTTTATGTATGGTTTGTGTATCTAATAACTGGGTATTGGATATTGATGTTGTATCATTGGTGTTTTCTAATGAGGATGTAGATAATAGTATAGTTTGTTCCTGGTTGGTGAATTTATCTGGGACAGTACTTCCCTGTTGGCGAGTGTTGTCATTCTCTGTTGAAATATTAGTTGCATTTTCTCCTCTGATAAGTTTTATTTGCAACTGTAAGAAAGACGAAAAGTCTATATGGTAACCCTTTCAGTGTTAGAGCAACATTATTTCTAAACAATATAATAATTTTTGCAATGTGGATCCCGGATCCAAATAATAATATTCGCTGTCTGATAGTTACTTCCTTAATACAAACTTTGTTTGGAGGTTGCAGTTAGCAACTAACTTTCCCAACCTATTTTTTTTTAAAACCAGACCACCATTTAATATTCTGTATAAGTCATACAAATTTCATGTTGATGGATAAATTGTGTGGAAATTATAATATATAATTTTGAAGGAAATCATCATACAACTATTCATATATCGAACCTTTACCATACTTTTCACTCTGCTAGTTGCTGCCCTAGTGAGGTATAGAACAATATTTTGGGGAAAAAATGTCGAGTGAACATGCTCATTCTGGATTGAGACCTTAGTTTCGAAATAATGGGGATGTTCCGTTTTGCCCGTTGACCGCGACACTCACACAGTTAATTACGTGATACGGATTGATATTAAATATATAAAAACCTTTGTGAAAAAATCTACAGAATACCATAACTTTCAAATTAATACTGTTTGGCGGGGAGTCCACATAAAAACAAAATTATTGAATTTAATTCGTATGCTTCAGTTTGCTCATTCAGATGGATACAATGTTTCAGAATCAGAGTAAAAAATCAAAACAAAAAAACTTACCAAAATTAAGAAACTTATTGTTAAAATATATATTAGCCTCATGACTGAACATGTTACTCGATGACAGAAGAATGAAAAATGATTTAGTTTTATTTAGAAAGTTATTAAATTAAAAGCGTTCATTTCCGTCAATACTTTAGTTTAACAGGATGTAATGAGCTAAAAGTCTCCAGTTTGTGTCGTATAGAGTAGATTTCTCCGGTAATATAATATGACGCACCCTATACTCTAAATGTAACCAAAAATAAAATCTTCTTACTGCAATTAGGAAACGTAAAGTATCAATTGTCTATAACAGGTATGTGAGAATTAAAATAGAAATAAATTGCTACTTCATCAAATTTTTCTTTATTAGTATACTGGTATCGTTATATCCTTTAATATATACAAGTCAATAAACTCAATAAAACTTTGGATTTCTCCACCTCTTGATATCATATTTGTTAAACATTATTAAATTATGGTTCTCTTTATATAGGTTAATGGTGATGTCAATGTTCTTACATTAAAAAATGTTCAGTCAAATAAAGTTCAAAGTTCTACATAAAAACAAATGAAAATCAATGTACAATAATTATCAGTAATCAACAACCAACGATACAAAGTCTATAGTTACACTAATTATCAACAATAAATAATGTGCACCAGCAATTTAAAAGATATATACAGGTTATATAATCTTCATCCTCAGAAAACACGTCTTTTTCTTTAAAATATTATTCCTTTTTATATTGATTTCTTTGTGTCTCGGGTTTCTTATTTTTCTGGTGCTGGGGTGTTTAATCGTCATCTTTTGTATACAGAAAATATACAGAACATGATCTTAATTTTTTTTCCCCGAATGACTTCTGCTTCAACTTCCGAAGGTGGGCCTCTATTTTAAAATGGTGGTTATTGCAGATGCCATTTCTGTAACATTTAACAATTATTGTGGAACGGTTGAGTTTGTGTGGCATTTGTCCCACCAAATCAATTGATTTTTCTGGTTAAGCTTCTTAAATTTTGTTGATTAGATATTCTCGAATTAATCTACTGATTTACATTTAATATTTTGTGATATCGACATTAATTTTTTGATCAGATGATTTATCTTGTTTGAATGATACACAAAACAAATACTTTTGAGGTTACAACTTATGTTGGATCTTCACCAGGTCTTACATAATTTCCTCAGATCGAAATTAAATGAAATGCGATTGGTCTCTGTTTTATGGTTTACACTCTTTGCAGTGTATATTGTTCTTTTCGTGGGATTCGAGTACATCTGTAACTTATAACCTTATAAATACCACACAACATCATCATGACGACTGTTCTGCAAGAAAATATAATTTCTCAAAGCGTCTTCGTTGTCAAAATTAAAAGTTTTATTTGAAGAATTCATCCTCATACGGCTATATACGCAACAATATTGTTATGTTAACATCTCTGGGAAATATTATGCCTCCTCAAAGCGCATTCATTGTCAAAATAAAAATCTGTTTTGAAATCCCTTGTCAAGATTTGTTCAGTCTAGCTTGGGAATGTTCTGTTCAGAACATCAACATACATTTCACCACTATTCAGAGAAAAATCAATGAAATCTTAAATAAAAAATGCACCGGGTATTCTGCTATATCTGTCTACACACTATCTTGTACGGAATCTGCAATCAGCTGCAAAATACATCATATAGTAAATATATCAGAATCTACTTTTTTCGGAAGGAATCAATTTTGATCAGAACCACATTTTCACACACCACACGAAATGTTGATGCAATATCTTCTGCTTTTCTCCTAAATATTCCTTCATGCCAAAAAACAGATATATTCTTATTCTTTCGATCAACTACAGTATACGTGATCTAATTTAATTTCCGTAATATTCAAGGTTACGATTCAGATAACACGATCCAATGAAGAAAGTCGAAAGATTACGATTCAGCGAATACGATCCAGTGGAGAAGTTCTAAAGATCATAATTCAGCGAACACGATCCAGTGAAGAAAGTCGAAAGATTACGATTCAGCGAACAAGATCCAGTAGTGAAGTTCCAAAGGTTAGAAATGACCACGCGATTTTAAGAATTTATACAATCAGACCTGGATCCTATTTTGAACCAAATACAGCGCCATATTCACTCCACTAATTCATTCTCTTCCCAAGTTAAAACACGAAATTCAACCTTCTACAACATTTTCTAGAAATCTCGTTGAAGATTTCCAATATGTCGAATGAAAGCCTGGCCAATCCTTAATGTCTCCTACAAAATTCAATATATATGATTACCATGAAAATTTTGAGCTACTAAAATTGAAAGTAGAATACAACCGGTTATACTCATCCGCTAGAGTTTGGCAGTTCAAAAAAAAATATGTTGAGCAACAATTGCAGGTACGGCATGCTTAGTCTCCTAGACACCTGATATCACTTTTCATTATTAAATACTTCCTCACTTATGATTGATATACTTCCTCATTTGAAAAGTTCATTAGCCGCAACCAATGTATTGCCAATTTGTTTTGGGGTTGGGATCGTGAGTATTTGGGGGTTTTTTTGTTAATGTATTCACTGTCAAGGGAGATAATTATGTTAAAAGTTCTAAATGTAAGGTATTAAACACAAAATAACTTTTTACTGAACTATTTATTGATGAATGTTTAATACAGCAGGAATGTTAACAACTATCCACAGAACTGGACTAGTTTATCATAAGCATTGCAACTTCCAAATTTACATGAATTTAAATTGTGATTTTTCTGAATATTATAAGCCATGAATTATATACAAACAACCCCAAATATAACAAACAATTGAAACCAAAAAATTATGATATTATGGAATCTCGACCAAAAGGCAAATCCCTTTATGCCTTTAGGATCCACATTCAAAAAGATTTTAAAATAAACATCATTAAGCTATAATGTTATAGTGTACATCACAGATGATCTTGGCACATGTTAATATAATAATAGTTTTATGGAAGATATTGAAGAGGGTAAGTAGTACTAGTGTTTACAGATATCCTGCAACCACTCTACTTCACTCCGTAGGTGCAGGATATCTGTAAACATCTGCTAGGGTGTTTACAGATATCTGCAAATACGGAGTGAAGTGGAGTGCTTGCAGGATATCTGTAAACACTAGTACTACTAGGGTAATACAACATTATAACATGAAAATAATTACTTTGTGTCAGATTTCCAAAAGCTGAACATAACTCTGTAATATTCCAGTCATCTGATTGGTCAATCACTGAAGTTGCTATAAATATAGTTCTATCAACCAATCAGATTGCTGTATTTATCAAAAATAATTTTTTGTGAAGTTTGCTAACATATTTTCTTTGTCAAGATTTTCAAAAATTTGAACTAATTTACTGCGACTTCTGTCACAGAACATACAAATTGTTAATTCATCTTTTTTCAAAGCTGACCATTATTAAAATATACAATCAATTCAGTAATCAGCCTTGAAGACATACAGTAGAATGTTTTGTCAAAAAGACAAGCTTTCAGAAATTAATAATTAAATGCAGATCAATGTGAAATGAGGATGTTATACAGTTATGTGTGTTAATATATCTCTTATTTCATATTATTCAACAATATCTTTTTACACAGTTAATATTGACAACACATAATTATTTAGAAATGGATTAAGAATAAGGCATAATATAACCATTATCATATATACAAAATTCAGAAAATTATTCAGATCAACATAACTACAACCCTATTTCACCAACCAAATTAAATTTGGGTAAAATCCAGTTGTTTTCGTCAGAATTTTCAGATTTTAAGTGATAGTTTGATCCTAATAAGTAAAATTTTAGTGGTTAAGAAGTGGGCAAAGGGAACTAAGCAACCACAGAAATTTTAGTTATAATGATCTAAGGTATTTAGAACATAATGCTAGCTGTCAGTCAAAATGTCACATGATTGTGAAATCTTTTATCATTAAGTAAACCATTTTATAGAAAATTTAGCCAATGGTGATTGGATGCAAATGTTGTTTTTAGTAATTGATTAACAGGCAAATCATATTATCAAGTGAAATAAGTCAGGACTATAAATCAAATTGGGAAATAAGTCGTGACTATAAATCAAATTGAGAAATAAGTCTGGACTCTAAATCAAATTGAGAAATAAATCGGGACTATAAATCAAATTGACAAATAAGTCTGGACTCTAAATCAAATTGAGAAATAAATCTGGACTATAAATCAAATTGAGAAATAAGTCGGGACTATAAATCAAATTGAGAAATAAGTCGGGACTATAAATCAAATTGAGAAATAAGTCGGGACTATAAATCAAATTGAGAAATAAGTCAGGACTATAATTCAAATTGAGAAATAAGTCGGGACTATAAATCAAATTGAGAAATAAGTCAGGACTATAGATCAAAATGAGAAGTAAGTCGGGACTATAAATCAAATTGAGAAATAAGTCGGGACTATAAATCAAATTGAGAAGTGAGATCATGACAAAAGATTATCTACATTCCCAAATTTATATTCATGTTATGTAATGCTAAAAACAAAATAAATGAATTGAAAAATTGAAATAATAAGTATAGCCACGAATCATACCCCAAAAAAAATCAGATCTATACAATACTATTTATACTATCATGAACATTACCGATAATTATACAACCTTATTAAAATTAGATTTCAATTTCTTTTCCTTGATCCACATTGTAATCTCAAAAATTTATACCAAGATGCTTACTGTTGATGTTCACCAATCACATGCAGAATCTATGTCTAAATATTGACTATGAATTGTGAGATAACAAAGCCTTAAGTACAGCGATGTGACCAAAGAGATTATGAGACCGTGTTACTCGCTTGTAAAAGTGATTCTGATTGGTGGGAGAGTGGCATGTGATTGTCTACTATAAATAGCTTGAAACATCACACGTATCTGACCTTAGCATAGATCTCGTTAAATTACAAAGGAGAATGACAAAAAAATTGTAATATAATTTAAATAAAATCGATAACTATACTACTATATCACAACAAAATTAAACCAGATAAGTATTTAATACTTATAACAAAAAAAAAATAAAAAATAAAAATATATATTTGAATAATTAACCACTTTTCATGAGCACCCATAATCATATAACTATACTATATATATAATCTTGATCAATGTGTAATAGACAACCCTCAATGTTACCATCACAGATAATAATAAGGCAAAATGGGACAAAAAATTAAATGTATACCATTTTTACATATAATATAGCACTTTAGTGATTTTTAACAATAAATAATTCTTCTGTTCAAATGATTATTTAATAATATTGTAAGTTCTTAGTATTTCCATGTACATTGTATAGAAGATTCCATAATCAATATTTAATTTCCTATGGATGAATTTAGATTCAAACATAACTTATTTCAAATATGACAGGTTTGTTTTAAAAAAATCATTTAGAAATTCTGCTTTTCCACGGAAAATTTGCCAAGAAGAGTTCAAATTTTGTTTACAGGTGAATGAACAGCAGAATGAAAGTCTTCTATGCAGATTATGGCATGGATTCTAAGACGAAAATGCATGCCTATAAGCTTATTGTTATATAGTAAAGTCTGAGATCAAAATTCTTTTATGTAAAGTTATATGCAATATCCAAATAGCTTGAAAAAAATATTGATTTTCATACCTATATGAACTAACTAAATGTCTAAAATAAGCACTCATAAGACCTAAGGGCCCAGGGATGAAAACAACAAAAAATATTTTCATAATGCTCTCTACGTAAATTAATGAAAGACAAACAAAAAATGGATTATAGTTTCAGATGTTCAAATGAAGCATATTTCAGTGAAGAACATACCACTAAAAACATCTGATAAAAAACTAATTAGATTGAAGTAATAATATTTTCATCATGCTCTCCATGTGAATTTATGAAAGACAAACAAAACAGATAATTTCAGTCAGGAACATTCCACTGAACATCTGATAAAAAAAAGAACCAATTATATTGAAGTCTGATTTTTCCAAGTACCCTAAAAGAGATGTAGTTTTTTTAATCCATAGCTAACTAAATTGATAGTGCACAGGTTAAGATAATGTAGACCTGTCTTTATAGAAATGACAATTGAATTTTATCTTGGTTTTCCAGTCCATGTTTCCATGACATAGAATAGACTTACAGACATGTCTGGTAAACTGGGACAAAGTAACAGCAAATGCTATTGTCAAGAAAGTTATCTTGATAACTACTGTCTTTGAAACTAATTTATAGTTAGATTATTATAATCATATATGTTCTCTTTTAGCTCAAATTAAATCATGATAAAGAAAAAATAAAAAGAATGCATCCCTTTTAAACATTTTTAAATTATAAGTGGTTGTGAAAAAAATACTTCAAACTTTTTATTTTCCTAAGTCACAGATAATAATCAAGAATGAGATTTTTATATATTTATCAATCAATAAGTAGACATATATTTGGTAAGACATCTTGGAAGATAATGGAAGTAGTATAGTAGTCTACACATTATTCTAAATTTCTGAATAAGAGCATACATATCAAAACTAATAATGCAAGCCAATACATGTATTTAAATTCCAACAGTTTGTTGATTTTTTGACATAGTGGGTATCTATCGGTGGAATAAAGTTGATTATTTTTCAACAACTTAGAAATAAATAGATTCAATACAAATAACCACAATACAATACAATAGTTATATCAACATTTATATTTACTTAAATCAAAATCTTACTTCTTTCCCTTCTTCAAAAATAAACTCATACAAATTTACTATTAAAGGCACTAATTTCACATTTTGAACATAAAATTACAACTGTTATACGTTATAAGCATAGATTTTTTTATTCTAAACCTACTATTACTGATATATTTTGTCTCCATTCTAATCTAACAAGTTTTATACCTATGGTTGCGTTCTCTAGACATCATTTTAAACCAATCAAAGCATGTAATGTTAGACAAGTTTCTTGCTTACAATGGTGTATTGTAGGATAGATCATAATGGCGACAAAAGAAATCAGATAAAAAAAACTAGAATTTATTCTGATTAGATTGCATCAGACATGAAACTTGAGAATAATGTGTAGAAAACAATCAATAAGTTTATAATGTGTGATAATTTCTATCAGTTTTAGCTTTATAAAATTTACAACCAAAATAAGTAATAGCTACCAAACCTGCACATAAAACAATACCACCTATAAATGATGCTGAATCAAAATGTTGTCCTGTTGTTGAGTGTGATGCTGCTGTTGTTGTGGTGACTGTTGTGATATCTGCAGTGGATGCTGAAAGAAACGGAATTAGATCAGTATAACCTATTCTTCAAAAAAATTTTTTTAATCCAACAACATCTATTTTCATATTTTTCACAAGCACATTGCAACATTCAAGTTTTTTTCACAGCAGAAGTCTTGATTTTTTGTCTTGTAACAACACAAAACAAGTCTGAGTCAAATCTATTACCGGTAATTTCTCATAAGTCCTTAGGGAAAAAAATACCCATTGATATACATGTAATTTAACATCAATAAAAGGCAGAGCTGGTCTAATTAAAAGTAGATTACAATTTCATATCTTTTTTGTTTTCTGATGTTTTTTCAGTCTACATTGTAATCTAAGAAGTTTTCTACCAAATGTCTGTCTCAGGTAGTACTTTAAACCAATCAAAACTTGTCATATAAAACCTGCATGTTGATAAAATAAGGATTTGTGGGGTAGCTAAATCCAAAGAAGCTGTCAATATTGCTCTACTTTAGATTTTGATATCAAAATGTAATATAATTTTGATTAGATTGGTAAAAAAGATCAAGCTAAACTGATCCCTAATATTTAAACTGATCTAAAAGAGCTGCTAATACTAAAAAAAAGATTTGTTATACTATGATTTATAAATTGAAAATGTTTTATTTCTAATCATAAGCTAGAAAGCCTTAAAAAATAAAGCCCAGAGAAGCAGAAATAATGCTCCAGAGAATTGGTGATTAGCAGGATCCAATTTCATTTTTCAATAAAGATAAAAATGTACCAGGTAGTTTTGATTGATTTCTAGGGGAAAAAAAAACAAACTAATATCTAGCAGGATGTTCACTTTTCAATATCTAAAAACATCTTAATTTCTGTTTGTTAGTTCTATGAATCAGATATGAAATGCTGTTTATGTATACTTTTCTAGACCTGTTGGAGCTAAAGACTACACCATACAATGTGCAATGAGGGACATTTTACAAGAAAAGCAGCATTAGCCTTCTAGTTCATAACTTGAACGTCTAGACACTTTTCCTGTCATCCCCTCTGACCTACATCACTGATGGGAGAAAAAAGACTGAAAAATCTGAAGGTATTATTTCGACCCAAGCAGGGATTGAACTCTGGACACCTTGGTCAAAATATTTCACTTTGTGGAGCATTTTTTCAGCTAATTCAAATAAAACTATAAAGCTTACATTTTGAATCAGTGGAAGTTGTTTCTGCTGTAGAAGAGGTGGTTATTTTACCTGTAGTGGTGGTGCTGGTTTGAGTAGTATTTGAAGTAGAAGGAGCAGGTGTGGCTATATAGGTGGAGAAAAACAGAAAATAACCAAAATATCAAACTAACAAAACCTTAAGGGACAGGTTCGTCATTTTCAGGGGTTGATTGTGTCTTGAATATATGTATATAGAAATACTAGAGATGTACCAAAATTGCAAAATTCCTTCAAAAATACTCCAAACTAGGAATTTCACTTTCTATTTCCATATGTCTTTTCTATATATGGCAAAGTTTCAAGAAATCAGTTTTCATTTTAACTTTCAAACACGGATAATTCTGGACACACGTGAATTTGAAGGTTCAAATTTTGACAGAGAGTTGTGAACACTATTACTGATTAGCTTAGTTTCTGTTTCTGAAATTAAGGTATGATTGGCCAAACCGATGGAGAACCTGTCCCTTTATAACATTTTATGGTCAAATATAATATACTGGAACTGGTTCCTGATATTTGGGATTTCAAATTTATATAAATCATGCTGTCATCAAGGTGTCTTTTACAGATAGTCATCTATTAATTCCCTTTACAAGATATTGTATCTTAACATCGGCTACCCAAATCACTTTTCAAACAGAAATCTATGCATTAATTACCATCAATCAGACAAAAAGAAACAAATTAAATAAGCAAAAAATAATGGCACTTCAAATTTAAACAGTCTTAATATCATTCTTTCTTTAAGTGTGAAACACCTGACATTGAAAAGTAATACAAGTTAAATAATCAAATCTTTTTTTTCAATCATATAAGAACCAGGTCCAATATTTTAAACTAATAAAATAATTGAAGGAATTGAGTACCATCAGTGAAAAAAGGTCTCCCTCAGTAGTTTGTTAAAGTTATACTACCTCTTAGGATGAACAACCAATTCATATTTTTAAACTTGGCCAAAATAAGTCTTTGATCATAAGTGGACTTACCTGGTGTCAAAACAGAATCCCCCTATAATCTAATAAATCTATAAAACTAAGTTATAATTCATTAAACTAAGTAATTAGAAGGTGTTTCAAGTTATTATTTTGTTTAATGGATTATCATCTTATATAGAGATTATATTCTTTAGTCTAGATGTTCATCAATGCTTATTGTATGACCTAATTTTTTTACAATTGTAATAAAGATATCATTATTATAGTCATGGCACGTATACAGTCCAACTGATGAATTTATACATATGTTGACCAAGTTTGAGACTTTAAATTTATGTCCATTCTATCTAAGAGGTAGTATCCTTTTAAATAATCCATTTGGAAAAAAATTTGACTGTTAAATTTATATTCAGTGTGTGAGAGCATTCAGTAAATATTTAAAAATTAAAAATGTCTATATCTATCTGTTCAACAATTAACTAATAAAAAAAAAACAAGTTGGGAGACTCCATTATCAACTTGAGAGTTAGTTCTATCAAATTTTCAAACATAAGAATAACTAGGACCCAATTTCTATAAAAAAGCAAAAAGAACACATAATTGAACACCACAAAAATTTAAAATAGGTTTATACTTACAACTAATAATTGAGGTCGCTGAAAAATATCAACAATAAAATTGATTAATATACTAAACTACATGATTTTTATAGACTTTCTAAAGCAAAAGGTATTCATTATCTCATTCACTAAATGAAATGAATGGTGTACAAATGGTGTACAATAAGGGAAATTTTGCCAGGAGTGCAGCATTAACTGTTAACTGGCCCCCATCTCTTTCACAACACAGGATAGTAAAAATATTTGTCGACCAAAAAAAGACAATCCCTCATCAAATCATTTTCTGCAGACATGTTTCGGATATGAAATCCTCATCAGGACAGCGAAATTGAAAGTGGATGAAATGAGAGCAATAACCTAATAATTATAAAGAAGTTCTTTCTCTTCACTTCATAACAAAATGTCATCTGTAGGTATGATAGAGTTTTTGAGTTCTTTCCCTTCACTTAATAACAAAATGTCATGTGTAGGTATGATAGAGACCACTGTTTATTCATTAGCATATTATTGAGATCTCAATTAAGTTTGAAAGTGAATACATTCAACAAATAGTTATTGCCCATAATTTTGACTATGAACAAGGGCAATAGTTTATATCCCCATTTCTTTAAGCAGCTTTCATGCTATTTTTTTTTTTAACTTCAAACATTATACAAGAAATTAGAATATAACATATAGAATATGCTTATAAAAAAGGAAAAAAGACAAATTCACTGAATTTTAGAGAAAGTGGTAATAAAAAAATCTGTGTAATAAGTTTCTTTAGAAAAAATAAGTCTATGATTCTATCCAACTGACATCTGTCTAACATTAACTATCAGAGATTAAATTAGTATTTCCAGACTCACATTGACTTATAAAACCAAATTCTACTTACTACAATTATTGGTACATGTTGGATCTGTTGTTGTATTCATATGAAAACATCCTGAAATAATCAATATTATATTTTATAACATAGATGTGTTATCAAGATAGCCAAAACAGATTCAAAACTATACTTTAATAGGTCTATTTCGAACTATTTCTCTTTCTCATTCCTGATAGACACCATTTAATCACTGTTACAAAATTAACATCAGATATACACAGGATAAAGAAATTGTTCATGTTTACGTCTGATTGTATAAATATTGGGTCATTCATGAGGTCATCTTAAGCACTGGTATGACCATCCATTGGGTTTTCCAGGCTCCTGCAGCAACCTCAAGAGTGATGCCAAATTCTTTAGCCGGAGAATGTTACTAGGTTCATTTTCGTAATGTAAGGCAATCAAGAGACCATCCTGTCAAAACACAATATCTTTGACTTTACTTGGTTTTATCATTTTTTCGCCTCATGAAAAAAAAAAAATTCTGCTCAATCTTCTAAGGAAGGCATCATGAATAAAATCATAGCCTTTGTAGTGAAGTCGTGATTCAATTGTTGTGATAAAACTTTAGTCAACTTTGTCTGCCAGGTTTCATCAATCTGCCAAAATCAGATGAAAACTTTAATATCAGCATTGAATTAGTACAAACCATGTGTCATCTCAGAAATCAGATGAAAACTCATCTTCGCAACGTCAAGCTATTATAAACTTCATCTTATACCTAGACTGCAAAAGCCACCTTTCTTTTATCACAGAATGTAGTGATTTGATTGCATTGTACCTCAGTGAATACAGCCAATCAGAGCCCTCAACGGAAAGACCGTAAACACTATGGCTTATTGTTTACAAACATGCTGTCGAGACCTCTTTTTTGTTGAATTAGCTAGCGTACAATCAAATCAATTTCGTTGGCATGCAAAAGGTGACTATTGCAGTCAAGGTATAAGACAAAGTTCATAATAGTTTGACATTGTGAAGATGATAAAAACTATGCTTTTCATATTGCTAATAATTTTTAAAAAATAATGACTGAGTGATCAACATATTTTCTTAAAGAAATGTGGATGTAGATAAAGATATTACCTGGTTTAGCTTTACAAATAAAAAAGAAACAATCAGTGGCATTACAGCAGTCTTCTTCATTAATAATTTTAGTACAATCTAGAATTAGAGAATTAAACCCACCATAATGAAGACGCATTACTTGTTTAAAGATATACTGATAAAAAAATTGAAATTTTTAAACTTGGCCAAAATGAGCCTTTTTTCATCATCAGTGGACTAACAGAATTTCTCTATAATCCTGTAAATCCATAAACTTAAGTAATTATCCATGAAACTAAATAATCTTGAAACATGCTTAGAAGCATTTTTTAATAATCACTAGGTTAAATGCATAAATCTTTTGATTTTGGGAGATTCTATTCTTTGGTGATGGCACCTGGTAGGTCTAAATGATGAATATATACTTGTTTTAGTATGGGACTTTTATGTCCATTCTTAGTGGTAGTATTTCTTTAAATAAAATTCTTGAACACCAGCTGCCACAAATTTCACTACATTAGCAACTGAATGTTTGTGACTTGAGTGTATTAAAGATACAGGTGCGCCATTTTGGGGGTTGATTTAAGTCTTAAATGTATGTAAATAGTCTTC
This sequence comes from Lottia gigantea, assembly GCF_000327385.1. Lineage (NCBI taxonomy): Eukaryota > Metazoa > Mollusca > Gastropoda > Lottiidae > Lottia > Lottia gigantea. Next base: position 212,536 of record NW_008710347.1, read on the forward strand.
AGAAGTGATAGAAATCTACGAAAATCGCATAATTCCTTCAAAAATATCTCAAACTAGAAATTTCATTTTTCATTTATATATATGACAGAGTCTAAAGAAAAGAGAAGATTAAGTCTCAAACACGGATAATTCTGGACACACATGAAGGCTAAATTTATAGGATAATTTATGCCTCTTAGACTGAAACATGTCTCTATTCCAGCCTCTGATAGCTAAGTCGACAGATGTCAGCTGGTGTAGAGACAGAAAAAATAGGGCCTGTTAAATGGGCTTTTCCGCATCTCCGCAGGTGCGGGGTTTGAAACCTATTTAGATACCTATGATCTGCAAAACCCAGGTATATTTGGAAAGATAAATATTTTTGTAGTTCAGTCATATTATCATTTTCTCCCTACACCATTTATATCATGTCTCCAGTTCCATCATTTTTTTTTTGGCGAAACTGATCTAGCATCTGATACTAACAAAACAAAAGTTACGGTGATACCCAACACTATTTAACAATCATTTTATAGGTAATTCAATGTTATGTTAGAGAAAATTATAAACACATCTTTGGAGGTGTGGAAAATCCCCATTTAACAGGCCTCTTTCGTCTGACTCTGCTCCAGCTGACATCTGTCAAAATATCAATCAGAGGCAGATGGTTCAGACTAGCCTCACTTGTGACACCTCCACACCAATAAATCACAGCAATGGAACCTAAATCTGGGTCCCTCCTGTTAACTCTTCCCCAGGGATCTGGATTGTCTCATATAAAGTCATATTTTCAGCACCCAAGGATAAAATGCATGATTCTGAAGCAGACACCTAAATTTCATAGAATTAATGAATAAAGGACTTCATAGCAAAATATATTTACGCAAATCAATGTTTTGTCGAAATGTTTAATTTAAAGCTAAAAACATCTGTTTATATGTTATTGATTGTAGCATGTGATATATCTATATATTATATCTATATCTATGAAAATCTCTTAATGTTATAAATATTCATAAAGATTATTGATAATACCGCCATTTATATTTATACTTACTGCACTAGTACATTAAATAAAATATAAGCTTACATTATGTTTATTACTCAGTGAAGAATGAAAATTGTTTTACTTTTTCTCTACGGCTCATTGGTTAAGATTTAAAAAATAGGTTAGGCAAAAATAATAGCTTTTCTTTTAAGTTTATTATCATAGCAAATCATATCCAATGCTTCAATCCCATTTAATTTATAACAAGTGAAACCCTAGCAGGCCTGTAACCAGACTTGATTGTTCAGAGGGGAAAGTTATATGTTGGGACATTAACAGGGCAATCCATTAAGGGAATCCCCCCCCCCCCCCCAATCTTCCCATTGCTACGGGCCTGACTCCATTTGATTGGTTCTAACCAGTCCCAAAGAGAAAATCGACAAATCCTTTAAAAATCAAAGTGTCCACCAAGCAGAAAATGAGGTAACCATCATAGTTGATCAACTACTGTATGATTTGTATTAACAATGAAACTTATAATTCCAGATCATTAGACCAAGGTGTAAGTGAACAGCTAAAAACAAAATAATAAAAATTCACCTCATACAATCATTATAAAGTTATGGATAAAAGAATGCATTATGATTTTAAACCTATTTCACATTCAAAATCAATTTATCATCAAAATGAAGTTCAAGAAACTTACTGTCGGTGACTACAGAAACTGTAGTAGTATCTGCTGCTAGAGTAGATGTTGATGCTGAAAAAAAAGAAAAAAAATCAAGTGGATAGGCAATAAATTGTATATGATGTCATTTCAGTTTGAAAATTCACCGAAACATAACAAAATATTTACACTAGTCAAATATACACACATAACAAATTCATCAAAGTATGATGAAAACTGTAGCCTTTTTTATGCTATGAGTCATAATTCATAAAGAATTCAAATAGAAATCTTCCATAATCACATACTACTCTTTATCAATGTATTCTATATCAGTAAAATTTTGAAATGCTATTGAGAGAAATTGATCACTTGTCTAAGATTAAGTAAGATGGCCTTTTCACTTTTTCTGTTTTAGAATTTACCCTTTATCCGTGTGAATGTCAAATCATAAAAGCTTATAGCCTACCAGACAGGATGTAATATATTTTGGGATGCTTTTGACATATGAGCACTGGGTCATACTTTAGCTTTATGAATGACTAACAAACAAAAAACACAAAGTTTAGTTGGTTAATGGTATAGAAATACTACCGCAATAGATCAATATCCTTGCATACCTTAGATAATTTAACAGGCATTACGCAAAATTTTCATAATATCAAAAATGTCATAAATTTAATTATACCTAATACAACCTTGTCAGAGTCAGAGAACAATAATCAACAAAATTTGTGACAATTTTGGTTTAAGTTTCTGGTCTGGGAGGGAAGTGTGTTTCTATTCACATTTAGATCTACAGGTACACCATTAACTTTTATTGACAAAAATTTATACATACTATCCAATTTGAAACTGATACTGTAACTTTTAAACAATCAGCAAATTTCTATTTACAATGAGATTTGCAAAGACAGTACAGTTTTATTCTTCAGTAGCCTATCCTACATAATATAAGGTGACAAATTTCCAAAATAGGCCAATTTCAATTTCAAATTATATTCTATAATATCAAAATTACACTATGTCCGGGGTTGGTAAGCTTTATTGTACTAGTAGACCTACTAAACTATACTGCATACAATCTTTCAAACAAACAGGATACAGGATTTACTATTAATACTCACCAGTACTAGCAGTAGTAGAGGGGCTGGCAGTAGTAGAGGGGCTGCCAGTTGTAGTAGAGGCAGTGCTTGCACAACCAATGTTAATTGTCAACAAGGCTACCAATACGGAAGAATAAAACAACAAATCCTGTTTGTCAAATCGTGACATGATCATCATTCCGAATATCTTATACACAAGTTATCTTTTAACAACAAAATCTATTCGGTTCGAAAATTACTTCAATGAAAAGTTCTTAATGGGAAATCGTAATAAATCTCAATCGACTTTATTTCTAAATTACGTGTGAGTCATGCGCACGCGCTCAAAGTTCTTTCTTCCTGTTATAATTTTATGGCGGGGGAATCGTGTTCAAACATACAATCAAGGCTGTATGGAAGACTGATCACCAGATCGTAAATTTGCTGGTTGAAAATGAAATCAGATTGATAAATCGCAATTTGCCGTTTGATTTGATGTGATTTAGATACAGCGGAAACAAGTTTATCCACGCAGTTACGTTCCCGAGAAACTCCTCTGATTTATTGTGCATGTATTAGCCTACCAATTCACATAAGATATTATAGCTGTCAGATGCCAAACGAAATAAGAAATGTTCAATGTTGAGGACAACGTTAGATAGTTATACTTGGACTAGACAAGGATAGGCCTTAATAGGCTAGCTAGTACCCCTCTTCATCTCAGAGACAGACCCTTTAATTTCATTGTGATCTGCTGCGGTTATACTAGTGTTTTGAAGTACTGTGTCACGAGGTCAAATCATGTAGTAACCGTGTCAATGTTTTTAATTTTGTTAGAGCTTAAATATCATAAATTAAAATAATATATTACACAACCTCATACAAAAACATATAAGCTTATTTATGTAAGTACTATGATATGATATATCTCGGGCATAATTTCTTCTTTAATGATTCATTTACGGATAGTAAACAAAATATTCTAAAATATTCTTGTGAAACTGAAAGCGCCATAGGCGCAAATTTCCCACAGAGTGTCTGAGAGGGCTCTCATCTATGTAAGTTTTTGAAAAATATAGACATGATAAAAGGGATTGTAAAAAGGTTTTCTAACTTTTCATGTGTATCGGGGACACTGATAGTATCCATTTGCGTCAATCCAATATTCAATCAGACGCCTGTGGTTCCCTTATACCACTTAAGGCCTTCGCTATCTGACGTCACCAAACACTTAATTTTAGTGGAATTGCAGAAACTGTCAAAATATCCATCAGAAGCTAGAATAGAGGTAGATATTTCGGACAAGGGTTGGGATTGCTTTTCGGTCACATTCTCGGCAGAGGGCTATGCATAAGTTTTAAGCCAAAACTAATTTTATGTTTTTTACAGCTATGCCTTACGATGGTTTTTAAGAATAAAATGAGGTATTTTGAATCAAAAAACTTTATTCTTTTTTTAACAAATGAGATGTGCAACCTATGTTTTCAAAATGAACTATTCTAATGATGGTTTTGGAAAAAAAATTATGATCTTTTTAAATCAGGAAATCAAAATCGAGGATTCACGTGGATCTCTTGATATAATGAATTACGGTTATGGTTTCGATTGAATGAGATCTCCCACAATTTCCAAAAAGCTAAAAATGGATTAAATGCAACATGCTTAGTTTATTTTCTGTGCCTTTTGGTTATTGCAACCATTCCAGATTTAACATTCGTTCTTTGAATGGAAATTCTCGACAACGCGATTGATGAGCTAATTTATGCAAGAATCCTCTGAAAATAGACAATTGTTACTGAACAAGCTATTTGATTGGTTGAATTAGAGAACAATTATTTCTTACAACGGCGTTAGATCTAGAATAGTTTAGATACCATTAGAAATCAAACAAAGCGAAATTTGTTCAACAGTATTCAATTTAGATGTAATCACAACAATCTTCCAACGCATGTTTAGAGAACCTTCAAAATGATATTATTAATTTTTGTATTTTTTCCCATCCATCACACATTCAACACAACAGTCCAGTTAACAGTAAGTTCAAGCCTACATGGCGTTGTATTTTTGTTGTCCATTAGCTCTAATCACGTAACATCTATAAGCTATAAACGTTATTAACAAGAGTCCAGCACCTAAGGCTATACCACCACCAAACGACGCTCCATCAAAACCGAAAGCAGAAGCCTGTGTTGTTGCGAGAGGACCAACGGTAGCTGGAGATGTATTAATGGAAGAAGAAGAATTTGATATTGGTTCGGATGATATAAAAGTGATTGGTGCTGTTATATCACTAGTATTTGTGATGTCAGTAGTTATTTCTGTCTGCATACTGGATGACGAGTTATCAATAGTAGTAACAGTAATTATAGAAACTATGGAGGTACCATCTGAACTATTTGACGAAACAGTCGTTGACTCTGGCATGGTAGTCGTTGACTCTGCCATGGTTGTTGTGGTATTTGCTGCATCCGGGGCTAAAGGGAGTCCTGAAAAACAGAGTTTATACCGTTATATAATTCAGATTCATGCAAAATTAAACGCTGGAATCAGGTTTGGCACTGTAAGTGGACAGTTATTTGTACGAAAAATTATGTTTGACTCATATTTTGCGATACACAGGCTGGGATCGATTTGCGATTCAGAGCTTCTCGTCTGGTCGGTCGAAGTTGACACAAATATACCTGCGAGTTAGCCATTCGCTTTCTGTCATTTGTTAATGTTTCAGATCCTCTGATTTAGCTTCCATAGCATCAGAGTTCACCACATTTTGTATTGTCTATTGAGGAAAATCATGACAATATACAGAATTTGTGACGAATGTAAAAGTTCACCATAGCCAGGAAGTAACACAAATTATGGTCGATACATTACAAAAGCCCACTGAGTGGGTACTTTGGCTTATAAGTCATCCAAATAAAGAAAATATGGAAAATCTACATACCTCTGACGCCCACTGTAAATATTACAATCGCAGTGATCAGGTACATGCACGTGGTGAACTTGGAAAGATACATTGGTGGTTTTAATGTTGTAGATTATAGAAAAGAGACGTCAACAGCAATTATTTCTTTATAGTTAAAATATCCAAGGCTGATCCAAAGAAGTTAAATATAAAAAGGCAGATCTGTTCCACGTCGTAAACTAGCTTTATCATATATAATGAAGTTCCCATCATGTGATAATGATAATAGTAGTGATAAAGTCCATGAATTATTTGTGTAATTAGCATGGGGCTTGAGATAAAACATTTCGATATTAGAGAGCATTAGGGATTGTCAACTGGACACCGTGATTGTTGTTTCACAACATTACAAGGAGCTACAGGGATTGCGTAATTATTAAAAAATACGGGGCCGTATCGTATGTACGCTTACTTTGCTCGCTATCCAAATGCTGGCAAATGAACTACTGTTACCAAACAAAGGGCAATAGTAAGTCAATTAAGTTTATGTTAGGGTGTTACGAGAATAGAATTCCCATAAAAAGTACAGCCATTAAGTTAGAATTATATATTTCTAAGTGCTGTTTGTGTTAGTTGCATGAGTATATTCTCAAAAAAAAAAAACAACAACACAGAACTGGCCTAGGTTGTGAAGTAAGAAACAAAACAAAGGGTAAGAGACGATTAGTTAAACAAAATTCTGATGTGAACTGATCGATAAAAGAGAGAACGTACATAGATACAAGGGAGAACTGATTGATTCGAGAGAGAATTGGACTGATTGATACAAGAGAGAATATCTAAACTGATTTGTACAAGACATAATAAAAAAGAGCTAAAAAGACATAATATAGGGACTAATCAGAGAGAGAATATATGAACTGATTGATATCAGAGATAATATATGAACTGATTGATACAAGAGGGAGCAGAACAGGGAACAGTGTTTTTAAACTCATACTATTATTTAATGTCCAAAATATCAGCGAACTGATCAACTTGGGGAAATAGTTATTTTATGCAAATAAAAAACGCGATAAAATTTCAATTTAATATTTATTCATTATTCATGTGTTATGATAACTGTATTTATAATTGTTGAGTATTTTGTTATTTAGTCTCCTTTGCCGTCTTTACTATATGTATTTTTGTAAATATTGATTTGTGTCTAATGAGTCATGGGCTCAAGAAATAAAGAATTTGAATTTGAATAATGTGATTGATACAAGAGAGAATATATAGGAACTGATTGATACAAGAGAGAATATATAGGAACTGATTGATACAAGAGAGAATATATATGAACAAATTGATACAACAGAGAATATATGAACAAATTGATACAAGAGAGAATATATGAACAAATTGATACAAGAGAGAATATCTGAAATTGGATACAAGAGAGAATGTCTGAACAGAGAAAATATCTGATCTGATTGATACAAGAAAGAATATCTCTACTGATTGATACACGAGAGAATATCTGAACTGGTTGATACAAGAGTGAATATAGGAACTGATTGATACACAAGAGAATATATGAATTGATTGATAGCAGAGAGAATATAGGAACTGATTGATACACGAGAGAATACATGAACTGATTGATACATGAGATAATATAGAAACTGATTGATACACGAGAGAATACATGAACTGATTGATACCACAGAGAATATACTAGGAACTGATTGATACTAGAGAGAATACATGAACTGATTGATAGATGAGAGAATACATGAACTGATTGATAGCAGAGAGAATATAGGAACTGATTGATACTAGAGACAATACATGAACTGATAGATAGCAGAGAGAATATAGAAACTGATTGATACTAGAGAGAATATAGGAACTGATTGATACTAGACAGAATATAGGAACTGATTGATACTAGAGAGAATATAGGAACTGATTGATACTAGACAGAATACATAGTAACTTCTTCTTACCAGAGAGAATATAGGAACTGATTGATACTAGAGAGAATACATAGAAACTGATTGATACTAGAGAGAATATAGGAACTGATTGATACTAGAGAGAATACATAGTAACTGCTTCTTACCAGAGAGAATATAGGAACTGATTGATACTAGAGAGAATACATACTAACTGCTTCTTACCAGAGAGAATATAGGAACTGATTGATACTAGAGAGAATATAGGAACTGATTGATACACAAGAGAATATATGAATTGATTGATAGCAGAGAGAATATATGAATTGATTGATAGCAGAGAGAATATAGAAACTGATTGATACACGAGAGAATAGATGAACTGATTGATACATGAGAGAATATAGAAACTGATTGATACACGAGAGAATACATGAACTGATTGATACATGAGAGAATATAGAAACTGATTGATACACAAGAGAATACATGAACTGATTGATAGCAGAGCGAATATAGAAACTGATTGATACTAGAGAGAATACATAGTAACTGCTTCTTACCAGAGAGAATATAGGAACTGATTGATACCAGAGAGAATACATAGTAACTGCTTCTTACCAGAGAGAATATAGGAACTGGTTGATACTAGAGAGAATACATAGTAACTGCTTCTTACCAGAGAGAATATAGGAACTGATTGATACTAGAGAGAATACATAGTAACTGCTTCTTACCAGAGAGAATATAGGAACTGATTGATACCAGAGAGAATACATAGTAACTGCTTCTTACCAGAGAAAATATAGGAACTGATTGATACTAGAGAGAATACATAGTAACTGCTTTTTACCAGAGAGAATATAGGAACTGATTGATACTAGAGAGAATACATACTAACTGCTTCTTACCAGAGAGAATATAGGAACTGATTGATACTAGAGAGAATACATAGAAACTGCTTCTTACCAGAGAGAATATAGGAACTGATTGATACTAGAGAGAATATAGGAACTGATTTATACTAGAGAGAATATAGGAACTGATTGATACTAGAGAGAATATAGGAACTGATTGATACTAGAGAGAATATAGGAACTGATTGATACTAGACAGAATACATAGTAACTTCTTCTTACCAGAGAGAATATAGGAACTGATTTATACAATGTGTGTCAGGTGGGACTGATAAGGCTTATCTCTGTATCGATGAAATTAATCTTAGAAATGTTTTTTTTTGTGTAAACTTATTTATGTAAAATATACATTATGAAATGGATTGGGAAATTGGCTTCACTTATATTATCTCTCAACAACAAATAATCTTAACATTCAAAACAATTTTCCAACATGGACCATAGAGAAAAATACTATGAAGGTGTGCTTTAAATTCAGTCTAAGTGTGAAATAAAAAAACTTTGTCAGTAGTGTACAACATCGATACACTTCTCGTAACAAACAAACTTCTATGATTAAAATATTTATTCAATAATTTAAATATCACGATTTATGATTAATATCACCGATAATACATAACTGATAAAATACATCAATGTGTGATATGATCTAATGTATTTTTAATATTCAGAACTCATATGTTGATACTCCACAATCAGTAATTTTTACATCTTTTACAGGCCGTTCATTCATAGTTTCTTGTTCCTCTATTTTCTTTAATGTTTCTGTCCCTTCAATAATTTGACTGAAATAAAGAGAGAATCTGTATTATATCCCATAATCGACAGATCATTGTAAACCTTCATTATATCCTTACAGCCTAATTGTACTAACTACAGATTTCATTGTTGTATTGTTACGTAAACTATTTACTTTCTATAGTTTCAATGACCTTTCAAGAATGCCTTATACCATTGTAATGCTTATTTTATATATTTTATTTAACACTGTTTACATATTATACTGAATTATAACCAGATATTTTTAGATTGCATTGTGTTGTAATTCAGTTGGCTACTTGCAGGCCTACTTTGGTCAAACCCAGGTTTATATGAGAACTTTATACTGTTTTAAAGGAGCACCTTCACTATCTGTTGGACCAATCATACCTTAGTTTCAGAAACAGGAATTTTTTAGCTTACATAATCAGTAATAGTGTTCACAGCTCAAGGTCGAAATTTCAGCCTTCAAATCCATGTGTATCCATAATTATTCACGTTTGAAATTTGAAATTTCTAGTTTGAGGTATATTTGAAGGGATTATGCGATTTTCATGCTTTTAGTACTTCTTAAGACTATTAAAGCGCAATAAAGACCCAAATGAATCCCTGAAAATGCCGACTGTTCCCCTTTAAGCCCAGTCAATATATTACTGATTATATACAGATTATGGACATATTACATTTGGTAAACCATTCTTGATTTGGATACATGGTAATACATATAAACTTGTCCACACATCTACAACAGACAGCGCAATAATTTCAATAAAATTTTTAGATAAATATTGAAGATAATTACCCAAAGGCTACATAGTTAGTGTTCATCCATGGGGCTGGTTGTAATGTTATGAAGAATTGTGATGCATTTGTATGTCGACCTTTATTAGCCATTCCCACTATACCACGGTTTGAGAAAGGAACAGCAAAATTTTCATCTGGAAAATAGAATGATTTGAATACTTAATTCAAAAACAAACTGACAGAAGCAATGTCTGAAAAAGCCAACATAAGAACCACGAATTGAAGATATATGGGTAAATCATTCTGAGAAAATTTTATGCATGTGGTCATATTTACAAATTAAAATAAAAAATGTGTAAAGCGTGCAACTATGTGCAAGACAGTTATAGTTGGTTTTAAAAAAATCTTTTGAGTTTTACCTAATAAAGGGAAAGGTGATAGAAATAATTAATGCCAAAAGCCTCAATAAGTATCAATAATAAAGACTCACCCTCAAAAACTGTACCATAAACTGATTCCCCACCATTTCCTCTACTATGGTAAACATCTACATCAGGTAATAATAAAGATTAATAATAGAACTACATCAGGCTTATTGCATGTAGATAAAATAATTGTACCAGCAAAGAGTGTAAATCTTTACATTAAAGGGAAAGTGAACATTGAAAGTGTTTTATTGTGACTCCAATTTGACTATAATCCCAAACCAACACAGTCGGCACTATGCACCTTAGATTAATATTATAAGTTTAATTTTAACTACTGTCCATATTGGATAATATTATTTATCATAAATATGCCAACAGTGCAAAACAAAAATTTTTTATGAATTTAAAGGTGAGAAAAAACAAGGTATCAAAAGTACCTTATCTTAGCGCATTTGCAATTAACTAAAATTTGGATATATCCTAGAAGCAGAAAAAAACTTACTAACCTCCTCCCTGTATCCAACCATTAGGTACTATTCTGTGAAATAATGTATCAGCATAGCTCAATTTACTGTCTGTTTCAATACATGTACCTTTATCTCCAATACATAATGACTTAAAATTACTACAGGTTTTTGGTACAACATCTGTAAACAACTTCAAAGAGAGAAAAAAGATTATTCATAAAGCACTGATTTAACACAATATAAATACCTGTATATTCACATTATTGTCTCCACAATGGTCCATGTGTGAGTACTACAGATACAGTTTACTATCACTACTATCAGGATTCAATTTGGATTGGAAAAATTGGAAGGACCAATTTTCAGTTTGATCAAGTTTCAGTGTTATTAAGAAAATAGATATTTTATTTAAACAAACTGTGTTACACAAGGAACTTTTTTTTTAATCTCATACTAGAACAATGATAAAAATTTGTATATTATAGATGTTTTAATATGAAATGTAAAATATCTTACTTCAATAACAATTTTTCCTACAGGTTCATCTCCAATATTAACATCAAAATAAACATATTCATGCTGAAAATAGAATTAAAAGAATAGAAAATTCAGTTGAGGAAGTGATAGATGTTCCAAAATGGCAAGCAGGCTGTGAACAGCTGACAGCTGACATAAATTTTTTTTTTTATAAATTACTAACAATAATAAAAAAAAAAACAGGTTTCTAATGAGTATATTATTATAGACTTCTTAAACTAAATATGTTAATAAGAGTGTACACAACCAAAAACTTTCAAACCACATGATTGAATTTATTTATTATTACTTTTCCCAAATTCAGTAACTAATCAACTAATTAATCATGTATCCACCAGACAGATCATGACATGATTCTATGACACACTCTAGACTTACATTTTTGGAATTTAATGTTGTTTTATAGCCTTCTTCTGTTAAAGTTTCATAGAGAGGCATTGGTCGGAATTCCTGAAATTGGTAATTTTCTTCAGCCCAAAAAATAAAATCATTGGGACCACCAATTAACTGATTATTAATAAAAATTATAGCATTTTCTGAGAATGACCATGCTTCTCCACGGATTTCCTGAAAAATATAAAAGTATATTACATAACTTAAATGCAAAATAGCATAAACACATATACTCTCATTGTACCAGTAGTGCTTTGTCTGCTTCCAGTGCTTGCATGGTTTGTGTATGTAAAAAGCTACAGTTGTGTTAACAAGAATAAATCGTCCCACAAAATTAACTTCACATGAATAGTTGATTATCTCTTGAAACAAAACAGTTTTTAATCATATGGGACTAGTACGCTAAACTTACCTTCTTTTTAGCTTCTATGTATAAATCCCATTCAAACTCTAACATGCCCTTTATAACAGGTTCATTAAATACTTTAGGATGCTGTTTGTGGATGTCCTAAACGAAATATTAATCAAACACTATATATTATTAAACACTTAGGACCTATTTGATAATTGATGTCAGTGTCAGTAAGATGATAATCTAGTGCACTGATCTGCTGTAATTTCAATGACAAAAAACAAAGTCTACGAAAATTTTAAATTGCCAAATATTACTGGTATCTTTAGATCGACGTTTTTATGATGTAGATCATTTATCTAGATACTGGTAGTGAAGAGTAGAATTGAAATCAACAAAACCTTCATTACTACTCTATGACTACAATGATTTCTGAATTGAAATTTGGCGATCATTTTCATATGAATTGGAATATCAATTACAAAATACTACTGAGAGTCTTGAATTGTCTTTGGGTTGATGAAAATGTTTACGTTGATGAAAATGTTTACCACTGGAAAAGTTATTATTTTTAGACATGATTTTACAGAGGAGAATTTTCAGACCAAAAAGTGGGTCACTTTCACACAAATTTTTTGGTAGGGAAGTGTGTCTGTTTAAAATGTAAAATCACTAAACCTTATATTTCTATGGACCCGAAGACATTCTAAGACAAATGGCAAACAGTTGAAAATTTTGTTTGGAATATTTATGAAATGAGAGAAAAAATTCTATTCAACTTCCAAGTTCAACTCAAGTAGTCAGAGACTAGACCATGGCCATGCTTTGCTATCCTTTTGAAGAAAGTGGGGTTTGAAGCTACGCAAATGATAATATTTATAAATTGATCCATGTTTTACTTACATTTGCACAACATTTTGCACGAACAAAGTTAATATCGTTCAATAATCCAAATACTTCAATGTTTACTTTCGTGCTGTCCGCCATGATGATATTATCGCTAAGGAAATGTAAACAAATAAGTAAGGGGAGACGACTTAAATATAAAAATATGTTGACTGGAATAACCAGACGCAAATGTTATCGCTGTAGTTACCAACATATTTAATCCGAAAACATGACCAAACTTGAATGTATATAATATGCAGTCCGAGTAATAAATATTTGGCTTTGGTAGTGACTGATATCTACTTTTGACCTGTAGGCATCCTTTTCACTTATTTTGCAGAGAAAGCACTCCTCTGTTCAAAGTCCTTGTTTGAAATAGGCTACCTCTGACATATAATCATAAAGAGATCTTCCCATACAAACAGGTGTTATTTGGTAATGTCTGATATGAGCTGATCATTTCCTTGTGTTGCAAGCACAACCTGGGACTTTTTCTCCTGTAGTATTCTCTGATCATGATTTTATACCAATTTGTTTAACAAAATTTCTGTTTCCTGGGTTCCATTTGACTGATCAATCCACATTAATCCACTTTTGGATGAACCCAACCCAACCCAAACAAAGAACACAATAAGATGAAGATAAGTTTATTTGATTTGACTTGCATTAGATTCAGACTTGTTAGATCAGAAAATATATAAAAAAAAAAAGTAACAGAGTGAACAATGTTAAGTAAGAATAATTCATTGTCTTGAGCATAACTTAAATTAGTTAGGTCCATTTAATGCTGCCAACAAGTTTCAGATATAAAATCCCCATCAGGACAGCTGGTGATACTTACATATCAATACTGATAAGAAAGCATAACACATATATATCATATCTTGCATTTTTAAATTCAATACTTAGACCTCTCCTCTGATTGGTGTATATTTTAAAGTCAAAAATTTAACCAATCAGATTTCTTCAAATTCGAATAGACATGACCATTGTTAATAATATACTTTCTGTCATAATGCCCTAGAAAGACTTATAACATTTATTGATATAAACATTTATAATAAATAAAAATTGTATTCTTTCTTAATTAATTATGACTATTTTAATTAATATAATATACAAATTGGTAAGCCAGTACCACTATTACAATGACTTTGGCATAAATCTCAAATTCGAAATCATATCTACAAATATATATTACTTTTGATAATAAAATACTATGTACAATTTTTAAATAAAAAAGAAAATATCTGGAGAAATTTTCTGATCTAACAAGATTGAAGACAGATAAACCCACACCAATAATAAAACATTCAGGAAAAAATCTTGTTCCATGTTGATGATTTGTTGAATATTTGAAAATATGGAAGACCAATATGAACGAATGTATAGATAGCACTTTTCACTTCATAAATAATGCCTTTTAATATGACTTCTCATGTCCAGACTTTCACACGGTTTTTACATAAAATTTCATTTAATTTGAATGAATGACTAGTATATGTGAAAAGGCCACAAATTGTAAAGATACATTTCCTGAATGAATTATCTTCAAATTTCATATAAAAGTTTTGTTTTTCGTTTATTTTCATCATTTAAATTGATTAAATATATCCTAACTTCCACTTGTGTAAATTCAGCAGGTTTGGTGTTTTTTATTTTTTATAGCCAAATTCTTTAGCATCATCTTCTGTGAAATCTCCATAACGCCATAGATTACGCTGAAATATTTAAAAACAATATTTTTTTTTTTTATTTTTACATAATAAATGAAAATGCTAATACTTATATGAATAGAAAGTAGAGGTGTTCTAATGACTTGGAAAAATACCAGTTTGACTCACACGTCCATAATTAATTCATAATTAGCTAAATTTGATGAGAATAACCAGCAGAATTCCAATGAGTGACTGGCCAAGAAAGGTCAAAAAGACATTTTTTGTTTATCCAGACTGCACATACATGGACATTTATGATTGGTTAAAACTCTTAATTATATACAATGAGAACATAATGATATGATTAAGAATACAATATAATTCATCAGAAACACCAATAATCAAATAGTTTGCTTAATTGGACACTAAGAAATAAGGGAACCCATCTGTCACCTACTTAGCATAGTAAGTATAAGTATTTGTTGATATGTAGACTGAAGGTTTTATCAACCAATTATGAAATTTATATCAACAACAAAAAATTCCAAGATTGTAAAAGCTGGTATTTTAAATTAAAATATTCAATATCTTAACCAGAAATGTGTATTAATTTTATCAAAAAGAAATTTAGCTTAATTTGGATGTCCATTCCAATTGTTCTCTTGACATGGCCTCATATTATACGAATTAAAGAGCTGTAAATACTTCAAATTGTGAAATAAAAATTAAGATTTTTGCTTTTTGAGAATATATGAGTAGAATTTCCTCAATCATGGAATAATTGATAGATATTAACTCACCCTTTCAGACTTGGCCTTATCCTGAGCTTTGAAGTAATCAGAGACCATCTTAGCCAATCTGCGTTCACGTCTTTTCTCGGCTAATAAATAACCTTGAGATATCAAAGACTGAGCAACATCCTCTTTACTATCTGGATATTGTAATGACACGTACTCTGGACTGCCAGCTATCTTGTACTCAGGGTTTAGTGAAAACTGTTTATTGGCCATTTCGTTGAACATAGCATCAACAGCATCTCTCTTAGAATCTTCCTGTAAAATATGATAAATAAAACTTAAAATGGGATAAATAACACTCAAACTAACACTCAAAATCTGATGTTCTGGTCATAATACCTCACATCTTAAACATGTCCAAATATATTAGATATTTCTACTGTGTTTAACTGTGACAATATTTTTCCTACCAAATAAGTAAATTTAAAATCAACATGTTCTTGAAGACAGCATAGAGAAAATCTTGTGAATTATAAACAAGTACAGTTTTTTCGATTGGTTGAAATTTGCTGCGTCATACTGAATTATTAACAAAGTGAACCATGGTACTTTAATTACAATAAATATGAGATGAGATGATGAATATGAGGATGGCTATGATAATATGAAATATAGAAGACTAATGGATACAAATTTTGAATTTAAAACTGAGAATATTGAACTTGTAAGAATTTTATTCATTTCTACAACAATACCTAAATTTCAATAATACTTAAAGAGATGTAGTCCTTCAATGGAAGCCCAATTTCAATTATCCATAGGTTTACAATGAATAGTGCTTTTTATGTATGATCATTTTCCATTTGTGACTCGTGTTGGCTGTTCCATATTTATTTGTTTTTTTAATTACTTACGTCAGTAGGTACTGCTACACAGGCTAAACTATATTCTGTAGCTTGAGGTGAGAAAGCTTCATAACTTGATGGTATTGAAGCTACATCCGAAGATGCTACGGTCTCTCTCTGAAACATTTTTTAAATACATTATAATTGACTATAGACAAATGAACATGAACAAACCATTCTAGATTATACTACAACGGTAAGGTGTGTTGAATCTAGCTGGAATGTTTAATTAATTCATTTAATTCATGTGCACAACTACTATAGATATATAGAAATTGCTTTATTTCAGAACATGTCTTGTTCCTTTTAACACTTGTTTATAATGTACAGCCTTACAATCAATCTATAAAATATAGAAAGATATATATATCATTTTGTAACCAAGAAATTTTCAAGTGAAAAACTTACATTGCCATAATCAATAAATTTGACAGTTACTTTACCACCATCTACCTTTAAAACTTTACCTCGGTACCTACAAAATATACATTGTTATATTACATTTTTTAAATGGTGAAACACTTTGTCAATATACAAAGTGTCTTGTTCACTCTCAATTAATGATTGTTGAATATGAACATCAAACATGACCCTAAATTGAAGATTGGCTCCAAATCTACACTGATAAATTAGGAAGATATCATGAATTACTGACCACTGGCCATCTAAAGAGAATTTAGCTGCACACAGATCTCCAACTTTAGGTTTATAAGCACCAGGTAAAGGTGGATTGGTCTCCATATCATTTCTTAGTTGTTCCATCATTTTCTCTAATTGTGGACCTGAAAGAGGAAGCCATGATGTTAAATAATGTTACATAATAACAAAATATTCTCACTGTTGTCTTGAAATGTAGACACAAGAACAAGTACTACTTGTGAAACTGCAGTAGTTGTCTGAAGATCACATAGTGTGAATCTCTGAGTAACAGCATGTTTCAAGTTCTACTGTAATATTTCTATCAACATGAAACAGATTTTTTTGGCAGATTGGCAGATATACAAATTGGGAAAATTCTAAATTTTATGCAGACACAACGAAAAAAAAAAACACCTTTTGCTTACCATTGTCAATATTTTGTGCAAAGAATGATAGTTGATCAGTAATTTCTGTAACAACTATAGTGGTATAGTTAATCTTCCTATCAGCTGGTTCTTCTTTAACTTCTTCCTCTTTAGGTTCTTCATAGTGTTGCCACAACTACAATATATTAAGTATTCAATAAGTTATCAGGGAGACAATTGGTGAGTTCTGAACAGGTTCTGTCTGTTCAACTCTAAGCATCAATAGAAGAGTATGCAACTGGCCATATCAAATTCAAATTTCTATTCCTTCCTACAAATATTTTGAATTCTGTATACATCTACTTTTTTTGGTGCACGTTACACATTTCATTCCTTATTCAACATTATATCGGAATTGTACAAATGAATACTTATAAAAAGATTAGAAAATCTCGTTACAATCCCTTCAAATCAGGAGGTTTCGGTATTTTTGAGAAGATTTTCTGTTTGATTTGAATGGAAATTTAAAGAATAAGGTAAATACTTACACCTAATTTTTCTTTCTTAGCTTTTTCTTCTGCTGATAGTAATTGTCTATAATAATTACTTCTTTCAGCCGTGAAATGTACTTTGGCTAGACCGGCTTCCACTAAACTTATAGATAAATTAACATCATCCACAAATAACCATCCAATGAAATTACCTCCCTTGTCAATTGTTTCAACTGATACCATAACCTGCCAAATAAAAAAAATAACATAAATAACCATATATCTCACCTCAGCCATTTTTTCATAATTTCAATTAAATATTGTTTTACAAACATTTGCCTCGAATTTTCTATTTCTCCTTATAAAATCAATTTACATCAACAAACAACAGCAAACATAAATAACAATATTTTCTATCCCTGTTTTGTACGGATTCTTACCTCTCGTTGCATGCACATTTCCTTAGTAAATGCTAAGGCTTCCTCTCCATAAGGATCAGCTGGTACAGTTACACCTCCTTGTGGTCTGGCTCCTCTTGGACAGTCAATACCTGAATAAATAATCAATATCTGATAGGTTTCATGCTATGTATACATTGAAACCCCTAGATTTTTTTTATGCTACTACTAATACACATCATAAGCTGTACAAAAATACTTTAACGATAACTAACTTTAATGATCCTGGCAATTTTTCAACCCACTATTCTATTTCTACCCTGCTGCATACCTGGATTGCAGGCCTATTTATTATACGTATCTCTCATGTTTGAAACAGAAATAGGTATTGCTCAAATAATTGCCAACGTAACACTGATTGGTTGATAATGTATTGATAATATTGACCAATCAACTTTCTGATTAGTTTGATATAATAATAAGTTACGAATCTTTCTAATGAAAATCCTGAAACATCTAACAAAGAAAGTAGCCTACCTGATACAAGTAATGTTATTAAACAGGTAGATTTAGGTAAATACAGGCGTAATCTTGATCCACTGGCAACAAATTCAACTAAGCCCTCAATTTTACCAGCTCGTTGTAATGATGGTAAAAATTGTTTAGCCTTCGTGATATCCTGAAATAAAACATTGAAAATTTAGATCAGAGACTTAAATATCAGCTAAATAGCTCCAGATATTGAAGCAGACAAAAACACATTTCCTAATATGTCACATAAAAGTATACTTTAATATATAAATTGCAAATCACGATGTGCGAACTTTAGACCATTCGTGAAAATCAGAGTAACATGTTTCAGGTTCTGTTTTCTAAAATATTTTGTTATTGCTAATTGCAATTCATGTAACATACAGTATCACAGTTTCTCTCTAATTGCTTTTAATGCCATTTTGAGCCAAGCCAGAGTTTGCCTACAAATGCGCTAGTCAAGAATGAAAGCGTGTCTATAACATTAGAGATGACCTGAGTCATCTTTAGTGTTTTTAAAGCAACCATATAATGATCCTACCCCTGATACATCAGCTACTCTGTGAATTGGAGCATCTTTCTTGGCATGTAAACCTACAGCTTTCTTCTGAGCTCTAGCTTCAGCAGCCAGGAGTAAATCATAATGAGCTGAACGTTGATCATCATCTTGTCTATATCTAATAACTGTAGCTAATCCTTTACTAATCAGAGCTTCACCAACATTTCTACAGTTATTAAAGGGATATTAAAGAGGTTTAAGTTTATGGTATTGGGGTCACTGATAGAATCTATCAATTTGAAACATTTTGATTTTCTAGTCATTAGTCAGACATATGTGGTTCTTGCCAGTCTGCTAAAAGCACTTAAAAAAAATATCACAAAGACTCTTATACATTACTAGAAGCTTTTGCCATAGGCCTTTCTATAATTGTAGGAAATTTGATAAAGTAGACTTACATTCCTCCTATAGTTACTGTGCAACAAGTTTTTTCAGGGAAACCTTGATTAGCTGGCTGAATATAATCAACTTCAACATTTACCTACAATACAGATAGTAACTATTAAGACAAAATAACCTTCCAATACAACCAGCTTCCAAAATTACAAAAGGACCAACACAGGAAAGGCTTTTAGTCAGAATCAATTAAACAAACATTAAGCTCCTTCAGATTATTGCAAAATCTACACTTAAAATATGCAAAAAAGAAAAAAAGTACTTGCCTTTTTACCAGTGAGCTTCTTTCTTAAAAATTCTCGAGCTTCAAATAGATAAGGAACATCATAGAGTGGTCTTGATCTCTGTTTAGGATCTTTATTTTCACCATCCTGGTTTTGAGAGGCTCTGAAATTCAATAATTCATCAACTAAACTGTTCATAATGCATATTATTACTGTATATTCTCATTTAATCACAGGTGCACCAGAGGTCAGACTTGTCTGTTGTTTGAGTGGAGTCAATTTTATGGTACTATAGTACAGACAATAGTTTGTCAAGCAAACATTCAGGGGGATATTAAAAATTGTCTGCTTACTAATGGTGGCCGGTAAACAATTCAGACAAGGATCACACTTACTTCAGGTGACAATTCATAGAAGTTTGATTTGATCATAAACTCTAAGCTTACCTTGGTGGTTTAATGCTTGATAAAAATATCTTTTTAGTTCCATTATCCAGTTTTATCATCATACCATCACCACCAATAACTTCAACAACCTAGAACAACATCAATAACAATGATAATTTTATATAATAATTGTGTTTTTATTCTTTGAGTTCTGAATATATTGTGCCAAGATATCTGTGCCCATTCAGAACACTTTACCTCATATCGATAGGTCTACATATTCTATGGGGCTTCCTTCAAAAAGTTTTAATTTTTGTTTAGTTTACTGTTAGACAAAGCCATAATATAATATCCTATATAAAATCCTATATTTATTACAATATTCAAAATATTTGGCATTGAAAAAATGTCTAAAAAAAATAGATAGTTTACCTTTCCAGTGAAAGATTTATCTTTGATGTTAATGGAATTAGTTGATGGGGTATAATCTTTCCAAATCCTTAATTTCTTTTCCTTGCCAACTCTATAAACAAAATAAATATTTTTTTTAACTCCATAAAATATTCAACAGTATCATTCTATATGGGAACAACTACAACTTTGATATGAGTCTGAAGATACTTCTATTTAATGATTAAAACATTTTTACTTTGTAGCAGTTGGTTTAATAATTTAGATTTGTAATTTGAATATTTTCATTAATTTCTTACAAGCAATACTACAAATTAGGGCACAGCAAATATACACCTAATCAGAAGAAAATGACAAACTTACTTTTCTGCGGATCTTAATTTCTCTGATCCATTTGTTACAACACCCATACTCCAATCAACACATCTGGCAAAACCTTCTCTTAACAGAACTTCAGCAATATTACCATTCTAAAATCAGAACATTTACAATACATTACAACTACATCAATCAATTTTATTATTTCTGTCAAAAAGGCAATTATAGCTGACCTTTGACATTTTAAGCAAAATACTTCATTGGCATTATTTTATTGGAAAATTGGATTTTCCTCAAATAAATGTGGCTATTATTTCCCAAAAAAAGAATTTAAGAAACTGAATTAAATGTGTAGTTCTCAAAAACATATCATGCTATACTAACTGGATGTATTACTGTTCCTAACAAGTTAGCATTAGAAACTCCTTCAAGTATGATCTGGACATCTCTCTGTAACAATCGGGATTCAGTGAAATATCTAGCTTCTGCTGCAAATGGATCTGATGTACCATCTTGTTTGAACATAGGACACTGAAGTTGAAAATAATCAAAATTCATGACAATTCTATAGTTAATTCAAAAATATTGAGCAGGATACTTCACAATATGGTACAAAAAATAAATGAGTATATAGCCTTTTACAACATATGTCAATGTATCTTGTATAACAAAATTTAAGATTAAAAATCTATGTAAATATTGTAGACCTACCTTGATTCCAGATAACATAACTGTGACATACTCAAATGTTGGTAATAAGAAGGCTCTGACTGTACAGCCATCTCTTACATGTTCAATTACAGCTAAAACAAAATAAATAGTAAAAGGTCATAATGCCCACAAGATTTAATAAAGATGTTCTTTTTTTTGTAATACCCAAGTATTAAGACATCTTGAAATAATCATTATTAAAGTCCTCTTTGTAACCCATCTCTATACACTATCTCAACTACCGGTACATTACTATTCAATAACATTTCATTTATCAAATTCAACACACTTTAAATATATTACATTACTAAATAGAATACATACCATCAATTGGTTTATTATGATGAGAATCCACAAAGTTTCTAGGATTTTCAATAACCCATTTGATGTCTCGAACATGTTCTGAATCTTTACTCTCACCATGTTTTCCTTTCTTACCCTGTATAGCTGCTTCTTCTAATTGTACCAATCTTTGTTGATTGGGGCTACAAATAAAAACACAGGGTAAGAGAAATATCAAATATGCTCTCATAACTTCATTTAACAAAGAAAATAACTCCAGCTGATATTTGTGAAGCTAAAGGGAAAGAACAAAACAAATTTGTCCTCAAAGTTATGTAAACATACAGTCTGTTAAAAGAAATAAAGATCAAAAGCCTTATACTTACTCATCTGATTTCAATCCCATTTTCCTAACCTCAACAAGTCCTTCCTTTATCATGGCCTCAGTTAGATTTTCACCAGAAGTATCTGTAAAGAATAAATCGTCAATGTCACATAAATAGGGGTCAAAAAACAAATTTCACCTGTAATCAACATTACTAACTAATAAACAAGCAAATCATAATATCAAATGTTACGTTATGGCACAAAATGAATGACAATCATTTTACAGAATTTTAATGTGACATTAAGCAAAATTTAAGACGGCAAGGATATGAGTGTTTATCAAACATATTTACCCTTTCCTAAGTAGACACATCCATATTCTTTACCAGAACCAGGTGCTGTATACTCTACAGTAAAGGCAACTTCTTTTCCTATCACTTTCTTTCTTAAAAATTCACGAGCTTCCCATGCCCATGGCTGAAAAATATAAAAGATAATTTGTATTCCCACAACAATACAATTCAAAAAAATTCATTTTCCATAAATCATTTAAAAATAAAACCAGGATGCTTCTTGCAAAAAATCTTCTTATGCTTACCTCATCTTTTGTTTCTGCTCCCTCAGTGTTTGGATTAGCCCTTCTGGCCAGTTTAGGAGCCATGATGTTTGAAAAACATATTGTCCTTTCTGGAGGTGGTCCTCCTCTTGGCTGACCTCTGATAACAACAGCATCACCAGATAAAACCTTTAATATTAATCAATATCATGAAATCATTAACATCCTTTGAAATATTGAGCAACAGATATTGACAGAATATTGATATAATTTAAAATCCCTTTCCTTTAATTATAAAAAATATTTTAGTTCAGCTTACAAGCCTGTACTAGTATTTCAAGAAGAAAAAAAATCCAATAGGATTAAATTTATCCCTAGATTGTTTGGACACAATTTTCTTGCCCTATTTATCCATGATCAAAACTGTATTCTTATGCCATATGGTATATTAATCATAGGCCTAAGTGATGAACTAAAATTCATCTTTGACAATTCTTTACTTACAGGTTTTGTCTACTGATCACAAAATATAAAAGTAAAGGAGGATTATATCACCTGTTTAACAATACCCCTCTGGGTTCCAGATGTTGGTTGTGGAGCTGCCGGTGCGCTCATCTTGATACTGATGCTGCAAACGTTTACTGTGATAGTGTGTCAATGAAGCTTTAAAATTAAAGGCAAGAAGAGGAAGTTTCTGGTCACGTGATTGCAACAGACCGCACGACAAAACTTATATTGAAGACTAATTTCGCAAGCAAACTAATCTTATGTGAACTTTTCAGTGGGACTTAAACAAAAAAGAGAAATGGTGAAAATATGTTGCTTGTCGAGTAATTAAAATAATAAACAAGATTTAATGTGGTCACGTTGATGATGTGGCGACGTCCATGTTACAGTCTCGCAGTAAATGGGTCACCTTCGGATTATTCTCAGTAAAATGTTAGTAAGGTTAATGCTCATTTATAGCTAATTCATCTAAATGTCGCCATAAAGGTTTTCCCTGGATGATTAATTCTATATCATTGGGTACAAAATAGTTTAAGCCCCCAGAAGAATAATCATAATCTAAAATCAATAACCGAAATAAATCATAGAAGTACAACACGAACTTGGCCCAAGTGGAATCATTTGTATAGGCCTAAACAACCCGGCCTAAACGTTTAATATATTTTATGAAACTGGCACAGTGGCCGCACATGTGCTTATTACACATAAACAAAGTCGTATTAGTATATATCTACGCTTAGATTCAATCTCAGTTTCCCGTATAACTTTTTTCAGCGCTCGGTCCGTCTACAATCAGAACGTACACGTAGTTTAGAACGACTGACTTCGTTTCCAGTTCATTTTAAACCGACTGTTTTTTTTAAAAAGAAATCGTCAGTTATATCTACATGGAAGAATTTCAAATCATGATTCCGAATCGGGCATTAGATTGATTTTTATAATCATTTAGCTTTCAACGACCATACCAATATCGTTATAATATATCGTTGCGGGTGTTGCGCGCGAAGCAGGGCTTGCTGACTTTCGAAACACCTGATGGTACTTCTCTTTGGAAGAGTCCATTACTATACTACCTTTACTCCCGATTTTGTCTTTTTTTTGGACGCGATTTTTAGGAATTGTCTTGCTTGTACTGTTTTTCACAATCCTCGAATTTTATCCATTTGTTATATAATTATTTAGGATCACAGTGTCATAAATAATAAGTGTCGTTATCAGGCCGTAGCCGTAGATCAAAGAGGGGGTGGGGTCTGAGAACCGACCAATTCCACTACTGCATCATAATACCATACATCATTTTCCCTCTGGATATATTACTTGCTCCTCCGAACAATCAGTCTGACTACGGGTCTGCTCGTTATTTGGACATTTCTTATATTTTTTCGAATGGGTTAAGAATATATAATTATCATATTATCACGTAGGGTTCTTAGAAAAATGTGATTTTGATGGTTTCGTCTTCCTTATCGAAATACAAATTTTTGTCCAATACTATTACATCGTGTGTCTTCATTCATGATAATTTGAAATTTGTATACGTCATGTCTTCCAGTCGTGTACTGTAGTGACACGGAAAGCCCTCCGTAGTTCATAAAAGTAGTAAAACCTTACATTATTATTATGGATTTCAGGATATATGTAAGGCATTTAATTTTGAAAAATTTTTATGAACATTTTTTTATTTTTTTTTTTTATTAAATTATTATTATTATTGAACATTGGAGTAAATGAACCGGAAATATAGTCACGCAGTTTTAATGGACTGTTTGATTCAAATCAATTTTGATCATAGCTTACGGATATACTCTGGATGTGTTGATTGGTTAGCTAAAAATAGTAATGAATCACGAACGCCGATTTCATAACTATCCGTCTTCAGACTTCACGTTTTGACATATCAAACACAACATAAATTTTTGTATCAAGATGGCGCCCGGACAACCGATGAATCAACAACAAAGAGGTGAAAATGCTATAATATACTAAATATGTAAACCTTCTCGAAAATATAGAAATTGATTTCAAATTATTAAATTTCTTGTTGATACTGAATATTTTGATTCACCATCACTGGTGGGGATAGCTAAAAACAAGTGCCCCTTCCGTATCGTAGTTGGAGATGAGCTGTCAGTGCGTGTAGCTGAGTTTTCTCACCTTGCCAACATACCCCACCCCACCCACTCCCACCCCACTCCCTTTGTATGAGAATTATGGAAGTCAAGTATTAATATATTACCTTATATTCATTTCAGGTCGTTTGCAAGTGGTTGTATCCTTATCTTAAACTTTAAGTTAAAGACATGATATTTCAAATTTATATATGTATATAATATGCCATGCCTTGGTTGATTTGTGCATTCCCACATCAATATTAATAGGAAAAAGTCCATGAATATTAATATTACTTAAAAGTTTGGATAAAGGGCCTACATTATATATTATTATATGTACATTGTATTCCTTGTAAAACATAAAATCAACACAATGAAATGATAATATCAATTGATAAGGTTGAAACACCATAATTAGTTGAATTAAACTGCTGATGTTTTGCTTACATTTCTTAACCCTTATCTTAGAGATCTTCTTTACCATATCAAATATTACTATACCTAAATGGGTGGTATTTCGGATTCTTTCTCCTTGCAGAAGTTTTGATATTCATATTTAAAGGTAGGAATATATATAAGCACTGTATGTTGCAATGAAAACATGTTACACCAGTTCAGTCTGGTTGTTTTTGAATGCTTGGGAATGTAGTCAACAATTCCAAGCAAATTATCATTCTTATTTTTCCACATTATAAAATTATTTTGATTTTTATGTTTCTTTTCAGCTGAAACACTGCCATTTGCATCCAATACTCTTGCAGCTGAAGTTATATTAGTTTTTTTATTGGCAGCACTAGAGGGTTTACGTTTATTTTTTGGTACGTAATAGTCATTTAAAATCCTATCTATAAGCATAACTTTAAGTTATATTTCTAAATTCAAATTTGCACACTGTTTTGTTTACCCATATGATACGTGTCTTTTTATGCAGTATCACAAAATGTTATTTATCCTGTTGAACCAATAGTTCCCACTGGGTGACTTGGGTGTTTTTTAATCGATTTACAGTTATTATTTTTAATAATTTTCAATAGACGAAGTTTGCTAAATTCTGCTTGTGCCATCCACATAATAACTATGCATTTAATTGATCATTATAGGTAGAAAAGGAAATTTAACAGAACAAACAGTTGGTGTAATAATATCAGTGTTATTAAGTATACCAGCTATATTGGGTGCTATATTTATATTATTGTGGCAGACTTATGTCTTAAGACTAGATGTTATATTAGCTGCTATACAATTAGCATTTATTGCCTTAGAACTGGTTTTTGGTGTCATCTCCATCATATCATTTGCAAGGTAAATTTTTAAAGATTTTAAATTACTTGGTGTACATTTCCATCTTTCCATTTGGCTTAGCTTTGCCTTCCCCTCCCCCAGTTTCTAAATGCCTGGTGCAGTGAGATGGCCTTGACAATTCTGTTGCCTTACATGCCCCCTCCATCCATAAACACCGCTGGTTCTGATGTTAACTAATGATGAATTGTAATGCAGGACTGATAATGATGACAAATATAACGGTTTTAATAAACTTTTGTCATTCTCTGTATCAGTTTATGTTAATACCTTCCTTGCTGCACATTTTCTTTGTCTCTATGACTAAAGTTTTAGTTTTATGGATTTAGCACTTGATGAATCATTTGTTTCTATTTTCAGAGCTTCACCTTACTAAAGAAGAGAATAGAGATTTTATATTTTATACTGAATTGTTAATCATGTAGATAGTGATCATTCCGTCCTTGTAATATTCATACTAATTGTTGTATAAAACTTTTACTACAAACATCAATAGTTGTTTTTGTTTTGACAATACATTTTAAAGGGACATTCTGCTTTTTTGTGGGGTCAAAAATTTTGTTAGCTCATATTTAGGAAAACTATACACCAAAATGTAGAGAAATATGTCCCTAAAGACCAGCACTAGGTCAAACTGCTAAATTAACATTAAGTACTCTCTGTCTTTAATTAACCCTTTTAAAACAAACTCAGGTTTACCACTAGATACATAGTTATCAGCTATTGGCATTGATTGGACAAATCAAATCCAATGATTCACTAATCAGACTGAATCATTAAAGTACCCCCCCCCCCCCCCTTAGAAAAATGGTTTGCACCCCCATTTACACCCCCACAGATTTTAAAATATGATTTATATACTTTTTTGCTCATAAAATTGTCAGAATACACCAATTACACACTCAAAATTTTTGAGTGTGAACCCGTTAAATCACTCCATGAGAGGCTTGCGACTATGACGCATACAGAGTTGCTGCATTTTGAATTCAATGTCGACACTGCCCCCCCCC
>NW_008710347.1:240503-370166 GCF_000327385.1 Lottia gigantea
AGCTGTTACAAACTTCGTCATCTTACACCATGATTGCAATAGCCACCTTTCTTTTTTCACATAATGCGGCCATTTGGATTGTACGCCAACAAGCAACAATAATCGTTGACAGACAGAATGTAAGAATTATGGTTTATTTTTACAGACATTTTGTGGATGACACTGATTGGCTGTATTCACCAACGTACAATCCAAACAAATTTACAATTTACAAACTTCTATGATACAACAAAGTCAAGGTATAAGACGAAGTTCGTAATATCTTCACATTGTCCAGATAGATTATACTATGAAACTAAGTCTTCTTCGTTCATCTTGAATATCTACTTAAAACCCAGGTTTACAATATTTAAAGCGATTGCCTACAGATCAGGTCTCACCCAAGAACACTTCTTGCCATATGGCTTGTGACTGGTCAAATCGTTTTTTGGTGAAACCTGGTGTGCTTATTATGTATATGAGTGAGACTGATATTCGTAAATAAATTGATTTATTCCAAATTCGGAAACGATAGCAACTAATTTTTATCGGGTTATTGAGGAAACTTGAATTGCATTTTTTGAATTTT
The DNA here is from genome assembly GCF_000327385.1 of Lottia gigantea. Lineage (NCBI taxonomy): Eukaryota > Metazoa > Mollusca > Gastropoda > Lottiidae > Lottia > Lottia gigantea. The sequence goes on from NW_008710347.1 coordinate 241,072, forward strand.
TGCATATCTGATTCGATAGTCACGAATTTTCGATGTAAGCCCTGACGGATGAATGATATTTTAGTTTGACCTGTATGCATGAAATTTCTAAATGATTTGTGTCTTTATGCTAATGTTTGCATTTTTATTATTATTCTTAGACTATCAATACTATTCTGAATCTAAAAATTCTATTCCAGAGAGATTATGAAGACAGTAAATCTATGCCGAGGATGGTGATTTTATAATTTAATACATTTTCCGCTCTAATAAATTTTTTAATAAAAACTTTTCCATCGTTATGGCTACTCAGTTTGTCATAAATGGTAATGATAAGTCTATATTTCAACATCTGATCTTAATTTTAGCCTTTATTATCCCAAAGAGATGTTCTATTTGTTCTATTTCAGTCCTTTTCTATTAATTGATAAAAGTTCTTTTGCAGAATATCGAAGTTTTCCTTGTTGCGTTGCATAGACTAAAATGTAATGCTTCCGATGTAGGCTTTATATATATAAAAGTAAAATCTGTTATCTAATTTGATATAATTTAAATGTCATATCAATCTATATCAGACAATTTGTGCACAGGCGAAGACAATGAAATTGTCAATAATTTGAATGCACTTTATGTTATATGAAGATCGATTTTGGGGCTTAAATTGATGTGCACATAAAACATGTGCTAATGCGTAGGTGTGAACGATTGTTAGTTCGATTAGTTTATTACACCGAGTTATTGTTGTTGTCATGCCTGCAACAAGAGGGACTGTCATGGGGATGTGAAACGAATTGTTGCAATTTTGAGAAGGCCTAAGAAGTCAGATTTTAGACATGAATTTAAAGGTATTACTTTTGCTTTTTTTTTCTCTTAATCCTTTGCTCATTTCATCCAGCGATTCGTTATATTCCACTCTATACCTTCGCCAATGTTCGTTAGATTCCATAACATAAATAGCAGCATTTTTGTCCCGAAGTTGACACAAGTGCAGTACGTCATTGTGTCATTGCAACTTTCATACAGTACCAATTAATCTTTTTGTAAGTCAGTATCCTAAGGAGGAAAAATTCCATAAATTAGACTTAGATACCTTTATTACTTTGTCCCATGTCACCTAAAAGAACTATAGGGTGGTTACTAAAAGGATACTAAATTATTCACACAACGACATAACGAATCCCTTTAAGATACCTAGAAATATTTATAGATCTTCAATTTGGAATTCCATACTCATCTATAAGTCATATAAATATACGTAGATGTCTTCTTGAAACAAGATGACTTGCCTGTAATGAGGGGATATCAGTTTGATTTATGTGAAAATTGTTGTATGTACAAGTAAATATTCCAGATTTGGAGTTGTAATCAAGCTAATTCATCTAATGAGAATGTATTTGTGTCCAGGCTGCAGAAAATCAATACCAAATACATGAACTTATAAACAATGGACGAGAATATTGGTAAATACGTAAAATTATTCTGATTGCGTCTTTTCATCCATTGCCATGGAAACCGATTGCATCAATAAACAGGGAATATATCACGTGAGTCAGGTAATACGGATTGATAATGTATTTTATTGTATTTGAGAAAGGTGGTTTAGGGGCACAATGTTGAAACTAGTGGAAACAATGTATTTACTGGATGTATAATTCCTTATTTACAGGTATGGACTAACTTCAGTCATAAAACCGACTCTTGTAATGCTATATACCTACCAGTGTTTCTATAATGGGGATTTGTTATCGATTATTGTTGTTTTGAATCTCAGCAACCTTGAAATACAATGGCATTGTTGTGTTCCTCTGCAGGCATTGATATGAGATATTATTACTTGGTGTTATAATCTACGAGGTATTTCTTGATATCACATGCAATGCATTGATATATATGTATATTTGATCTAGAATGTTAACACATGACTTTACACATTAAATTGCTTCATTAGTTCCTTGGGGTTGCGATCAATACACATTATCAGAATATGCTTCAAATTTAATTCTGAGAAAGGGATATTTCCTTGTCGATGTATCTTAAAACTAAGTCCGCGGTATGTCATACACCTTTAATGCGTTATTAACATTCTTTATGCATGACTAGTTTATGCCAATCGATTCTACCATTTTAAACTTGTCATCTTTAGATCTATTCAGCATCAGAGTTGAATATCGTTTAATGTCACAAGCGTAAATCATTTATATTAAAGAGAACTACATGTATGAATTGTCTCGAAACTGTGTGTGCAAGTGCGTTGCCATAACAATTTTTTTTTGTTCAGCTATCCATTGACAAATTGGCCAAGCATCTCAACTGCATGATTTTAAAACATCTTATTGGTCGAAGTATTGACTATAAATGCACCACCGTATTGGCCTATCAAAGAGCTGTATATACGTTGTTGCTGCTATTATAGTTATGATGCGTTTGGTAACAATCTCTTGGTATGAAAGAAAGGTAGAGCCACCTGATTTTGATTGTCAGTCATCTTCTGTAAATGTTGCTTTTAAAAATCTTAATAGAACATTTTATTTCTCTTTTCAGTTTTAGATTTAAAATGCCGAAATTTGATACTGATAAAAGGAGTCAAACAATGAACGATGCTTCGTCCAGTTCGGTAGACATTAGCCAAGTACATGGCAGTATTGTTAACATTCCGAGAGAACGTAAAGCAAGGAGACTTTTCAGAGCAGATTCCGACATAACAGACAATATGGTGAACAAAAATATGTATCACAAATCGTTCTTTAAGGAATTAAAGAGACAGAATAGTGCTGGAGAAGTTTTAAGTGTAATACTGAATAGAAGTCGTGACAAAATCAATTGTTTATTTCATAGAAAATTACTTTCTTCTACTACCAGACGGAACAGTCAATCTATTTTACAGGAAGATGATAACCAGTCACGAGAGGACCAGGATGAAACACGGGTTATGATCGATTCGAAAGTTCGAAGGAACTCCAATGCGTCTACAATAAAACATTGTGGATCATTCTCGTCCATCATTAATCATGATGTTAAAAATGATGACGAAGGAAGTGTCAATAATGACGAACATAGTGAATACCATTTAGATACGGAGAAAGTATCTGTGCCATCAATAAGGCCATCTTTAAGTCCTACTTTCCAAAATGTTAAATCAGGACAGTTTCAACCGAAATTTAAAAGTTTGAATGAAAATATGTCAAAATATAACGGACCACAAAAAATGAAGAGCCGCCATCATTCAATAGACATACCCTTATCGCCAGGAATATTGGATACTTCTAATAAGTTAACACTTTTGTCAGTGCCTTCAACACGATCCCACTCAAAATATCATCTTACAAATATCTTAGACTATTTGTACCTGAGCAGTATCGAAGGTGCTTACAACGAATCGGTGTTGTGTAAAAATAACATTAATACATTGATTGATATAGCTAATGTTCCTGCGAACTTCTCAATTCCTGGAAGAACTTTAGACTGTCCATGTTTCTGCATGGAAAAGACCCATTTCCGTTCAAAGCTCTACATTGCTGTAGATGACATAGAGTGGGAAAATATAGAGCAATATTTCAGTGAAATCAATAATTTTATTGAAGGAGCTAGGAGGTGTAAAAAGTCTGTTCTGATATTCAGTTATCACGGCAAGTCCAGGGCTGCCACAGCCGTAGTGCAGTACTTGATGAATCAGTATGGAATGTCTTTAGATAAGGCATATAAATTAGTCAAATCACGAAGACCATCCATTGCAATTAATCCGGGATTTTGGAGAGCATTAAATCGCTTGAATAATAAAATCACTGAGAGAGACAATGCTCTATTAGATGTTGAAGAAAACCAGAAGTTAGTTATAACCCCGCCTAAAATCAAGGATGCATGGTAGGCTAGATCGCGTGTGGACAAGAATGTTGCTGGTACAAACCTGGGGGTAGAGTTTTACCGTCAAATTATCGGAACCATGACTGTTTTGAAATCAGAGGATCATAACAAAAAATCAGCGGTAAGACTTCATGACTTTTGTGATGGATCCTCGAGCCCTGTCGTTTGGTTATTCTTGCCAATATCCCCATTGGCGGTTATGCCGAGAAGCATATTTGGCGTGGAGAAAGTGAAATGATCGAGGTTGACAAGTAGATATATGCCTGCTCAATAAACTTTTCATTAAAATAGAGAGTTTCTGTAGTTCAAGTATCGCTCAATACTCAATATTCAATACTTTAGTCAACGTGTGACAATAAACAAAATGTGATAGTCAGGTCCGTCCGATTCTCGCTATTGACACCTTTGATCCTTTTTGGACTTTTTTCATTTTTTCCCTGTCAGAGTCCCGTAGAAGCCAGCGGATTTCAGATGGTATAAAGGACGTTTTGAGCATTTAGATGGCTTCAATTTTACTTCACATAAAACCTCTCACAAGTTTTATTGGGAGGGAGGGGTTGTCATGGCCTAACACCTTAAATACGCCATTCTACATAATCTCCATGTTCATTCGACACATATGCATTTGTTATTATCCCTTTTAGAGATCGATAAGATGAGTAAAATGACCTATTATAGGAAGGCAGAGAATGCATCATATGCATTTATGTATAGGGCAAAAAAAGAAGGTTTGTTTAAATCTTTAGATTGTGCCAATGTTGTAGTTTGACGATTTGTGTTTAAGAGACACCCAGATAATGTCATCGATTCAATTGATTTGTGAAATACTGAGCATGCGTGGAAAGGGAAAGGGAAGAGCGTCCATGGAGCGTCCATAGATTTTCTAATTTCTGATAATTTCATTATGGTAAGATACCCATTAACGTAGGTTTGGGATAGGTTTCTTTGTTTATGGCTAATTTAGGTTCAAATGGAGAATTCTTTTGTTAGCCTTAGTGGTTTTTCACTCAAAATATCGTGGTATTTTTGCAGAAGGGTAGATCCAAATTTAAAAAGCGGTTTGACTAAACCTTCAAATGGACTTGGCCAGTACTGGTAGACCTTCTGTGAAATAGAATAAATGGCGCTGTAATATAAGCTTACGTCATATTCTTCTGCACCTAATTGGGCTAATGAAAACGGGAAACGAGATGCAATGTGCATTGAGGGAGATTTTGACAGAGCAGTAGCAAATTAGGTTCAGGATCAGTTTATTGATCCATCTGCACCACTAGAGACACTTTCTCCATGTCGGCTCCTCTGATGCATCACTGACACTGACAGGGAGAATCAGGTTGAAAAATCCAAGGTATTTCCTTGGCCTATCTGGGATGACCTCCACTAGACCTTCTGCTTGGGTTATGAAGCAAATTCACTGAGCCAACACAGTTTCCAGAACTGTACTGTGCACTTTCTGATGTGCAATGTTTGTACACATTACAGAATAATACAGTGGTGTAACCTATTTTCGTGGATATAAGGATTCAACACCGAATTTCGTCAAAGTTAAAAAAACGAAAAAAAAATTTTATGTCTTAGATGTTTCCTCAGATATTCTACAAAATAACAGAAATTGGTTTATTTCGATTTTCTTAATGAATCCTTCACTTTGACCCATATTTCATGAGCAACCAACTCGGCAACGGCGGCAGAATGCCTCACCTATTTTCGTGTACAATGTTTGATCTATAAATAAGTCTAGAAAAACGTGTTGTATGGATACAGGGTGGTATAATTAACTTCTCTTAGTATTTATCTTTAATATCAATTCATTATAACTAATGACAATTCCTTCAAAGAACCATGATTTAAAAAAAAAATTATGACTGACAAAATAAGATACGTAGCGTGATTTATTGCTAAAAGTCACTGAAACAACATAAGAATATGGTCCACTTTGTGTTCCATAGAAATTTTCTGCTGACACGGAATCCGCTAGTTGATCACGTGACTTTATTCATTGGACTACATTCTAGCAGACGACACTTGGAATTCCGATTACCGCTTGGGATTATAAGGAAATTCGGCCGATAAAGAATGGTGACGTGTGGTAATAAGTGAAATCCGCCATTTTGTATTTGTCAAAGTATACATTACCGGTAATACATTTTACCTTGCTTGAAACTACTGGATTCATTCTACTAGCTGACATTGTAGAGAAAACCCATGTTTATCAAAACAAACTAATGCAGAGGTCGAGCAAGGTCGCTCATGTAAATTATTAATCCTTTCCGGAAATCCACAAATAATTAAAGTTAAAAAAACAGAATTGTTATTTTTATGTCCTTATGCATGAAATTAGGTTACTTGACTGTACTTTAGAATTTGAGTCTGTACAAAAGCAACTGAAAGTTATTCATTTAGAAAGGACCCAATTACTTTTGTAGTACAAAACCAGCATTAGGTTTGAGGTAAATCTGGAGCTCTTCTAAGATTTCCACACTGACTGGTCACTTTAAGTATAGTTACCACATTCCTTGTGTATCAGGGCTAGATCTTAAATTCCTCCACTAGAATTAATCCAGACTGTACCAGACTGGTAAATATATCACCGCTAAACTTAGTGATGTGAAATGTTCCCAAAAACAAGTTGTTATGGCTTTTTCTGACTCACTGATATGTTTCATTCAATCACCTTCATACTATGCTTAAATTGATCATAATAACCAAAATTGAGTGAAAACAGCAAACAAACAATCTACGCTATTTTTAAGACACATTTCTTGGCTGGCTTATCAATGCAGAAAATTATGAATCATAAGGTTTAGAGAGGAAAATGATTTTAACATGAATTTGGGTGTGTAGGCTTAAAGATATTTATCTAACCTTGCTCTAATTGAGTGCCAATAATTTCTGGCACTGGGTAATACCAGTATCTGACTGCTAGATTGAATATCACTCCTACATGTACAGTTACCTGGCCTGGATGTATATATAGTTTACCTATATACTGTTACTAAACTTAGCCATATCAACAGTGTTGAGTGAGCAGTTTGTATGGTATTAGTTCTTGTGGTTGGAATTTATTTCACTAATAAACTATTCAGCTTAGGATCCTTTGATTAAAGTAAGTTTTATTATATATAGTACCATTGGAAACTATTAGATTTAAGAATTTTCTCTTTTTAGACCTATAGCTACAAGGTATTTGAATTAGCAGGAATTAAATGCTATACTATAAATGTTAAAAGCTAAATGAGATTATAGGACATTGAAGGTTGAAACTTTGTGCTTCAATACTCAATAGACAATTAGAAAATTAAGCTTTTGATTGTAAGAATAACCTTGTCAATTTCCAAACTAAATTTTTTTTTTTTTTTAACTAATGTGGCATTTGGACTATTGATATTGTGTTATCCTTTTTAAGTCCTAAATATTTATCTAGAGCTTTTTATCAGAAAAACAACTTTTTTTTTAGTGAGCTCAGATAAGTTTATCATATGTATTTAATCGCTGTCAGATTTCTTCGATAGCTACATGCATCCTATGGTCTTTCTAAAGATAAGCTGATTGATTCAATTCTTCAGATAGATTTACAGTTGACCCATGTCATTCGATTGTACTTTTATAACAAATAAAAACCTTGTGAATTGTATATAAAAAGAACAATTTGTATTTATGCAAAATAAACTATTAATGGGCTTTTGATTTCGTCCTTGAAATAAATGTATATCTGAATATGTTTGAACATGCAATGTTTTTTTTAAATAAAAGGATAGTAAAGGGAAGGGACAATATCAATGTTTTGTAACTATTATTGCTAGGTGATTTTCATTAAATAAGAAGTTTTTATCTAGTCAATATACTTAACCTATAAGATATATCTATTCAATACAATACAATATCACTGACAAAGGATTATATTATTATAATGTTGAATTTGGATTATTGCCAACCTGTTGTCATAGGTGTCGAATCTTTCATTTTACAAATGGTTCACATTAACTGAATTATTTCTGCCAGTTTTCAGTACATTGCCCTCTGATAGAAGGAAAACTAGTTATTAAAAGTTGCATTGGGTATGTATTATTAATCATTAAATGTATAAAACAATGAGAAAAATGATAAAAGGAGAGTTATCTAAATAAACTTTGGTATTCTTATCTACTTATTTCCAGGTGTGATAACATTCTAAGAATTTCTAATGTAATCTATATCATCATAACATATCTTATCACATGCCCATATTCAATCAACTTCCTATTAGGTAAGTTAGGCTAGTAAAATTTCATGTTCAAGCCAAATTTGATTTGTAAGTAAGTGAATTAATGAAATTAAATTTAAACTTATTAAAATGTGTAATTTAGAAATTTAAAGCAGATTTAAAGTTACAGAAGTTAAAGTTTGTATTAATGAGTAAACGTGCAAATAGATAAGAGACTGCCTATTTTGCAGGGTTATTAATACACAAGAAAATACATGAAGCGAATTGTGTCCATACCTGTACCATATATGTTCGCTATGTCCATTTTCTACTGTATTGTTTTTCATCGTACACTTCACCTGGCATGTACCTCCTCTATTTGCATGCGCTTTATACCAAGCTGTGTATGTTACCTTGACCTTCAGTGACTGAAATTCAACGATTATTTGGTCATAAGGTTTACAATGTTCATTTCAGTTTCAATAATTTCTTACTGAGAATTTTCCTCATTTTTGAAAAAACTTTTATGTGAGATCAAGTTTAAAAGAAGCAGTATGTTTCCAAAACACAATTTCATCTCCAGCACAGAATCACACAAGATTTCTCAAATAACTGATCAGTTGTATCTGAGTGGTTTGGGTGGTGTAACTAAAGAGGATAATCTGAAAAAATTGAACATTAAAGTGGTATTGAATTTAGCAGTAGAACTATCATCGTTGAAATATAACAATCAAGATATAACAGTGCGATATGTGTCTTTACAAGATAACAGTAAAGAAAATATACTACCATATTTATCAGAATTAGTTGACTATATTCATTTTGTTATAACAAGGGGAGATAATATTGTGGTCCACTGTGTTGGAGGTGTAAGTCGTTCAGCTACAGTTGTCATAGCTTATCTTATTAAGATACACTCCATGTCGTTAAGAGAAGCTTATAACTTTGTACAAACAAGACGGACAATAATCCGACCAAATATTTCATTTTGGAGAAGTCTGATTAGTTTTGAGGAAGACATAAGAGGGGAGAGTACTGTGGAATTGTTACCATATATTACTGGATTAGTTCCTGATATTTATAAAGAAGAAACGGAACGAAGAATTAAAAATGGATGGATGGATTATATTTTTTACAACTGGTTGCTACATTTATGTATATTGATTATACAAATTCTAGCATCTTCGTTTACAGTTACAAGTAATTATTATTAACAAATCATCATAAATTTGTGATTCCTACATTATTCTCAACCAAAGTAATCTTTTATTGCTTTGGTATTAACATAAAAGGGACAGATGTGTCACATTTCGTAGCATTGATTTGAGTCTTGAATATATGTAAATGGTCTTCAGAAGTACCAGAAATGTACGAAAATTGCAAATTTCCTTCATAAATATCTCAATCTCTGAAACTAAGGTACGATTGGTAAAAGAAATGGCACAACTTTCCCTTTAAAAGTGAATACTACCATTTAATTCATCATTTTTAATTCCAAACATGTTTGAAGAAATAATACTGTATGGATGTGTGACAGTGCCTATTAATTGTACAAAAAGGATATTTTGCTTACTCTCAAGGACCAAACTTAGCATCCTTTCAATTCTGAAAAATCAGGAACCGTGTCCCATCTAATAGAAAAGCTGGCCTTGATATACCTTTAAATAGACTTTAATATCATCAGTCTTGAAGCTTTATTGATGTGAAATACTTTTAGAGAACTAAGAAAAATATTTTTTTTATCTCTTTTGGTAACATACCAGTAAAACTAGTTTTTACTGTAAAAGATATTAGTCTTGTGTAATCTGTCTTAACCTCTAGTTTACGTCTGGTTCAATTCATTTTTTAATTACGGTTCTTCTTTAATTAATATAAGCTTATATGAGTCTTAAAATATTTTCAAAATATACTGGTATTTAATTAATATTAGCACCCAATTTGACTAGAAATCTGATGTTAAGCGGATCTGTCACATTCCATTTCAAATAATGATGGTTGATTATTACATTACTTTTAAGGTATAAAATGTTCCCAATATTTGCATTAGTAGTTGTTTAAACTGAATTTCTGTTCAGCAGCACAACTAAAGTTTAGACATACTGTCAAGCTGTTATTAAAGGGACAGATGCCATTTTTGGGAGTCATCATTTTAATATTCAAACACTGATAATTCTAGACACACATGGATTTGAAGGCATGAATTTTGACAGTGGTTTGTGAACAATATTACTGATTAGCTTAGCTAAAGAATTCTGTTTCTGAGATGTCGAATCTGTCCCTTTAACACAACACAACTATACCTCATTCACCTGATTACAAATCTATTTATTTATTATAAAAAGATGAAATGTGGAAATCCTTCTAAACCACAAATGACATCTTTAAGATAAATAAATATTGTGAATTTGGAAGTATTTAAAGATGCAAGTAATAATTATGCAATGTGTCAAAGTCATTCAATATGAAACCACTGAATTGTTAGTGAGTGTCCATGAGTCGAGTTTTAGATGTGGAAATCTCCTTTCAGCAAATGGCCAACTATTTTTGATTGAATTAAATAATTAATGCCAAAATTTTGTATTTGTGTTAAATCTGCTGAAAAATTGTGCGTGTAAAATTTTGAGCCATTTCAACTGCTGGAGTAATTGATTAGAATATTGAGTAATTGATTAGAATATTGAGTAATTGATTAGGATATTGAGTAATTGTTTTGTTTGGGGGGAGTAATTGATTGAGTATTGATAGTTAACAGGTTGTCTTCTTTTCTATTTTCAGGGTAGCAGTAATACAAAATGGATCTAACAATGTTTAATCAAATAGCTGAAATCAATGATCACCTGTACCTCAGTAGTGCAGCAGCTGTACGTGGTGATAAAATCAGAAGTTTGGGTATCAGTAATGTTATAAACTGTACCCAAGATGTACCAAACCTAGAGCTACCAGGACTTGATACCGTACAGATACATGTTGATGATATACCTTCTGCTCGACTCAATGTCTATTTCGATGCTTGTGCTGACCGAATTAATCAGGTTCGATTAATAGGTGGTAAAACATTAGTCCATTGTGTTGCTGGGGTCAGTCGGTCAGCAACAATTTGTATGGTCTATCTTATGAAATATTATCGGATAACTTTAAGAGACGCTTATTATCACGTCAAGAAACGGAGATCAGTTATTCATCCTAATTTAGGATTTTGGCGCCAAATGGTAGATTATGAGAGGAGTATATTAGGTGGCAGTAGCGTCAAGATGGTTCAATCAAATGTTGGATTAATTCCAGACGTTTATGTTGAACAGTATCGTCATTTGATCAATCCTACAACCACAAGTAAATCCTCGTCATCAAGATATTCTAACTATTCTAGTAATTACTCACCACGTTATAGTAATTATTCTAGTTCTACATCACCTAGATACGATTATAAAACTACCACCTCACGCAACGATTATCTACCATCATACAACAGCTCCTCCTATAGTGGTTTACTTTCGAGTTTAACGTCTCCACGCTATGGAGAATCTACTTCACCGCGATATGATACTAACAGCACAGCATATAGACTAGGATTTATGAACTCCAGTTTAGGTAGTACAAGTCCTAGATATGGTTCTTCAAGTTATAATACAATGACAAGATATGGGTATTAGTATTCTGGTACTAGGGCTAAAGCGGTTGAAAGTGGAATTGCAATGCACCTTCAAAGTTACATGATGATAGATTGCAGAATGTCTCTGTAACTTAAAAAATAGGTAATTCACTCTTTTTCGGTTTGGATTTTCATGAATCCAGTGCATCATAACATAATCTTAAGAAATATATAACAAGTTGCTCAGTAGCAAATGAAAATTTTTTTGAAGCAGTTTTGTTACTTTTTGGAAATATTGTTTGTGTGGGGTAGAAAAAATCATAGCAACTGTCTGTTATTTCTTCTGGCAGGGTAAGACTATGATATCCTATTTTAATAATCTAGATAAGACTATTGGTCAAATTGTTGAACTATTTATATGAAGTTATAACCATATACAGATTTCATTTTTGTTGATTTTCATTGTTGTCATATTTTGTTATATTATTCTAGCATAATAAAATTTAAGAAAAACATATTTTGTAATCAGAATTAATGTGAGCTGTAATGAATATGACCATGTACCTCTGACAGGTACTAAAAATCTGACAGGGCAATATGTAATTGATATACAATCATTTAAAAAAATATGCAAAAAAATTATCTTATCTGGCTTTGGGGCTAGAACGTATGATGCACAACTCTTTCGAAGATACAAGCCTTGGCAGCAAAATATTTCGTGCCTAAGATTATGAGGTTACATTCTATCTAGTGCTTTATTACAAAAATTATTGTAAGAATATTTGAAGTGCTTGGTGAAAAAGTGCACTTTTTCTTTAGTATGGCAAATTGATAATTGCTCACATTAATTTCTGATTTATTTTTTTTTCATTTTTTTTTAATATTAGAGATTTTGAACTAGTCAAAACGAGACATGTTAAATAATAATTGCAAAGACATGGAGAAATATTGACAAACATCTGAGTGAAAGAGTTACTATTTGAATAAGAACAAAATGCTGGAAGTTCTATATAATAATTTTAGTACTCTTGAACTTGTATGCAAGGTTCTAAGGTATAAAGTAATCCGTATTTCTGAAACCAACAAAAATCAATAAAAGTAATTTCAGTTGCATGGGAATTACTCTGATTATATCATTATTTCTGATTGGTTCTCATATTTCTTTAAAAAGTTAAGTCTCTTTAAAAGATTCCTATAAAAAATTTGATTTTATTTTCTAATGAATTAAATAGACCTTATTTATGCCTCGTTTTTGAGACACTGAAAGTGAGGTTCGTAACGCAAATGACATCACCCATGGAAAAGATGGCGACGTCATATAAAGGAATAGCTAAACATCTTATCAACAGCAGGAAAGGGGCTTTGTGTGTTTGCATTATGAGCCTCAATCTGGATTCATTATGGCCGACGTAAATAAGGTCGACCAGTAAATTAGTCAAATGATGAAGTGTGAATTTGGACTTAAATTGGTGTAAACCATTATCATTTTAAAATATGAATATTTCCTTGGATCCAGTCATTAAAACTTCTCATGAAGGCTTTCCAATTGTAAGAAAACTATGGAAATGTGAGAACCCATCTTGAAATAATCAATGGTTTATAATAATTAAAACATGTCTTGTGTGTTTCTGTGATAATTGAACAAATTCCATCTTAATTAAAAGTATACTAATTCTGGTCTATGATAATCTCACAATGTCAACTCAACGAACTCTATCTTATACCTAGAAATCTTTAGACATTTTTCTTGGATTAGGCATGTTTGTACATGCAGCAAATTGATTGCATTGTATGCAAGCTGATACAGCCAATCAGCTCTCTACAGAAAGATTGTACTGCTAATGATTAGGAGTTCATAATACCTTGACATTGTGAAGTTGGACTATGATTGATGTATGACATTCAGATTATAATGGAGGGAAATGATAAGGTATCAGCAGGTCTCAGTCATATATTGATGTTTATAAACCAGGGTTTAATATGCCTTTAAGACACAATTCACACTGCAGTCGATTAACATTGATTTACTTTCTTTCAATTATAAAAATTCAAGATTAAAATAGATATAGCTAAATGTTTCAATATGAGTTTACTCTGTTGCTTGAAATATCTTGTTGCTAGAGAAAACATACATAAACATTTAAGCTGTATTCATCAGCAAAAAGAAAGTGGGAAATAGGATTCAAATTACGTGAGAAGTCAATATATTGATCTACAGAGTACATGCCCCATTGTTTATTTCCAAGATGCGGACCAAATATAAATCAATTGTTAATTTCTACTTTAAACTGGGAACAGAGGTAATGAACACAATATTAGAGCTGGCAGCTAACGGGCTAATTAATCACTAAATATTTCTTCCTGGATGTCTCCTATATTAGATATGTCTTGGTGATCTAATATCGTAATCGAGCGATTATTGTTTGATCGATTGTAATGTGAGTTGTGTTTAAAGGGACAGCTGTGCTATTTTGAGGGTTGATTTGAGTGTTGAAAATATGTAAATAGTCTTCAAGAGTATTAGAAATGTACGAAAATCACAAAATTCCTTCAAAAATATCTCCAAAAGTATTAGAAATGTACAAAAATCATAAAATTCCTTCAAAAATATCTCGAACTAGGAATTTCTTCACCTGGATTTGAAGGCTCAAATTTCAACAGTGAGCTGTGAACACTATATTACTGATTGGCTTAGCTGAAAAAATCCAGTTTCTGAGACTAAGTTATAATTGGTAAAAGAAATGGCACATCTGTCCCTTTAAGTTGTTGAAATAAAAACTATTGTTCTACAAAACATTTATCAGATGTATACATTATATAAAAGTTGTACAATAAAAAAAGATTGTTTATTATGTTACCAGTATTCTAAATCAGAATCACCTTCATCAAGACTGTCATTAGAACTATCAGATTCACTGGAATGTACTGACTCATCACTTAAATCAGATATAACATTGTCTGGTCTTAATATTTTATACTTGGAAAATTTCACAGCCATTTGATGTAGCAACAACTCGACCTCAAAATTGATCAAAGAATCTTGAGGCAAATTTAAAAGATTTATAAGAGTTTTTAGCACTGTTCTATTCAATATGAGACACACATATTCTTCATAAGTATCAAAATGTTCTAGATCTTCCACTAAAAACTTCTGTTTAAAAGTGGACACTGGTAATATTCGCTGTAAACACAGGGTATTTTTGATCAAACTGTTCTGAAATACACATCTGGTAGCCAGCTGACTTAAAGTTGATGTAGTTCTTCCAAATAGTAAATGGATTAAAGCACCAGCTATTGGTCTTAATTCAAGGAATTCAGGAAAGTCATTTTCTATATATTCTACAAGTTCTTGGGCAATTTCTTTCTTTGTAAAATGTCCTGAAATTCCAAAAACGCAATTTGTTTCCACAATTTGAACATGACAAGAACCCCAAAAATAGTAAATGACCTTTTAATTATGTTAATCCTAATGCTAACTTGAAACTTACGTAGATGTGCAAAAAAACTTTGCTCAGCTATTATATAATCTATAGAATATCTTTTACCTACCTGCATCAACAATATGAGAATATCTTTGTGGGGCTGCTGTAAGTTTATAATGTGTGCTTTGCCAGCCTAAAGTCTGTTGTATTGGTATAGATAAAAATGATGCAAATATTGGAGATATTTTACTGCAATGTAGAAAAACAAATAAAAAATATTAACATAGATTGATCATCATTAATTTGATCATATTTTCTATGGAGTTGTTTAACTATGATTTATTGATGCATCATCAGAATCAATGAGCTAATGTTATTTTTATATACTATGATCTATCCACATCAGTAACACAACAAATACTAATGGTGAACAGCCGAGCCAGCAAATAGTGGTGAGTCTGAACACAAGATTAGAGAACAAAGGGATGCCAATGCATTTTTAGCCAAGGCTTTACATCTGCTGCATCTGGTAGTTCATCTGTTATAGTTCCAGCATATTTTGACATGCAAGACTCAAAGCAATTGTTCCATAAGCCCCAATTAATGTCACCATATTATTCATCTTAAGATTAATGTTGAAAAGTAGGACTTAAAACTCCATTCATTTTCATTTCTTTAGATTAATGTTTATTTAATTAATTCACCCTACCGTTTTCTTCTCCTTGTTTCCCATACAACACCTCTTAGTGTAGGATCAGCTCCACTTAACAATAACTTATAACAACTAGTTACATCTCCTCTCATTATACAATGAAATAACGGCGTCTGGTCTAAATTATTCTGCACATTTATCTGAAATTGGAAATTGCATTACAATTTACTACATTTTGCCCCTACAGAATATTGAAGAGCAAAACCATAACAAATTCACACTTTTTGAGAAACTGAAGCCAGGACAAAATGAACAACTGGAAAAGTGGAATAGAAACTTACTGAAAGTTCTTGAAGGGTATCAAATGTAGTAGCCTATTGGGGCTAATGAGGACACGTAACAGTATGCTGTGCGCTAGGAGGGAAATCTGCCAGGACAGCAACATGGCCATACTGTCAAATTTCTTTCGTTCAAAACCTGTGTAGCATACGGTGCCTTCATATATTATCCCATCCAAATGACTAGGCATTTTGCTGTCATCCCCTCTGACCTGCATCACTGACAGTGAGGAAACACATTGGGAAATGTCAATTTAGAGACATTCATATTCAATTCTTAAAATGTTCAACTCTTTATATTTACCTGTGTGTCTGATTTGGATAGAAAGAAATCTAACTTTGCTTGTTGAATTGGTAATAATTGATCCAGACTACTATTACTACTGGATGGTGAATTATCTGTTAAATCATCATCAATATCATACATAGCTACATCACATAATGATAATAATGGTGTATTACCATGGATATCAGTACCATTAATATCAGCACCATTCTCATATAATAAATGTAGTAATTTATTTTCATAACTAGAAATAGTTATACGATGTAATGGTGTCATTCTATTTCCATCTCGTACATTAACATCACAACCATTTGCTGTAAATAAAATGAATTCAGTATAAAAAAATAAGACAAAATTTCGACCTTGCACAAAGAAATTGGTTTCAGAAAATGTCAAATTGCCATAATCAATAGTAACTTTCTATTATCGTTAGCTCAATCAGGTGTAGAAAGTTGGATGTGAAGCTTGAATTCATTGAATTCATTCAACCAGAAACAAGGTCTGTGTTGTAACCAGTAAAAGGGATTGTAAAGAGGATGTCTGGTATGATGTTTGTATGATTATCAGGGAACATTTCCATTTGCACCAGTTTGATATTCTGTTTGATGACTGTGCATCTAGCATGAATTTCTATTTCCTGAACCAGAGAAGTCTGATGGAAATTGGATTGGTGTAAATGGAAGTATATCTGATACACATTCAAAGACTAGAAAACTCCTTTACGATCCTTTTAAACTCTGAATATGAAAACAGTTTTGGTTATGACTGACTATATATCATAAACTTCATTATTTACATACCAAGACAGATAAAGATTAATTTTTCTATATCCTCTAAAATATCATATGTATTGTCTAATAACTGCCGATTAAGTCCTATAACTTGTTCTTGTGAATCCCAGCTTGGTGAACTTTCAACCCTAAAACATAGAAATAATGTAAAATTATTATACTGGTATTCGAATTACAGCCTGTCAAAATAGTCTTATCCTAACCTCTGCATCTAGACTCCATAAGCTGATTGCTGACACAACCCCCATCTTAAAATGGCCATAACATTGCCAATTTGATCCATGAGGTATAATTTTTGTTTCTAATGCTCTATTATTGTGCCCATTGTGTCTTCATTTCATTTGCTCTGAGACCAGTTATGAAAAAACTGAATAAATGAATAGTTAAATGACAAAGAGAAAGTTTAACTAATCTCAAGCTTACCAATCCTCAGAACGACAATTGTCACATCTTGTTATTTCATTATAAAAATCTATCAGCAATTCTAGACAGGTTTTACCTGGCCCCAAATACTCACAACCATAAAATGTCTACAAAATACAAAAAAAACTTAGTTTTTACTCTGCTCTGTGGTGTTACCACAACAAAAAATTTTCTTGAGGAGTAATATTTTATTGAAAATATTCAAATCAAGAAAACACTGTCAAGAAATCTTACAAAAAAAACAGAACCAACACCCTTTGTAAAGCTATGTGTTAAAGCACATCAATTATTGGCCCTGCACATGAAGTGCAATAATATCTGCTAATTTCAATATAGTTAGAATTCCATATATAAATGCCTGTTATTTTATTATATTCCTGGACATGCATAGAAATCAATGAGGGCATACAAATTCCTGAATGTTTTATCAAAAATAAATATTGATAAACAAAAGCATTAATAATACTTACTACAGGAACTCTATAATTAACATCAGCACCTCTCTCTAACATTAATTTAGCTAAATAAAAGTTACGACATTTCACTCTATCTCCATCTTCGGCTATGCCACATAAACAGATAAATAGTGGTGTCCTTTGGTAACATCCTATAAACAGAAAAAAAAACCCATTTAAATCAGAGAAACTATTGTGTATCATTCTATAGCATTTTTAATAATCAACCATGTTTTCTGTATTACAAAAATTGGCTTAATGGAATCAGTATATTATGCGAAAAAAAAAATATTTTTAGAATAGTTTAGGTCTTTAAATTGAAATCACAGCCCAAGTCTGTATGTTTCTTACATCATTCATCTCATTCAATTCACATTGTGCCAACTGAATCTTATATGAAGTTACTTACCTTCATCTAAATATGAGGATTGCGAATTTTCTAAAATATATCTTTCAGCACTAGCATAGTTACCCTGTTCTAAAGCTCTTGTTAACTGAGTATCATTAATACCAAATTCTACATGAAATACTCCAGCAGCCATTATCAATTCTGTAAAAAGATATGAAAATATTCATCTCAATATTTCATGATATTAGGTAAGCTTACACCTATCACTTTTCAATTTGCAAATCTGATGTCTACTTCTTCTACAAATCACAGATTGCAGCAGATTTATATAGAATCTCTAAATGATAAATGTGACCTCTTGCTATGACATAACTTGACATAAGATGAAAAAAATATTTCCAGACAACCCTTCCCTCAAATGTTCAATGGAAGATAAATAGAATCATATTTAAATAATGATCTACAAGGCCTGGTTAAGCATAGTGTTTGCCTACAACATGCTCAAGCAGATGATTATGAAACTTGAAATAGAGGTATTCAATCAAGAGTCAAGAGAGTAACTTCACCTGTCCTGTCATTTAGTGATTTTTTATGTAAGAAGCTAACAGCCTAACGAACAGTCATGGATCAATGACAATGGAAAAAACTTAGATCCATGTAGACATAAGAAAGTGAATGTCTGAAAAATTTATGGAATACCGGGTACATCAATTTATGAAAAAATCACAAGTCATCTAGGCGTTTTAAAACATTATAGGTCTTTTTTATTTCTTCTAATCTTTACTTTGACAGATGACACATACAATTTGTTTACATCCGGAAATGTATTATCTAACATCAAGCTAGCCAAAAAATTTAGATGTAATCCGAATTCCTTTCTCTTCCGATGCGTCATAATAGTAGATCCGTTTTACTAATTAAAGATTCATTAGGTTAGCTGGATAGAATATACCTTGAAAGTCATGTTATAGAAATTGCATTGCTTAGGTTTCATGTATGTATGCGATGGTAATTTTTTTTTTAAAAAATGCTTCTAATTGATATAAAAATTAGTTTGATTTTTCGGATTAGGTTGAGACTGTTTGCTAATCATACAGTTGGCTAGCTTGGCTCGGTGTTAAGAAGTAGATAATAAATGTTACATAGTATGCTAGTTGTCGCTTTGTTTTTTATCATTTGATATTTGATTTTTAGCTTCTAATACCCGATTTAAAAGCTATTTGTGTAAATTTACAAAAACAATGAAATATTTAAGTTGCTCATATTATTTTGTCTGTAAAAATATTGGCACACTTAATCCATTTCATCCGTATATGTTGGAAATTATCACCTATTTTAAAACCGGAAGTGGAAACAATATTCGTTTCATTTACAAAATATTTTTTGAAGCATGGAGGAGCTAAATTTGAAGTTTGTCTCTCAGAAAATAAGCAAAATCAAATGGCAACCCGTTCCAAAACAGTCATTGAAGGTTGCAGATACTTTTGTTACTGGAAGTTGGGATGATGATGTACGTAGGCCATACTCTATAATGGTTTATAATTTTACTAGGAACCCTTTCTTTCTTAAACTCTCTCCTCGACTTCAGTACAGTCTCATTTACAAGTTACATCTCGCTGTTACAGATTCCAGAACTTTAATAAGTCTAATTCTGGATGCCTCAGACTTCAACTTTTGAGGAGAATTTATGAATTGTTTGCGTTTGATAACTGCATTATTATGAGTTAAAAATCCTTCCATTGGCTTTGTACCTACATGCACTGACTGGACCCTTTCTTTAACTTTCCACAGTTGGAATTAAAAAAAGAGTGATCTAATGCAGCTTTCTAAGCAAAATTTCCCTTTTTGCACACTGCATGGCATTTCTGTTGTTCATTAGCCTAACTACTAATTAGTGGCAGAAAAGTAAATTGGAGTTATTTGATTTGTAATGATTGAAATATTTTAAAATTGTCACAATTCCTAGATCACAGCACCCTTATAAAAAGAAAATTGAATTTATCTTCCCAAATTATACTTCAATATGATGAAATAACATTTTTTCTTATTTTAGGTGAATAAGATTTGTTTATGGAAAGTGAATAGTGGAGTTCAGGATGAAAACCTTCAAAGAGATTTAGAGCCACAAAAAATCTGTGAAGCTGCCATTGAAGGAGATGTTACTGATTTATGTGTAAGCTTGAAACTTTTCATACTTTTATGTATGTTGGCCTCATTTCCATTGACATTTACTGTTTTAGACCTCCATTTTTAATTTATTTTTTTGCTAAGACTGATTCTGGTTAAGACTTTGAAGTCTGTAAATTGCTCAGATATTAGATCAATAAGGAAATTGTTTGGACTTGATCATAGACCTACCAATTATTTTCTTTTCTTAAAAAACTTGTTATTTTTGTTAATAGTATGTTGCTGAAGATCAGTTAATGGTGACATCATCAACAGGTTCTGTTTGTATGTTTAAACACAATAATCACACAGTAAGTAGTCTCACTCTGTCTAACCATTATTTGTATAACAAAATTATATTTTAAGATTCTGTTCTGGTTATTCTGTCTTATAGGGACTAGAGTTTTGTAGTGTATCGTGTATGATCTATTACAGGGACTAGAGTTTTGTAGTATATGGAAAGGTTTACATGAAATGCAAGGTGAAAGTGTATCGTGTACTTGTATTGGTAATAGAGGTGATGATATGGTAGCTACTAGTGGAGAAGATGGACGACTTATTATTTTAAATATAAATCAGACCAAACCCGTCAGAATACAAGGTAAGTATTATAGACATTAACAAGAAACATTAAGAATACTATGGTATACTCACTTCTTTAATAACAACGCACATAGTGTTTCAACACAATTTACACATGTTGTCATCAGATAAAATGAAGTTCTTCTAAAGGAGATATATATATATATATATCCATATATGCAAATAATTTTAAGGCATGTTTTGTAAGGATATATTTGCAACCATCACATGACTGCGCTTCAAAATACTTGTTTTCCTACAAAATCATAAAAGTTAAAAATATCACATCAAAGGTGTTTTCAACATTCATAATGCAAATCTGACCAATATGATGATGTAAAAGCCATAGGAAGCAGTGAGAATACATATTACAGTGATAAGTATATCTGATATAGTGCTCTATCATCTTGTACAGCAATTATCATATCCCTTTAAATAAAAGATACAACAGCAACGCATGACTGTCACTATTACATGTTCATTTATATTTCAGATAATGCAGACAGTTGTACCATCAATAGTTTAACATTTTTAACACAATCAGAAATATTGACTGTTAATTCTTTTGGTCAATTAAAAATATTTGATATTAGACGAGATAGTGATCAACCAGTTAATATTTTCTCAGTGTAAGTTTTCTACCTTCTTTGTAAACCCAACAATCTTTCTACATATTTATGTATATAATGCAAAAACTTTTAAATGTCAAAGAATTTATCCAAATAAAGCACATTTTATGTATAGTTGAATTTAATTTAATAACCATTGAATTTGATGTCCAAATTTTGGAAAATTTTGATATTTTGTTCTCAGTGTTTTTTTTTTATGCCAACATTATTTGATTTGTTAAGAGATCAAATGATCTTAGTTACTGCTAATTTAGTTTGTTGCTCTTGACTTAATAGCCAAAATATTACAGTTCGATAGGATATTGATGGGATTTGGTATGCTATGTATTGTCAAAATCCTGGATTAGTTTGAACTTTGCGATGCTCCATGAAAGATTTTTAGTTATTAGCATTTAAAATGAAATTTAAATAATTGGAAACAAATTTGTTTATGCTATTTAGGTTGGAGTAAGTATTCTTGTTTGAAAAGGGTATAAGCCTTATTTATCAATCTACTATATTTGTAGAAATGAAGACAATACACCATTACACTGTGTAGATAAACACCCAGGACAACCACATATAGTTGCTGCAGGTGGACAAGATGGTATGTTAACTATCTGGGATATTAGAAAAGATAAATATCCTATGACTCTATTAGAAGCTCATAGCGCTGCAAGTAAGTAGTGGTATTGATATTTTCTGTACATTATTAAACCATCTAAAATTCAAACTCTTTTGAACTCCCAAATGAATGATGTATCTGTAATACATTGATATATTTAGTCACTAGATATCTTGGCTTATTTGATCCCCACTTACATGTATGTATGAATGTATACATAAAATCTTCAAGTTTAATATGCACACATGTTGTTTTTATCAAATTCAAGGTTATCTTAAAGCATTTTGTAACATTTAGATTTTCAATCCTGAATATACTGTAGCTTGTTTATCAGCAGTTTTAAATAAATCTTCATGTTATTTCTATAATTCAGTTCAACCTTTCAACCTCCACACTATATTTATTGGTATTAAATTTCAGTGTGGGAAGTAAAATTCCATCCATCAAATCCAGATCATTTATTTACCTGTTCAGAAGATGGTTCTTTATGGCATTGGGATGGTTCAGCTATGAACATATTAACAAAGTCATCAGTATCAGCGCATGGTAAGAATTTAACAGTTTGTTTATACTCACTGCATTTTAACTCTCAAGAATTTCATTTAATATCAACCAATCAGTACACCTTTCAGTTAACCTTGTCAATCACTAATAAAATTTCTGGGATATTCAAATAGCCTAATTAGCGTTCATTTTGGCATTGTGTACAATGCTCATCCCAGTTTGGTAGCCTTCTGTTGGGTTGAAAGGATGTACACTATAGCCCCAATGAGTGAATCAAGTCCTTGGATCAGTGTGGAATCATCCAGACATAAACTAGAAATCAATTCATTATTACCAAATAAATCATTACCTGTTAATTCACTGGATATTCAAGACTCTATTTTATTATGTGGTACCGATAGTGAGACAATTTATACTGTACCAGTTCCAAATTTATGTTGAAACAAAATAGACGACAAAGGAGCAATACACTGGTATTTGCCAGCAAACTGTTTGAATAATATGAATTTCCATTTTGTGAAATCAAAACTATATTATGTTGGTATGACCTATAATGTACATTGTAGATTGTATATTTACAACTGACATTAAAGGATATGTAAATCATGCACTCATTTTATAAAAGGCTATGGGGCATGTATTCTAATTATGTAAATTAATAATACAATGGATACTCTTTAATGTATTGTCATTTTAATCATTTTATAAATCATTTACCAAGTTCACATTCACAAAATATATAATATTAAATCAAATTATAATATCATGCGTTGTTATATCCATAAAACATGACCAAAAATCTCTATTTCTTTTCTATTTTCTATTTCTTGAATATTTAAATTTCAGTACATTATGAGTGTTGCCAAGTCTTGTTTGATGAATTTGTTTTGGTCTGGATTTGCCATAAGTATACTGTATCAAGGGGATTATTTCCCTTTAACTACTCGTCCGTACACCCTAGTGAAGCCAGTCGAAGGACTGAATTTATGAAGAGTAAAATGTTAAAGCTACGGATTTCGGCGATAAAGGAGCGATAACAATGTGAACCTATTTCTATCCCCAATGTACTTTTGGGAATCTTACCACACACGTCCTGTAGGCTATATAACTTGCGGAACCTAACCTTGGTAAGTCGTCTGACCTGAAATTGCGATGAAGTTCGCACAGAGCTACACCATGACACCAAAACTTCCGTATTCTCAGAGGGTTTTAGTTAACTTGGCTCCTAACCGAAATGGCCCCAAAACATCAAAACAGCATTCATCCAGTAAGACTTTTCAGAATAAGAAAAAAATGAATGATTCACGGAAGCTATTATTATTTCATGGGATATATTTTTGCTTGAAATAAACTTGTGAAATCCAGGGTAAAAAAAAACCTTGAACAATAGAATTTAATTATAGAAGGATGAATTTCAAGACGACCGGATGTTTCAAGGGCAGATAAAATCAGCGAACGGATTAGAGTAGATTGAGACTTGTCATTTTTAGGTGAAAGGTAGTTTTATTTTTCAGGTGAAATCATTCAAAATGGTAAAAGTAATAATTGTTGGGATATACAAGGAACTGTGAGTATATAGCTGGTCATTATTGAAAGATATTAGGTTGATATCACCATGGTTTGAAGGATTAAGAACTAAAGTGGAATTCAGATACAATTTCTCAATTTATATGAGAATTAATTTCAGTTTTAAGGTGAACTCAATGAATGAGTGAGTGGCGGGTAAAGACCAAGGCAAGTTTTAACACAATGACGCCAAATAGATCAATTACAATAGTTATATCAACTAATCATTACTCATGAATGCTGTTATATATTTGATACTGAAGACGAATTAAAAACTCGACAGAAAATAGAAGGTACGACGCCGGTGAAATGAAGTGAACGTCACCAATCTGAAACTTGGGGGAACATTATACTCAGCTTTTTCCGGGAAAAAAATTATATTACAAATTGACAACGCATTATTAATCATCGACTTGGTTTCAGTTTGTAGGGTTATTAAGTTCTGTTTTTATTAGGTAGTCGATTCAACTCTATTCCACGGAACTCTATAGGCTGTCAAGCTCTGTATTCTAAGCCCAAAGACCATTGGAAATCACACAGAATAAGACAATACAATGTATAGCAAGGTTTCCAATATTGGTGTAAACACTAATCGCTTAGTTCGTCTTCAAAATCAGTAAGACGTAAAGTTCATTTCACTTTATTTTTTCACATAGTCTAATTATGTTTTTATAGAACAAGACCCGCGAACATCAATGACAATGTGGATTAAGTTGTCAGTTAACTTTTTCAGAAGGTGGAGCTCAATTACGCTAATGAAAAGTAAGTTGACGCTACGGAAGATTAAGCCAGTTTAGATTTCAATAGACCAACCCAACAGAGGCCATATTCTTATGTGGAATTGGACAAAAATATAGAGTACGTGTAACAAAGCGTTTTTAAACGGTATTAATATAAATTTTTGGATTCTTTAATCTAAAATTGAAGAAGGATATTTAGACCCAAATCAATCAAAATCTTCTCATTGAGTGAATTGAGGAAGAACGTAGTTGTATCAGAAGAGTATTTAAGTTGTTGTTTCAGAAGTTGATGTTTCAAAAAAGGGATGTTTCAGGAAAAGAGTAGTTTTATCAAAAGAGTAAATAGGTTGATGTTCCCGAAGAAGAAGGTATTTGCATCAAAAGAGAAAGTGCGTTGATGTTTCAGAAGAAGATATAAGTTGAATAAGATGAGAAAGTACGTTGATGTTTCAGAAGAAGAGGGTAATTGTATCACAGGAACAGTAAAGTTTGTTTTTAAAGAGAATGATTTTTTTTTTCAGAATAAGAGTAAGTTGTTAATTCAGATGAAGAAGGTAGTTGTCGCGGAAGAGTAAGTAAGTTGATGTTTTAGAAGAAATTGGTTATATCAGAAGAGTAAGTTGATGTTTCAGAATAAGATAGTTGTCGCGGAAGACTAAGTTAGTTGATGTTTCAGAAGAAATTGGTTATATCAGAAAAGTAGGTTGATGTTTCAGAATAAGGTAGTTGTCGCGGAAGAGTAAGTTAGTTGATGTTTCAGAAGAAATTGGTTATATCAGAAGAGTAAGTTGATGTTTCAGAATAAGGTAGTTGTCGCGGAAGAGTAAGTAAGTTGATATTTCAGAAGAAAGGAGTATAGTTGTAAAAGAAGAGTAAGTAAGAAGAAGAAGAAGGCATTTTTATCAGAAGAGTAAGGTGATGTTTCAGAAGAAGAAGGCATTTGTATCAGAAGAGTTAGTTGATTTGTCAGAAAAAGAAGAAGGCATTTGTATCAGAGTACGTAAAGAAAATAATTATAACACATGAACTGAGTTGTTTCATAGGCACATGACGATAGAATACGTTTACACTTAAATCACTTTAAGATATTTGACAGTTATTAAAACAGTTGATTATCAATTCATATTATCAAAAAACGTGATAGTATACTGTGAATCATGTGATATCTATCTATCTTACAATCTATTTTATACGGACAATGAATAAGTAAATACTACGATTCAAGTTTCCACTGACTATACCTACAATTTCAATGATTTTGTATGTTCAACTAATCCCCAAACTGTCCAAATCTATCACTTGTTGTAATTGTGGTGAAACATGACTCCAGTTTGTCACCAGTAATTGAATGTGGAGATCTCTCCAGAATTTTAACTACTACTTTATGATAAGGAAATCATTATTGGAAATTGTGAACTATCTACCCCCGACCTTAATGAATAATTCCAATAATAATTGCTTTCAGGAAATACATTTACATTTGAAATAAGTATTGCAGCAGCCATGTTCACCCCCAAATACACCCCACAGTGCAGACATGTTGGAATTTCATATAACGTATTCATACCGATGGTTCGAGTCGTCTGGTAAGTTGCAGCATCTCACATAGGTCCGACTTCTAACAACTGCGATCAACTATATGGTCCAAACAGTGACAATGGCCACTGGCAGAGACTGCGATTTTTCAGTTGCGCTTAGGTCGACTACATCCAGAAACTGATCAGATTACAGATGCCACCAATTTTTTTTTATCAACCATTACATATTAGTCGCCCTGTAATTCAGCCAAACGTAATGTCGACCACCCCTGAGCCACTCTTTTGAGGAGTGAACTTTAAAAGTATCTTGGAACCCTCGAAAATAACCCCAGAGGAAAGCTAGCGAAAAATTAAAGTTAATATCTCTTTAAAAAGCTTTCAAAATGTCCTTTATGACATAAATATGAAGAAGACAACAGAATTAATCCCTAAGGTATCGTGTGATTTGTCGTGTTAGACACCATTTTAATTTCCAGACTGGTGAGTTCTCGATTAATGATTCTCAACAAAAGATGTGGCAGATTCATCCAAACATTTAATCCATCGTCCTTAGCATAAACTAGGCAAGTATATGGTTTTATAGAAATCTTTCAACAATAAAACTCTATAGGTCTATAAAATTCATATGAATAATAATACATATTACATCCACAATTCTAAATGATCTTATTCAACTTTCATTTAATACGAATTTCAATTTTAATTTCATTTTAATCCTTTCCTAATCTCACTTTAATCCTACCATTATGGTTAATTACGGTTGCGTAAATTTTTCATGAAAATTTTGACAGATGAGAAAAGTGTAGTGTTCAAGATGCATTATAAGTAGTTTGGGTGAATTCTTTTGAAAACCTTGAAATGTTCTCTCATACATTGCGATCACTTTGTCACCCCTCTTTTTTTTTTACTTTACCCTTCCCCCGTCAAAAATACCGTCACGTTTACCCAGCTTCGTGTATGAGATACCTACGTATGGAGGAAAGGTGAAACAGTGGTAGGCCTACAGCGATTCAGCTCTACACAAGCTTTTTTCATTGTTGATAAAACGCATTGAATTTCTTATAAATTGTATTTTAAATGTTTTAAAATTTTTATGCTAATATAATGGCTATACACTTTCTATCTGATTAGTGAAGTAAGACTGCTAATCATCATAAATATGATATAATCTTCGGATGAGTAATTTTCGTATATCTTCACATCACATTAACAAAAGTAAAGGGTGATGCAAAAATCTAGTAAAATGTTATACAATATAACAAAATTCTATTGGGGTAAATGACTTAAATGAAAGGGAACTTTATTTACATCCCTCATAAAGTCAATTAATAAAATAATATGAATTTTACATTAACACCTTTTGTTGAACTTGAGTTTCTATAATGCATAATGAAACGACTGGATGTGGTCTAAAAGGAAATGATGAGACCAACTGACTTGTTTTTTAATTGCAGTCAGAAGAGTTGTTGGTCACAGAAATAAGAAAAAAAAGAAATTTTATTTGTCTTTCGGATATCATACAGTCTAAAGAAATATCAAATATATAAATATATGGCTCATGGAGTGGGACTTTTGTAAAACCTTAAATATACAACAGAGAAAGTGAAGACGATAAGCGATAAATGATAGCCTTGTTTAACACCTTTTTATAACATATAAAGGTTGACATTGACTTGTATAAATAAATTGAACTGAAATATTATGTTTCGTTGGTCCTTTACAAAGTTTAAAGGGATAAATAATCTGACTCCTGTTTTAAGGGAAAGTTACTTACCTGAATGTGTCATCTATTTAAATTTTGATAAAATAAATTTACGGCTTTGTGTCCCTTTAATGTTAACTTGAGTTGCCTGGGAAAGTGAATGATCCTATCATTTCAAGTGATTTAATTCTATATTATTTCGCATAAACATCATCTTAAGAGATTTACTTAAACGTTATCAGACAGGGATACTTCCTCCTTTTCAATAAATCCTGTTATGGATGTAAACGCACGGGCGTAGAAAAAGGGATTGGCTGTGGCCGCAGGATACATACTGGAACCATACTTCAATTTAAAAAAACTCTAACCATAAACTCTAATCTCTAAAATGATTTACAGTATTTCTTTGACATAGTATCATACTTTAATTTCTCTTTAATAGCCTATATCTCAGGTGGTACCAAGAAATATCATAGACGTTTCTTATTTAGTCCATCTGTCCGACGCCTTTCTAAGAGCGATTGCCCGTGTAGAAGTGGACATAGATTAGATAAACTAGATGAGTATTTAGATAATCGCATCTTTCAACTTTCAGAACAGATATAAAAAAAATTAGCATACTACCCATATTGTGCTAGTGGTATTAAAAATAGATCGCCTATAAATATTATGCAATTTATGATAATAAAATAATATATTCCTTCCCTCAAATATTATACGCTTTTTATGCACATGTCCATATGTACCAGCCTTCCTATAACAGATCGCCCTATACCAGAGTAGTCTCCCTGAGAAATAAATTACATTATGGTATGCCTAGACTCTATATATTTATATTTGGAAATAAAGAGATGTAAAAGTTTTATATTATTATTTTAGAACCGGTGGGCATAAGAGGATTAAAGCATATCTTCTATATACTGTACTTTCTTGGCTAATTCTTCGATAAAAAACGTAAAATGTTGGCCTCTGTCAAAGCAAGTTACATGTATTTTAAAAGGATATTGAACTTCCCCAGAATTTGAATTCGTTCGACCTTTTTTGTAAAGGCTAATACTGACACGTAAGAATCTTGATTTTAAATCTTCTGGAATCTAAATCAAGTATAGATCTTTATCAATGTAATGAATATTAGTAAGAAATGTGAACTTTAACACAATAACTGTCGAGTTGAGGTCGTGGGTAATCGTTCGACTAAAATGTTCCTTATGTCAAATACAGTTAAAGATATATTCGCCCAAAAGGGATTAATTTTTTGACTGAAGAAGATTTTTTTTGCCTCAATGGGATAAATTGTTTAATTGCAGAATTTGTATTTATTCATTTATTTCGGTCTCTGCGACAATTTGAGATGAACAAATTTGTATTTGTATCGAGAAATATCCAACCTATAAGTTGGTACTCTGGTAATCCCAGATAATCAATTTTATGCACCTTAACCTCAACTGCAAACAGTTTCTGAGATTATGGTATAGATGGTTGCAGCCAATGGCACATTGGAAATGATTAGAAGTCGATCGAAAGGGAAGCAAGTGAGGTTTTTTTGTATTTCCGTTCTAGCTTTATGAAAAACTTGAGTTAAGACACTAACAAGTTTACATTGTCAATCAAATAAAGAAAACTATTTACAATTTAACCTTTCCTACCCAAGCCTTAAACTAGCGTGTTACAAAGCAATATTTTTCATGAATGAGTCAAAGTTTTTTGTAAGAAAGTCTACTCAATAATGATTTCAAATTGCATGAGTTTAAGTTTGATGTATACATGCGATGAAATTAGTCACCCTTGTCAGAGAATTTGACTTTTTGGAATTTGTTTCGTTCAGAAAGATGAGCTGGTTTTATGGCTGTAACTGTACGGAAATTGCTTGATTTCAGAACCTCCGACTAGGAATTTCACCTTTTTCCTTTTTTCTATCAAAAGTTTATCATTTGCCTTAAAATTTGTGGTTTTCCTGATACTGTGTAATTTTCATTACAATTTGCTGAGCCGTTATAATTTACGGTGGAGTTTTGAAAAAGGCGAGTCGTCAATGTAATGTTCTAAAGGCTAAAATTTCGACCGTAAGCTGTGAACACTTAACTGACTAGCTAAGCTGAAGAATTCCGGTTTCTGTGACCAAGGTACGATTACTAATTATGTAAGATAAAAAAATTCCTGTTTCTGAAACTAAGTTATAATTGGTCGGACGGATAGTGCAGGTGCTCCTTGACTTGCAAGAGAAATGTGTGGGTTTATGAATTTTTTTTTTATATTGAAAAGTCGAAATCAGGTAACGGATATCCCATAGAGCAGTAAAATTATTTCTAGATGGCCCATGACTTATAAGGGTTATGCTTTGTTGAGATTATAAAATTAGCATTAACGGATCTTAATAAATTCACTGATACATGACGTTATACATTCCACAATATAAACTAGTCACGATTACCCCGAATCCACTATTTTGCTAATAACAATTGGTGACGGACACTTGATGGCATTGCTACTGTATGTTTTGGCATCCATTTCTGAGAGTTCGTATAGCGTATACCGTTTATATGGAATAAGACACATTCTAACATTTACTACACCATCTTCAAATCGTCTTATACCTTGACTGCAATAGCCACATTTCTTGTATCACACATGTTTGTAGCCTATATAAATGCAGCGATTTAACTGGAGTGTACGCTAGCGAATACAGCTAATCAGAGGCCTCGACAGAAACCCTGTAAACACTATAAGCCATAACGTTTCCAGTTTTTCTTTGGAGGGCTCTTATTGGCTGTATTCGCTTGTATACAATCCAATCAAATCGCTGCATTCCTTGATGCAAGAAATGTGGCTATTGTAGTCAAGGTATAAACAAACTTCGTAATATAGCTTAACATTGTGAAGATGATACTACACATAAGGAAAGAAAATGAAGGACATTAGAGTCATTTCAAGATAAATGCTGCACGCTGCCCTGTTAAAAAGAAAGTCCAAATCTATCCGTATGAGGTCGACAGCCTTGACTTTTAATGAAACAGCATAATATAATTAATGGTTTCTTAAAAACGATCTGGCGACATGATTAAGATTTAAAATTCTCTGTGTATGCATTTTGAGATACAAAATAGTATTACATTAACGTTCTTTTTAACTTCGGTTTTTACACATTATGTTAGAACACATGTTGAGTACACGGCTTGATAACTTCATGATGTCTATTGGCACCTTTTATTATGAGCAATTTATACAGGTGTCAGAAAAGACCTTCTTACACACTACATTTTCTTTTTACTTTACCAATATGCAGTTGACATGAAGGATAAAATACAGTTACAAAGAGATAAATGGCATGACAAGATTCCTGCAGAGATTTCGGGTGTACCTTTCACCTATTACCAGCTAACTTCTTTTACTATTGACTAGTCGCACCATGCTGTTATCACATTAATACAAAAAGGTTTTAAATGGTATAACAAGAGCGTTCCACTCTTATAATCGATGTTATCATTATCAAATATCCAAATAAAACTTCAACTTTATATTCAGTAGGCCCTATGTATGAAATTAATTAAAATCCAAGGAGTGCAAGTTTGTGTTATCTAGTGTATAGAAAGAAAAAAACTGAAAACACTTTCAGATCTATTAAGAATTATTAAGCATAAAATTGGTAATATATTACAGAATGTGCTTAGTCATGTGAAAATTCAGCCTTAGGGCTAAAAAAATTTCTCGAGTCTGACGAAATTCATCGCTTTTTAAAAAAACACTCTAAAAGAAATAACATGGGCAAAGCAATTTTCAAAGATGTGGAAACTTCTAATTTGTACATGTACATTGTTTTATTCAAAATCTTTACTTGGTTACCTGACCTTTTAATCATTTTACAAAACAAATACACAATTTTCACAAAATAGACATTCAAAGTTTAAAAAATTTCTAAACATAATTATACGATTGTTTAATGTAGTTGTTCCATAATGATCTAAAATGAGATCAAATTCATTAAGAATACACTCTGACTGATTTATGCATTTTTTACATTCATGGCCTAATATAATTGGGAGAGGCACGAAACTGACATACAAATCGAATCCCACTTACTTTCATGACAATGTATGGTATGGTTGACAATAGAAACATAATACATAGCTTTGGAAGAAAAGTTTGTAAATTGCAGGTTTACGCATTGTCGCATGGATAGAGAACAAAATGGAGAAAACCCTTGTTTCAAGTCTCAGAGAAACCCTGTGGTTAGCAGACCTTTTTAAGTTTGAAAAGATTAAATTTATCGTGATGAGAGTTAATATTTTGTCCACCTGATATCATGTACTAAATTTCTTACACTGTCCTCTTCCTGCAAACCTATACCTTCACCTAAAGCAGTGTTCAATAATGTTAAGTATCGCAAGTCACCTGCTTCGAGTATCATGCAAGAAAATAAGTGGGTGTATAATCTAGATTCGACTAATCGAATTCATGAAATTCAGGCCGCACTTCTATACAGCTTCTGTAACAGGAATGAAGGATGAAGTAGCACAAAAAGAATGTGCTCGCTCAAGAATTTTAGTCTAAGGGGAGTTTGAAGATGATTATTGCATCTATTTACATAATATTAGCCCTGGGTTACCTGCCAGCCAACTAATAATCGATTAGACATTTCTTTTAATGGAAATCCGTTGAATTTGGATGGTCTGGGTCTCATTTAAACGGTTCACTCAGCAGAATTTAAAGCACAAGTATACGGTTGTAATTGGTTTAAATTTGTTTTTGAATTAAAATGAGAAATTCATCAAGTGAAATGCTGTCTTATATTTCCTTTCACACAATTTGAGAAAGGATATATAATTCAATGAGTTTATAAAATGCTTTTGTTATCATTGTAACTATATACTAGGTAAATGTATAAACGTCTAAGTTTCTAGAAAAATAAAAATATACATGGTGTTTTCTGACGCATATATATAGACTCTCATACAGGACTGGGGAAAGGCATTTGATGCGAAATTGAGTAGTTTTCTGTAACCAGAAAGAAGCTCGTTGGTTGTGCGTAAAGTAGCAATCAGTTATATGCACCATTATGTGACACCAACATCTTTGGTACATTATTAGTAGTTTAAAGGTATACTTCCTCTGAAGTAATGAATCTTTGTTTATCTGTAAACTTACCTAGTGCCACAACTAGACAGAAGAGAACCACTCAATAATCTAATAAAACTAAATATTTGTTAATAAATACATTGTCTTATATAGAGATTCTATTCTTTAGTCCTGGCACCTGGTAAGCCCAATAGATGTATATATATAATATACACTTGTTGACCAAGTTTGGGACTTTAAATTTTATGTCCACTCTGGGATCATATTCCTTTAAGGTGTTTCACCAAAAAACTGAATAAGACAACAAAGTTGATATTTCTGTATTTTTCATTTTCAAAACAAAACAAGAAAACAATTGATATATACAAGTATAAAAAACAACAAATGTCATAGTAATGGAGACCTCATGATAGGTTTATAGTAAACACTTAACACGCAACCTAGTATTGAGTAAGTTAAATGGGTATTAGTCAAATATATATAGAATTCATTGCACACAATATAAATAGTTCCAATATATTGAGCAAAATTTGTATGGTCCCTTTCTGTAGATACTACATAAAACATTAGATATACAATATTTGAGTTTCAGAAAAATGACCAAATTTTACAGAAGTATCTTAAAAATTAGGCCTTTTATATATTTAAAGCATATACATATTAGTAAAGTATTCTTTAAATAACAGTGATGAACATTATTGCTGCCAGAAACATTTAGAAAGTAACTTCAGTTACCTCATCTAGAATAATCTGGATTGGCATTTTAGGAATCTGATTGGTCAAAATACTAAGTACAAAAAGATCTATCAACCTATCAGAATTTCAGAATTTTAGAATTTAAAATTATGATTCTTACAAAAAACAAGTTTATTTCTTCATGTTCACGGTTTTTTTCAGAATATTACACTTTGGTTGAATATGGAGACCTGTTATTTAATATAACAAACCATTTCATTTTATAATACCATATTTAAGTTATTGTTAAAGGATATTATATTTTAATTGAAAATTGTGGATTGTTTATTGATATAAAAAAACAATTTCATTTTATCCTACCATATTTCTGTTATTTTTAAGTATATAATATTTAAGTTGAAGAATTGAGACCTGTTTATTAATATAAAAATATAAAATTGGATAAACTGAAA
Organism: Lottia gigantea; assembly: GCF_000327385.1. Classification (NCBI taxonomy): domain Eukaryota; kingdom Metazoa; phylum Mollusca; class Gastropoda; family Lottiidae; genus Lottia; species Lottia gigantea. The sequence continues at coordinate 275,652 of NW_008710347.1, forward strand.
GGACGGATATAAATCACAAAATATTCTATTTATCAATATTGAATATCCACACTATATACAATACTATGATATCAAATATCAAACACAACTATTCATAGCTGACCAACATATTACTATTAACATTAGTTTGGTTTTTAGTTTCTTTGGTTAAAACAATCAATTATTTGAAAGATTATTTTTGTGACAGTTGCTATAAATACTACTAAGTTCAAAATTAATTAATCATTGGATCTCTCAAATTATGGACAATATTCATAAACTTTGGTCAGATTGGATTTCTAATTTGTTTATAAAAAGCGAGAAAATAAAAAAGCACTCAGCAGTACAATAAAATATGGCACAAAAGTTATAAAAAATACACACTAAAAATAAATGCACAAAGTACAAAAAAATTATTAATAAGGCATGTAACTAAATTTTGTTTTGAAACAAATGATAGCTGCAAAAAAAGGAAATCAAATACAAACCACACACGCTATCAAACTTTCAAACGAATTTTGATTTGATTATGTACAAACTAAATGCAATAAGTATCCTGATGCAATAGAAAACTATATATTTTAAACAGTTGTCACAAATAAATTATATTATAATATAAAACATATTTTATCATTATGCCCTTATTGAATATTAAGATATGAATTTATATCTTAATCCAATTAAAAATTTATTACTTAACATTGCATTGTAGCACTAACAATGGACTACCGGTAAACAAACTTAACAAATTAATTTTTCAATTTTTTGAAAAGCAGAAGGAGCTTTACAATCAGTTTGATAATTATTTTGTAGTTTTTCATTCAAATCATGATTATCTATTTGTGATGAAGATACTGTAGAGTTATCATGATTATGATCAGTAGAATGTGGTGGGAGAGATTCAGATTGAGATGGTATTGATGATACTGGTGAAGAATTTAATCTTTGGTCTCTATTGACCTCACATTCTTCATTTAAATAACTAGATTCTTCTTCATCTTCTTCATTCATCATGGATTCTTCATCATCCACAATATCTTCATCCTCCATTTCATCATCATCATCATCATTTATGACATCAAGTGGAGATAGATCATCTTTCTCATCATCACTATGATTACTAGCAGTACTGTTACTATTATTAACACTATTACCAGCACTGCCTTGTTTATCATTTATAGGTTCATCATAATGAACTTGATCACTTCCACCATCAAAATCCTTCAGTGTATGTTCTAATAACATGTTAAAATCTGTTACTGAACCAGAAGGAACACAATTTCCAGTCTTCCAATGAGTTTTCAGACCACTAGCACTAATATATTTACGATTACATTGTGGACATTCATAAGGTCTTTCATTTGTATGTAGTCTACGATGAAGTTTTAAATGAACAAACTGAGTAAATTTAGCTGGACAAAGTTTACAGTGAAAAGGTTTCTCTCCACTATGTAATCTCATATGTGTCTTTAAGTTACTTGTTGAACTAAAGCGTTTGTAACAAACCATACATTCATGAGGTTTCTCTCCTGTATGAACTAAGTTATGTTTCTGAAGATGAGCTAATTGGGTGAATCCTTTACCACAAGTCTGAAAAATAGAGAAAATAATATATTAATACAACAGATATCTTTTGATGAATTGTTTTTTAACTTCCATGGGGTCATTTTCAGAGCGACTCAAAAGATTTGAATCAAAAATCATTCTTGAAATTGTTCATATTTAAAATATCATACAACCAATCAAATTCTATCAATTGACAATTAAAATATATTTACCTGGCAAACAAAAGGTCGCTCTCCAGTATGGGTTCTTAAATGCACTTTCAAATTAGAGAGCTGTCCAAACGTTTTGTAGCACACATTACATTCATAATGCATTTTACCATCTTTCTTGCGTAGTGGAAACGGAAGAGTTCTAAATCCTCTCATATAACTATTCTGGTCATGTTTGGATTTATTTGAGACACTGGATTCAGGATTCAAGCTATGTTTGTAGGTTGATATTAATGGTGTTGGTGGTGATGAAGGGAAGATCGGAGGTGGAGGTGGTGGAAACATGGACCAGGATGATATGGCTGGAAACTGTGGAAATGGATATAATGGACTGAATGGATAGAATCCTGTTAATGCTGGAGACGGATAGAACAAAGGATTTGAACTGAGTTTTGAGGAGGGATCTTCTGTTTTAATCTGTGATAATGGTGTTGATGGATAGAAAGGTGATCTATCAAATAATAAATTATTAGGTAGAAATGGATTATGTTTAAATGGTAGTGGAGGTAATGCTGGTAGTTGGTCTGATTTCTCTAAATGATGTTTATTTATTTTATTTGGTGGAGACGGTAATCTTGATATCTCATCTCCTTTTAACATCTTCTCACTGATCTCTTCACCATTTTCTATCATCTTCTTTAATAATAAATTCTCTATAATACCAGAGTTTCTCTTTGGTGTACTGTGAACTGGCTTGTTATCTAATTGTTGGTGAGCTTTAGGTGGACTCTGTAACTGAACAGGACTATGACTGGTATTGTGTTTTGGTAAAAAAGGTGAATGATCAGTTGGTGAAAAGGGTTTGATATCTGATAGTTTGGATTTATCCAGTTGACTTTCATCACTAGAAGGACTGACATCGCGACGATGTAAACTATAATCTATAACGTGACTATCATCTGTATTATGCTGTTTATTTGGTTTAGGTAGGGATGGTAATGGTAACTTTGGTAACCCCAATGGATCTGAGAAACAGGAACGACTGGAGTTTGGTAATGGTAAGACTTGTTGAGGTATTGATCCATTAAATAATTGCCGTTCTGAAAAAATAGACAGAATAACCAATTTACACAATTTGAAAAAAAAAATCTTCCATTGCAGCTGTTTTGATTAACCACCATAAATGTCAAAATAATTTCAATATAGCAACCAATTTCATCAAAGCTTCTTCAATTTTAAACAAAGTTTCACTTTAAGAATTTATTTAACCCTATCCTGTTAGTTGAAGACCAAAGACCAAGCAATATTCATTTAAACCTTTTTATAATAGTAACATGAAGCTATTATAAAACTTATGTAAATATGTGATGTATCTTATTATGACCATCTATAAATAATAATATTATTATGAAAATCCAAAATAAATATTTTTACCTCTTAAAAACATGATTTGTAGTAAAGAATGAGACATAATCCACAAGATAGTTCACAAGTCAAAGTGTATGTATATTAACTTTCTACTGTATCAATATTTTGTAACATCCTAACTGAAGTATCATTCACGTTAGAGACGTTAAACACTTTCTAACAAATATGTCTAAACAAGTAATTTAACATGTGAATTTGAATGACACCCCCTAGGGAGAAAGATGTCTTCTCATCATTGTACACAAATTGTTAACAATAGAAATATCATTAGAATATTGTCAGAATATCAAATGAGATGCGTGAGATTTACTCTATGGTGTGGTCAAGATAAAAACAGCCAATAACTGACCAGAACATGAATGAAGACAGCTGGCCAATCAGAATTGATTTACACCTGGACATTATACACATCTTTAAAGAATAGTCAAATACTATAATTGATTATAACACGGCCATTTTCCTCTTCACTTAACGACAGTCACACTACCTCAAGTGTTTTATTGTTATTTTATGTCAGAATGATTGTTTTCTAGTATTGTTGTGCGTATGGTTTCAAGGGTCAAAAGCTGAAATGTTATTGCACTAGACTCTTATATACTTGTAAGCATGATTAGAAACAATTTCCTGCTTAAAGAGTCTAATTACTTTAGAAGGTTATTACACTTCTTAGTGACTCTCATAAACACTACCAATATGGCCATTTGACCATACTTTATTTAAAAGGGACATGAACCTTTTTTACAACTCAAGGTTGACAATTTGCATTTTATAACTATAAGAAGTTTGAAGAAGATGTTAAAGGGACAGGCCATTGTCTGTATAATGTACATTACTGTCATCATAATTTACATTAATAGAAACAATTATGATTTTTATTCTATTCAATGGAAAAAAAGTGCCAAATGTTTCTTAAAAAAAAAGAAATTAGCAAAGATGAAATGTTTCAACAAAATGTACACTGAAACCCAAAATTGGTATAAAGTGTGAATATTAATTTATACAAGAAATAATTATGATTTTCATTCTATTCAATAGCAAAATAGTGCCAAATGTTTTTAAAAAATCAAGAAAACAGGGGAGATAATATTTTTCTATCTTTAATTCAATATACACAGTGAAATTCCAGTTTTCTGATAAAGTGAAATTATCAAGAATATCATGTTTCAAGTCTTTAAGTGTGGGTAGTTTTCTTTCCTTTTCATTTATAAATATATGAATGAATTTCAGTTTGAGTGATAAACCATTAAAATTTGACTATCTATATGTACTCATTTTAAGTATATATATCTAAACTGGAGCTATCTCTATAACCACAGGAATGGTTACAGTTGTCATAATGTTGTCTCTAGGTAGAAGTTTGGAGTCAAAAGGTTGTTTAACTAAAGGCTCCGTCAGAGGAAATAGATGTTTTTTTAGAGATAAAAATTGATAACTTTTGCTCACCATTTAACAGTGATATAGGCTAATAATGATAAAGTGTTGCCAGAATGTTAAATGATTTACACCATCTTTAGATTAAACGTTGAAATATGTTCAATTTAACATATTTCCAAAATATGATATAACTTTCAATATCACTAAAAATTCCCGTAAGACGACGAACACATGCCAGAAAACTTGTTAGTGATTTTGTAAATGATTTGGCGTACTTCCGCAATAAGATGATAACAAGTTGTTTTAAGAAATTTTATATTTTCTACACATCCTATCATTAATTACATTTATTTCCTATTACATCTTAATAGTTTCTTTAATTCCTGCAAATTAACATGTCATGGTGCCAAATAGTCATTGAGATAGGAATACCTTCATTACTTTTCTTAGACTGAATTTGATATCATATTATTAATATAACCACTTGATATATCAAATAAGATAAATAGAATCATTATTAAATCATCATATCATAAATTATTTCAAAATTATCCATGAAGACAATAAAATTGTTCTATCATCTTATTGTCTCGAAATGTTCCTTTGATTCCATTGATACTAGTTAAAGTCAATATCAGTCAACTACATACATGAGAGATATATAAAAATCAAATCAAATAACCAATATTTTTGAGACAATGCTATGTAAGTAGCTGTTTGGCAATTTGACTCTTTCTGAATTTTCTGGTGCCATGTCCAGTGTTTCTGTGTCATATTTCTCTAATAATAAAAGCTATAAATGTATCATATACTTACTCCAAGTATGTAACATATCTTCATGCAGTGGTTGACTATTTATTCTTTCTGAATATTCTTTACTATACCAGACCAATAATTCTGTATTAGGTGGTATAGATTTGGTTGTATAGAAATAAATATTGTAATCGATTTGACAAGCTATTAAATTCTGTAGGAGGTTATATGCCATGTTAACATAACTCATCCAATTACTACAAGATGTATCCATTTGGTTGATGTATTGGTAAACTTTGTTATTTTCAAATATCTGTAAAGATAAAAGTACATATTCTCATTTAATAAATAAATATATTTAGTCAACTCAATCATTTAATACTTATATATTTAGTCAACTCAATCATTTAATACTTATATAATTAGTTACCTCAATTATGTAACACTTATAAGTTTAGTTAACTCAATTATTTAATTCTTATATATTTAGTTAACTCAATTATTTAATACTTATACCCAATCATTTAATACTAATATATTTAGTAAACCCAATCATTTAATACTTATATATTTAGTCAACTCAATTATTTAACACTTATATATTTAGTTAACTCAATTATTCAATACTTATATTCAGTAATTCAATCATTTAATACTTATATATTTAGCAAATCCAATTAATTAATACTTATATATTTAGTTAACTCAATTATTTAATACTTATATATTTAGTCAACTCAATCATTTAATACTTATATATTTAGTCAACTCAATCATTTAATACTTATATATTTAGTCAACTCAATTATTTAACACTTATATATTCAGTAATTCAATCATTTAATACTTATATATTTAGTAAACCCAATTAATTATTATATATTAAGTATACTCAATCATTTAATACTTGTATATTTAGTCAACTCAATCATTTAATACTTATATATTTAGTCAAGTCAATTATTTAACACTTATATATTTAGTTAACTCAATAATTTAATACTTAAATATTTAGTTAACTCAATTATTTCATACTTATATATTCAGTAATTCAATCATTTAATACTTATATATCTAGTAAACCCAATTAATTAATTATTATATATTAAGTATACTTAATACTTATATATTTAGTCAACTCGGTTTTAAAATACTCATATATATTCCATAAACTTAATCATTTATTCTTATATCTTTAGTTTACTCAATTACTTAATACTCCTATATTTAATATTATCAATCATTTAATACTTTTATCAACTCAATTATTTAATACTTGTATATTTAGTAAACTCAATTGTATATTACTATATATTTAGTAAACTCTATTGATTAATACTTAATTATATATTACTATATATGTAGTAAACTCAATTGCTTAATACTCAAATATATATATATATATGGTATGAGTGGTATGAACCATGAAAGCAAGGAGAACAATTAGTAACTATGAAAGAGGATTGTGAAAATATTTTCATGATATTATAATTTGTATAAAGCAGCTTTCCTGACAGGGGGTACTTGGATCAGTCTGATACAGTTACTTTATATGGAATCTGTTTTATGAGGAAAGAAGAATTGTCAAAACTATTATGATGTCTGTCATAATTTTGTTCATAAAATTTCATTTGAAGGTAGTAAAAAACCATTACCCGTTTATATGTATAATATTTCAAACAAATTAAAATTAAGGCACCAAGAAAAAGAAACCATAAATTTTGTATCAATCCTTTTTTAACAGGACAGTGTTGATTTTAATCTTAATCCTGTTGGTTTAGATGAAAACCTCATAAAACATATACTCTATTAAAATAGACCTGACTTTATAGTTACAATTATGAAAATAATTTAACCTGACTTAGACTTTGTGAAAAAACTGGATTAAAATCCTCTTTAGTAATATAATAAAAGAAAGTATCTGATAGAATTTTATGAGTGTGATGTGGGTATTGTATAGTACTGAGATAAAGATGTTTAAAAGTACTGTAGTCAAAACAAGCATGCCATAAAACCTCAGCTTGATGCAGAATAAATTAATTTTTATAACTTTTTAAAACTCTGGAACCTGATACCAATTTAATGACAAATATTTCTGCTTTTGAAAAAAACTATTAACATATTATTAAAAATTTTCCCCAGAAGAAAGGGACCATTCTAGATTTCTTTACACAGTCTTATATGATGATATTTGGCGAGATTAATCCATCATAAAATTCTGAAAAGGGAAAAGATAATAAAATAATGAGTTGGGGTTTAAAAAAGTTTTTGATGATGTATTTGACTAGCCATGTTTATTGTCCTTATTGTCCTCGATTTCTCATTGCCTTTATTTCATTTTATGATGAGGTAAACTTTTAAAATTTTCTGCTATAAAAATCTTATCATGTTGGGTGTTATTTTTTTGGTTTCACAAAAATAAAAGAATTTTGTCATAGGATACTTAAGTCAAGAGCATCATTAAATTATTTTTTTTAAAAAAGACTATGTATGACTCTGGTTAATAGTACAATATTTGCAGGTTTACCATTTCATAGAAAATACAATAACCTTTAACTTCTGGGTAGATACATCCTTACTACCTCAAATACCTCAAATACCTCAAATACCAAAAATATGTTGGTGCCACATTGACTGGGCAATCTTTAGTGATGAATGAAAAGAAAAATTTGTCTATAAAGAGCATCCTCAACTTGTCTAGGCCTTTATAAAAAAGGGTAAAAAATGCAAACTATACACCAAGATATATGGTAACCAATTTCAAGATATCTAATTGGTTGCAGTAGTAATCATAAATTTTCCAGAATTCTTAGTTTGTAGGCCTATAAAATGGGCCACTTGTCCCACAATTCTATAACTATCCTAAATGTTTCATGCTAAAAAATATATGGCTTGTCACTGTTGAATTGAATGCCTAAAGGCAACTGATTCAAGATTGTCCCAAAGTTGCTACAAATTCACAAGAGAAAGCTTTTATCACTAATAAACAGTTGCAACAAGTCATTTGCAACAAAAGAAAAAGAAAAAATATGTAAATGAGCTGATTAGACACAGTGGTGATGAAAATAGTGTTAAATGTGATCTGTTAGTGTGAAATTGATGGATTTAGTGGTGAAAGATCAAAGTAAAATGATGTAGTGAGTGATTAAATTGTATGAAGTGGACAGCTATTAGAAATGAATAGTAGGGATTGTTAACTGGAACATTATCCATTATTATAGCCAACAACAGGTGGTTTTTCAACCTGGTTAACTTTTAATCTTATTTCTTTCAACTTCAACGTTTATTTTCTACACTTGAAATCAGTTAAAATAAACCTTGAGTCTAAAGGATGGTGAAGCTTGGTAAAGAGCTGTAAGATTAAATCCCCTACAGCAACTTGACCACAATTTCAATAGTAACTTAAGAAGCAATTGTTAAAACATTCACAATTTCTATAGTAAATTTTAGAAGTATTTCAATTTTCTTGCAAAATTTCATCCATTGAACACTTTAGATGTCATTCAACTTCATTTACAGTCCTTGATGGTCATAATCTTAAATTTTTATCAAAGAAATGTATTGAAACATTGTCCAAGTATCAACATCTGATTTTCACAAAAACAATATTTATTGAACTGTTACATTTAGAAATAGTTTTATTGAGTTCTTAACTACTTATAAACTTTAATGCTGAATTCTTTAGCTTAAAGGTGTAGTTGTACAATATCTTAATACAGTATCTAGAAAATACCTAAGGAGGGTGCCAAAAAAGAAGTGGCAGAGGCCACCCAGAAGCCAACAAATTTCAGATGACTCGAGATGAATTTTGAGCATATAGAAGATTTAAGTTTCACTTCACAATAAAACCTATAACAGTCCCGAGTGGGAGGTCATGACCCTCATCCTAAATATATTACTGAACATAGAAATTTATATCAATAAATTGCAAGCCCCAAATTTTGCAAATAGCAACAAAAAGGAACTGAGAAATTCAGGGAAATTTCTTGAACGATATTTAACAGGATCCATTGCATGAAGAGCAACAACCTTTGTCAATGAATCATCAAGGCTCCATGAAGAGAGATAAACAAGTGTTAATAGGTAAAAGAATCTGGGTAATACAAGCTGTTTATTTAAAAGAGCTGTCAAAAGTTAAAATTCCATTTGAATAGTGGTGAAATCAATCCATCTTTTCAGTTTTCTAAAGGATTAGGTTTAATTACAAGCTAGTGTAAAATGAAAATAGTTTTACTTTTTAATGAGATGTTACCAGATACATTATATAAAGTAAGATTAATGATTTCTGTCCAAAAAAAACACAGTTTACTTTAAAAACTAAAAGTTGAATGAGTGAGATAATGATACCTTGGAGAAAATAATATTTAGAAAAAATTTGTGAATGTGTTTAGCTGTTTTATATTTTTCTTTTTTTATTTATTGCATGGTATTAAACATAATATATAATATAACACATTATAAAAAATAGAAGACAGTCGTGCAGTGTCATATTTCTGGCAATTATAAGATATAGATGTCATTTAAATCTTAAATATAACTTCATTTTAGGCATTAAAGTGATTGTAAAGAGGTTTACTTAAAAATTATATACAATGGGGACACTGATTTCCTGCAATTCCACTAAAATTAAACGTTTTATGATGTCTCTTATTGAAAAGTATGCTTGTATCACATAAGGCCTTTCTCGTAAAAGATAAGACACACAAAATTTGGATTCCATGCATCTAAAATCAAAATAAATCACTACAAATAAGTTTCAAATATTTTAGAATGGTCTAGGAAAATTCCTTTGTGTTTAAAACAAGACAGGGCCATAATTACATACTAAAATATTATTTTAAAAAAAAAGGTGATAAAAATATGTTAATAAGGTGCTATAGTGAAAAACAGCTGTTCTCATTTTCTGTTATCAAATTGATCTTAAACACTTTCTCTTGGCCTAACAATCATATCTTACCATCTAAAAACGCCTCTTTTTTCTTTATAGAATAAACTGCATAAAATTATAGTGAAATTTATATCTTAAATGTGAAGAACGCTTGTTAAAAATTTATCTTTAGATAGTATATTAGTCTGGTAGCGTAAAATAATGAGTTTTATACCATTGTATACTAATGATAAAAAGTAATGTCCAGTCTATTATAATATGATTGAAGGTGTATTCACCATACGGTTTGAAAATGACCATAATAAAGTAGAAAGTAGTCTTTATTAATACTTTATAATCTAATATCATTTATCACTTTAAACACTATATAAATAACCTAGATCTTATCATTATAATGTCTATTCTTTGTCTTCCCTTTTCTACCTCAATTTCAAATTTCAAACATTTCAAATGTGCCAAATTGTTTCCCTCCTACATTTGGCCTGCTTCTATTTCCATTTAAAGTGTCTAATTGATTTTCCCCTTTTCTATTGCCACTACCAAATAAATAGAATCTGGAATATATTAATTTCCCCCCTTTTTTCAATTTCCAAATAAATTAAATTTAGCAAAAATTCATTTCTCATCTTCTATTTTCATTAAAAAATATCTTGAATTTGGTAAAAATTCATTCTTATCATGATGCCAGACAAAAGATAAAAAGTTAAGTTTACCTTCCACAGTCTTCGATTTTGATGTTCTTCATTTGTTGGCTCTCTTGAGAAAACTTCACCCTTCAATGGACCAAATCTGGTTCCTCTTGGAATATGATCAACACTCCAAACACCAAGAACCTAAAATAAGATAAATAATTTTGATATCAATAAATAGACACTCTATACATACCATATCTAAAATATCAATAAATATAATAAACACTCTACACACACAGTATCTAAAACATCAATAAATATAATAAACACTCTACACACACAGTATCTAAAATATCAATAAATATAATAAACACTCTACACACACAGTATCTAAAATATCAATAAATATAATAAACACTCTACACACACAGTATCTAAAATATCAATAAATATAATATACACTCTACACACACAGTATCTAAAATATCAATAAATATAATAAACACTCTACACACACAGTATCTAAAATATCAATAAATATATAAACACTCTACACACACAGTATCTACAATATCAATAAACATATGCACACAGTATCTAAAATATCAAAAAATATATAGACACTCTATACACACAGTATCTAAAATATCAATAAATATATAAACACTCTACACACACAGTATCTAAAATATCAATTAATATAATAGACACTCTATACACACAGTATTTAAAATATCAATAAACATATGCACACAGTATCTAAAATATCAAAAAATATATAGACACTCTACACACACAGTATCTAAAATATCAAAAAATATATAGACACTCTATACACACAGTATCTAAAATATCAGTAAATATATAAACACTCTACGCACACAGTATCTAAAATATCAATAAATATATAAACACTCTACACACACAGTATCTAAAATATCAATTAATATAATAGACACTCTACACACACAGTATCTAAAATATCAAAAAATATATAGACACTCTATACACACAGTATCTAAAATATCAATAAATATATAAACACTCTATGCACACATAAAAAATATCAATATATATAATAAACACTACATATATCGAGTATCTAAAATATCAATAAATAAAATGGACACTATATATCCAGTATCTAAAATATCAATAAATATAATAAACACTCTACACACACAGTATCTAAAACCATTAATAAATATAATGGACACTCTACACTCTAAATACCCAGTAAGTAAAGTAATAATTTGGAGCTGATATTCCAATTCTTATCAAAAAGAATCAGTAATTAAAATAACGACCAAAGTAAGAAGGTAGAAGGTCTAATAAAATGAAATTTTGAAAAGTAAACTAGGTAGATGTCAAAATGTTGATAAAAATTATTCTGTCTAAAAATATGACATTTGCATCACCCCTTTTTACTTCTATTTATTAATTTTCTTTTCATTTTATTATTATCTATGAAATTGGGACTGGATTTTGAATAAGAGTACATTGTGAATGGTGAGAAATGGCCCTAGGCCAATAGTTAAGCCTAGGAACATAAACCCCCTTATAAATAGTTTGTCCAACCCCCTTAATTTTCACCTCAGTTTCAATAAAAAAAACACCTTGAATTGCTTATTTTTTATGTGAGAAACAACTTTTGCCTCAATTATCAGCTAATCTGTGTGTTGAAAACATCATTTCATTTTGAATTGTGTGAAAGGAATAATAAGCTATTATAAACGGTATTGATAATTTAGTTTCTAACCACTCAATACATCTATACATGGTAGAAACTAGGAGTTTATTTGTTCGACAGTCGATCATAGAGTAAATAACATTTCTTTTCGCTTCAATACATTCACTCAAGTGTTAAAAGTGTTTAAACATTGGCGTTATCTGTTGCGAGACTTGTTCAATAACGATAAACTCACTAACCTATTATTCCTTTCACTCTTCTCAATATTTATACACATATAGTCATCAACTAAATAACGATCAATTCACTCAACGACAAAATTATCTCAATGTGCATTTCTATAGACTATTTAACTACCTTTCAGAGCTTACACATACTTTAATACAATAGAAACAACGTATAAAAGAAAAATAAATCAGCAGTAATTTTCTAGTATTAGAAAGAGAACGATTTTTTCTCTTATCCCCTCGTGTCAACAATAAATGAAGCGATTAATTCAGATGAAAATATGTTTATTTAGTATAAAATTGATTCTCTAATTCACAGATTTATATTAAAGATGTGAAAGGAGACAGGCTGCCACTTTCCTGAATAAACTTTACACAATTTCAAAAGTTGTAAAGAGAGAAAAATTGAAAAAATATTAAATTGAAATGTCATGTTATTATCAATAAATCTTTATTCTATAATTATATAATAATTTGTCATTTGAAGTCATCTGGTACATATGAATTTACAGGAATTGGATACTCTTACTATTTGAGTAGTTTACAGTGTAAACCTGTATAGCAATAATTCCTTTTTTCAATAATTTATTGTTTTGCGTACAATTATCATTATTCAAATATTCAAACAGTGTATTCGTTTATTCATAATCTATATTCATATCAGTTAGTACTTAGCAAGATGATAACTTTCAACATAATTTTATTAGTAATATTTAATAATATTAATTCTGATTTTAATAGTACAATACATCAATTACTTTATAATGCATAATTCTTTTCTTCAATATTGTTTTTTTTTCTATTTCTTAAAAATATCAGGTACTTATTAATTAAAAAATTTATCTCTTTGTCTTAAGATTTAAGCTACATAATTATTTTTTTTAATTAATCTCTCTTAATTTTTATCTAATACTTTTCTACAATTTATATACATATTTCTTTGTCTTCAAGTTTATAATTTATGATTGTTTACAACTTCTTAAATTGAAGGTAGATGAAATAAAAATTGTGAAACTTCATCATAAACCTGTCAAATAGTTTGTCTAATTCACACTCCAATAATTTATATACATAATTTAACACAGATGATCTTCTCTTATTAACAAAACAAAAGATAAACGTGTAAAAGGTGAAAGGGGGAGTGGTTTTATTTGATTGACAGTTTTATTTACTATGTTTCATAGATTAAGACATTTGGTACAAACATAGACTGGCCATAGAATGACATAATATATTGCTGATAAGATCAACATTATATAGATAATTACTGATAAATAATAAACAAAGGAATAACAAATTATTTACTCATATTGATTATAGTCTTAATTTCAACTATTAACTTTATATTAATTATTAAATAATTCCAGAATTAGGCTTAAGAATTTAAAAAAAAAATTATAAAATTAACTACCTGGGTTTATGAGCAAATCAGAATATCTGGCCAAAAATTCAACAGAAAAAACCAATGGAAATGAAATTATTTGTGGGCAAATCAAAACATCTGGCAAAAAAGTCAACAGAAAAAAACAACAGAAATGAAATGATTTAATAAAATGAACTTACATTAAGATTAACTTGAGACGGCTTCAATGTTAAATTTCTAGGTAAAGATGCTTGAGCTCTATTTGGACAAACACGTTCACAAGGTCTATCATGTACCACATACACACAAAATTCTTCTAACTCTTCTTCTTTTAAAGTATTCACCTCCCATCCCTCCTCCATCATTTCTATAAACAGAATAAAATCAAATTATTCAGAGTATTAATGAATGTATTTCGTCATGTTTTAACACCTATTTAAGTCTTTCATAAATATTCATCCATTCATATTCCGACACTCTGAAAAGAAATTAAATTAATTCTGTCATACATAAAACTCTAAACGTTAATTCAATAAGTGCAAAACTGTCAAAAGAATTTTTTTAAGTAAAATCAAAATTTGTACTATTAGCGTCACACAGAAAACACATGAATGGGTAAATAACGTGTAAACTGGTTGAATGAACAACTTCTCCTTCATCAAGTCACGGCACTAATCAAAGTTTTCTTCCTTTAATTTTAGATAACTACAAGATATGATAAAAATCATCTTGATCAATAAAAAGAACCAATGAGAAGATGAGAGGAACCTAACCTTGTCAAAGATTAAAATATTTATATTTTATCTATCTTATATATTAAAAGATTAAGGTTTGACTTACATCTGTAATCAGTAAGTGTGGAGTGGGAGACCGACCTGCTCCCAAGTGGTGGCTAATTTCTACTTTTCTCAGTCCACCAACCACTTTATAATTTCCTATATATATATCTTATATGTCGACCCTTATCATGATAAATATATACTTTAAAATTATTATCTATATGAGTTACATTTTTAGAAAAATATAAGTGTTTCATAAGCTCAGACATTGCTTTTCATCTTAAAAAATCATTTTCATTTTCAGTGAAGTTACCTCACCCCAGCAGGGGTCTACTGATTATTCTTAGAGATGAAACTATTTCATTATCAAATGATGATGAACTAAAAAGTAATAAGACATTTTTATTCATTTCGTTATAACCTACATATGATAAGGTGTAAAGTACTATGATATTGGTACTATAAAAAGTACTTATTTTAACCTCAATATTCCTTTTATATTGATAAAGAAAATCTACCTCAAACTTCCTAATTATCAAATATACAATTAAATTACTACAGTATTTTATTTCCACTTTTCTAAAATATTTTTGGATATTTTTCAAAAAATTTATAATATCTTTGAGATATTCTTGGCATTTGAAATTATTATATATTTTCTAAGAGCAATTTTAAATAAATATCTAAATAACACAAAGAATGATTTTTCTTCATAGCTTTTTATACATTTATTCAATAATTTTATTATTAAAATTAATATTCAGTACAAATAAATAAAATATGAAAAAAAAAGTGATTTGTTGAAGAAATTAGGGGAGTTAACCCAGTGTCTTTACCTACTGACATGTCAACATTAATAGCTACCAGTTGATTTATTCCTACTACTATCAACAATTATGAATGAAATCTTGTCAAAAGGTTTATCTTTATGCTTTCTACAACCATTTTAATGATTATTTAGTCGCCCCTTATTATCAAAGTCAGATAATTTATTTAAATACAGTGTTCAACAAGCTAGTTTCATGTTTGAATTGCTGAAGTTAAAAAGATAAAATGTCTATTAGAAATATATAAATATTTAGTATGGTTGATAACATATAGATGTCCACTTATAACTTTACTCTTTTATTTCTAATTTATCACTTTATTCATTTATACTTCAGTAATGAGACAAAGATATGACATGGCGCTGTTCATGTCTCTGAGAAAAGTTCCTGGCACAAATCTTTTTGGTTATATTTCAAGAATTGATCAATATTTATTCATAAATAGCTAACTTCAAAGATATTATAAAATTTTCAATAATTATGGAGTCATCAATTTACACTTAATTTTTTAATTTTTTTTTTATGATAAATCTATGTTATTTAAACTTTGCAAAATGAAAAATAATTCAAAACTTATGAAAATGATTGATTTATAATTTGTTTGTTTTGAAGTTCCCTCATTCAAATTTGAGAAGAAAAAAAAATTGGCCAATGTAAATTAACAAATAGGGGTGAAAACCACTTACTTTAGACAACATTTTTGTAATAATACTTATTTCAACTAAATGGCAAACACTTGCCTTTTCACAAGTGTGAACAAAAAGACTCTTAAGATATATTAAAAAAGACAATTCCCATTTGATAGACTGTTGAAAGTTTCAACTCTACAGCCTTATTGTACAGTTTCTACCATTTTTAATCAATATATAGAAATTATCAATTATTTGAGGTTTTTATCAACTCTACTCTATTATATTGGCTAAACTTTAATTTAAAAACTATTAATTCTTAAGACTTTCAACCTCCTTTCTTTATACTCTATTTTCATCAATATTTCTGACATGTGAAAACCTCGAAGTGTTCAGTATAGAATTCAACACAATACATAGACAGAAGTCTAAATAAAATGGCTACAGAAGGGGATTTATATTCAAACCACAACATCAATTCAAATAAACTTAACTATCTCAATGATATAATAAATCTAAATCCTCTTCTTTTCTTTTTTTTAAACACTCATTGAAAATGTTTGTAGCCTAAGGCGATGTAAAGCAATTGACGTTGCTTTCGCTGAAGTAGTGGGGAGTGGTTATTCTTTATAAATCTATAAATTGCTCATTCTTCCCAGGAATAAAAGAAGATAATTACAAAATATGAACAAAATCTAACATCGATCCGAATAAATAAGTCAATTTGCAATTCAAATTGAAAATGTATTTTTACTTTGAAGAATACTTGTTTTCACTTGATATAAATCCTTTAAGTTTTGTCCATAACAAAGTTGATCAAATGACAGGGTACAATTTATTTTTAGAAAATCACAGAAATGGTTTGATTGAAACTAAAACATCTGCTAGTAAATTATAACTTCAAATTTATTTGTTTTCATTGAATCAAACAAAATTTTTAGAAATTTTCTTTATTCCATAGCAATTAAATTACATTTCATGATCTAGATACTGCAAAAACACAAAATAATTCAACAACGCCTAATTTAAGTATTTTAGTTCGTTACTGAAAAAGATGTTGAATTCATGATACAGAATGTTCGATTCCATCCAATTCTTTTTGGAAAATAATAAAATTTTCATTCTTTATGCTGGAATGAAATCACAAGAATTGAAGTCCCTTCCAGCACATAAACCTGTCAATTAGAATCCCGTTTAAAAAATTCTACATCCTCTCGATAAAATACCAAACCAGAAAGTAATGCCAAATTGACCGCATATAAGTTTTACTAGAGTCCCATAAAGTTGCCTATTTTGACATATTACTTAATTTGCAATAAAAATCAGAAATTAAAAAACAGAACTCACTGTTAAAATTTGGTCTGTAATATCCGTCTGTCATATTGGTAAAATGATGATATTGATGATATTGATGATGATGATTAAATAAATGATGCCACTATTATTCACCTTTACTAGTCAGAAGTTCATCTTGATAGTCAACATAGTAAGATTTCATGTTCCATTATCAACTAATGATAATATTTTATCATAGAAACTTCCCTACCTCAAGTTTAAATGTGTAGAAACCTTATCACTTAATAATTGAACTTTGATACACTTAGCATTGACAAACTGTTAATATTCCCTCAATTGTTTTCACTAGTATCACAATACAGATAATAAATTAGACCCAGTATCAGAGAGATAAGATGTGACAATACTAGTGGTCAATTGACCAGGTGGGTGGACGATGGATATTGTTCATATGACACCCCTCAATAAAATTGGTAGTGACATGAAGTGATTAGTTGTTGATTGGTTTATTGTATAGTAATTAAACAATGTATTGGTAGTAATAAACAAGTGATAAAACTATATTCTACTATTTGTTTTACAAGTAATTAATCACTTTTTATCATCTCTTATCATAGCACTATATAGTATTCTTATATAATATATTAACTCCAGTGCTGTACCTAAAAATTTCTTAAGACAAATCTGTTCAGCTTTAGTTTTGTTATTAACGATCATATAGCACCATTCTGTATCAAATACAATGGCATCCATCAAATAATCCTTCCATGGCATATTAGAAGCACAAGTATATTCTACAAGTATCTATCCATAAAATGGTTTTCAGCAAACATATATACTTTTACCAAAATTGATTTTGCAAATGAGTGCCTAAAGAGAGCATCAAAATCTAATATAATTTTAGTACTTGTGCATCAGAATGGAGATGTCAAAGTATAACAAAATAAAAATAAAAACAGAATAACATTCAGTATAAATTATTGCATTTGTCATTATTTAAATTTCCAAATTTGCATTTTTTTAAGATTTGAAAGGCCTTTAAAAGACATGAATGTAGGTAATCAAAACAGTATTTAGAGAAAAAAATTGCATTTATCATTATTTTCATTTTTGCAAAATTAATTTTTGCCTTTATTTTTTATATTTAGTCTTTAGACTCTCAGGTAAGGAAGGTTTGGGACATTTAATAAATTTTACTTTGAGTCAGGTCATTTGCTCTTTTTTCAATAATTAGAAATAACTAATATCCAAAATTTTATTTTTCAATAACTAAGACTGAAGCAGTCAAAATATTGTTAATGATGATTTATAAAGGTAGTATCAAATTAGAGAGATGGTAGAAAGATTAATAATTAGAGTTAAACCCTGGACTTACTAGTCTTAATCAATTACACATTCTACAGTAAATAAATTGTTGTAGAAACAGTATCACCTTGATTTACCGACCCCTACTTATACTCAACAATATGATAGGGATCAAAACATTCAAATCTAACCTAAGACAACTCTAATCCTTCATTGTTCAACTGCGCCATTTAGACGGCCTCTGGACTGCCAGTTTTCTCATTTAATAAAAAGCAAATGATTAAAGCAACAAGTGATTAAAGGTTTCACATTTAAATCTTAAGCTGCCAACAACCATTTAATACCCATCAAATTATTTCCTTTTACACATTTCTCTCTTCCTGTCATATATAATAAGAGGAGTTAAAAATATGGTTTTTTATCAGCCAAGTAATTGTCTATCTTTTATTCTAATCAAATCAATATTTTAGTTTCTTCATGATCTATCTGTCAACTTTATATTAAATAGCAGATCATTTTTATTCATCATAAATATCATATTTATACTAGACCATGGGAATATTTATTTTACCAGTCTTATAGATACTCTGACTTTCACACTTTTGTCTTTTATCATATTTAAATCAATTTTTGATGAAATTTATTTAATTAAACCAGTATTTGTTAATTATACAGAGCCAAAAAATTTAAATCAACATAAACAAATATATTTCAAAATTTTCATTTTTTGAACAATGATCAAGATAAACATATTACCAACAAGATTACTTTTTTTTTCAGAATACATATTATAAAATTTATATTCTTAAGTTTTCTAAAATATTTGCATAATGGCTTTTACTATCTAGAAAACAATGATAAAGATATATGGAGTTTACCAATGTGTTGTGGAGATTAGAGGTGATCCACAGAGTATGACTACTTGAGTTTCATCATTTTGTTTTCATCACTATTTAATAAAATTGCTTCCTTTTAGACTATTTCTCTTTTTAAAAACAACCTTCATATTTCTTGACAACTGATAGCTCTGTCCAATATTTGACAACATTGAGAATAATTCACTCAATAATGTGTTGAAAACAAAAGAAAAGATAGGATTTTCAACATTGTGTGAGATATTGGTAGCGAACATTACAAACTACTTGAAACGGTTATCAGTAGATAAGACTGGATGATAGAATATTGAAATCAAACTAGCCTAACAACAAATACCACTCACCAGTATTTTCACATCACATGTCACAACTGATAATTGTCCCCAACTGCTTCAGCTTCTCGTTCAAGTGATAACTTTTTCCGGTGATTTCGATTACCAAAAGATTAATGACAATGGACAAAAGCTGAAACTTTACTCTTCAAGTTTATTTAAGATAAGATAGAGGGTTGAAAATAAACTCGTTCATGCTGTTCTTAATGTCAACTAAACGATTAGAAAAAGTTGAAATTAATTTTCTCATACTGTTGGCAGATGATAGAGTCAGATAACAGACGCAAGTGAATTTGAAAGTTTTCTACCAAATTGATAGGTATCTGATCAATTCTTGACAATTCAAACTGAGTTTCTTTCAACTTTTCCATAAAATTTCACTTGCCATGTAATTATTAGTCACTAGGTGTAAATTTATCATTAACAAAATTAATCCATATTAAGCAAACTTAGCAACCTTCAGTTTTCAACCAACAGATGCGATTGAATTTGATTATGTCTTTGAAAGTGTTCTTGTCCATTAGAGGTTATTGATGTGTTCTTGTCTAGTAGAGGTCATTGAATGTGTTCTTGTCTAGTAGAGGTCATTGAATGTGTTCTTGTCTAGTAGAGGTCATTGAATGTGTTCTTGTCTAGTAGAGGTCATTGAAAGTGTTCTTGTCTTGTAGAGGTCATTGATGTGTTCTTGTCTAGGAGAGGTAATTGAATGTGTTCTTGTTTGGTAGAGGTCATTGAAAGTGTTCATGTTTAGTAGAGGTCATTGAATGTGTTCTTGTCTTGTAGAGGTCATTGAAAGTGCTCTTGTCTAGTAGAGGTCATTGAAAGTGCTCTTGTCTAGTAGAGGTCATTGAAAGTGTTTTTGTCTAGTAGATGTCATTGAAAGTGCTCTTGTCTAGTAGAGATCATTGATGTGTTCATGGCTTGTAGAGGTCAGTGAAAGATCTTAAAAATGCTCTTGTTCAGTTCAAAAAGGTTGCAAAAACAAATTCCAGCAAAAAACATTCATAAAATGTGCTCAAATCAGATCATACGAGTTTCACAATAGGTATGCTAGTAAGAGTCAGACCATGTCTAAAGCAGAATGAATATTCATCCCGTTCTTCCTACATTTAAACTTGATATGAAATACACAAAGTTTTCTAGCAGATATGGCTTATTAAGATAAAATAATCTAAAACTAAAAAAGTACAAGATAAAACATGTACTAGTAGATCTACTAATAATAAACATGAGAACTTTGTGACTATTTTTCATGCCCCTTACTGAGAGAGTTACAAGAATGGTTGAAGATTTATACGATGAACATATTGAATAGTCTATTGGTAGATAATATTACTTTGATCAACCCCACTCTACCAGCAAATTACCATTTTATTGTTAATAGGTTTACACGAGAGGAGATAATTTTCTTATAAACTATCATTGAACAATCAACTTGAATATCAATGTGGCAATATTTTATAATAAACGCTCTATGAATCTATTCAGGCCAAAAGACAAATATCAACAATAAAAAACGTAAAGTATATTATAAAGTATTTTTACTAAAATAAAATCGTTACAAGTCAACGCAAGCAAGAGATTATCATTTTAATTAAAATCTGATCAATTTACATTTTTTTGAATGGTAACGAATGTAAAACTTGTGGTGAATATCCCCCCTAGTTTGATTAAATAGTTTCATATTCCAAGTGATATGACAATTATAATACACCTTATAATATTTATTTTGGTGGTAACGTGCAAAGTGTGTTAACTGTCACAATACACAACAACGGACCAGCTTCAAGTTCTTATTAAAAATAAAATATAGGCAACGATATACCTGTTATTAAATTTCATATACATATAATTGACTGAGTGATTAAAATTATACCTTAATAAAACTATGAAAAATAACCTAGGGAATTTTATTACTTATATAAATCCAAACAAAACTAATGTTACCATGAAATAAAGAGGAATATTTTAGAAGCTGAAATCTAATTCTTATGCTATGAATAAAATTTAGATATTTAAAATTCTTAAAAAAATGTTGAGGAAAATTATGAAATTTTCGTTAAAAGGTCAAAAAGAAAAAAGATAAAAATCCACAAAAAATCCAAGTTCCTTAAACTGACAATTAAACTACCGTTAATTCTATTATAATTTATTGATGCCAAAGGAAGTAAATTTTGAAATTTGATTCATGATAACTGGATATCAAATTCAAGGCATTGAAAAAGTAACCCAAGACAATTGTTCTGAGGAAATTATTCAAAATTTTATAAAAGTTAATGACAAGTTCCTGAACCTGAAATCAAAAATACCGTTATCATTCAAATTGCATTCGTCAAAATGTGCAGTAAAAAATAACGAAATTTAACTCTTGAACAATAAATTTCAATAAATCCCAGCTTAGGGGTCACAGGAAAATTGTCAAAAATTCATAAAAAAAAAGTTCCTTAAACAACACTTAAAGTACCGTTATCCTTTTTATGTTTAAGATTCCAAATCAAGCGTTTAATATTTCCTCTTGTCACAAACAAATAATTTACGTAACACGTGTACAACAATGAAATGAAACAAACTGAATCTTTTATAAAGAGTAACAAAATAACATATTATTTTTTTTAAACTTTGTTATCCAAGACTATGAAATCTAATTCATTATTTTTTATTTATAAGGTTATACTACGACTATGAAATCTAATTCATAATTTTGGTTTATAAGGTTATACTACTTTCACATAAATCATAATAAACTATCATATTGTTTAATAACACTTGTGCTTGAGATGCATTTTGACAAATCCATGAAAAGCAAATTCAAAAATACTTTTATAGGGTTCAACTTTTCTTACAGTTGTTTAGTATCATTAATTCTCAAAATTAATCTATTTCATTATAATCAAAATCAAATCAAATATAAAAATGTTTGGATTTTCTGTATTGTAAAGTTATAATAATGATAATGGAAAGATTAGCTATATTCTTTATAAGATAATTATCAACAAAAAAGTAACATATCTTAAAACAAAATCCCTTGAATGCCCTTTTGAATGTAAATAACCTCTTAAAATAGTTGTTATAAAAATCTTGTACCTTAAGTTCGAAGAAATTATTGCAATTTGATCAGTTTCAATCACTTGAAAATTTAGAAGATTATTGTAAGTACAATAGCTATTCCCATAACCTTTGCTTATCTTAGTCAACAATCATAAAGATCTAATATCTTAATATTGAGAAAAACACCTTACAAGATGCAAATTATCTCCTGGGGACAATGAAAAAGTAGAACATATCAATAGAAACAAAGACTTGCTAAATGAAAGATTTTTAATTTCAAAAATTATGTTAAAAAAATTATTGCTAGTTTAATCACGAATTGAACTTTTTAAATTTTTACCTTTTACAAAGCAAGGTTCAAAATGTTCTCAAAAATTCTTAGAAAAATAATAACTGAACGCTAATCTTGATATTAGTCAAAAATTATTTTTTGAAACAGTTTCTTGTTTCTATACATGAACTTAAAAGAAAAAAATGAGTTTTATTTCTTACTACATGAATCACAACATTTTTTGCACCTAATATAACTGACTGAGAAAGATAAATTAAATTTGATGCCATCATATTTCAAATATCAGAGACATCAATTTCATGCCCCTTTAAGACTACTAGGAATTTTATTTTCACCTTTGGAGAAGTGACAATAAGCTCTATCACCTGTGAAGTTGTTTAAAAAAGGCACTTTGCATCAATAGAAGTTATGCTTCAAATAATATGAAACCAAAACACAAATTTCAACAGTTAAAAATATACAAATTGATACAGTATCGAAGGGAAAATTTCAAATGTTTCGCTTGCTATCTAATTACACATTGATATTCCTTCACTAGTCTCACAAACAACCTGGAGAAATTCTCATAGATTTGAAGTGTGGATTAAGGTAGATTGGCGTTAGATGATATTTTAACTAGGCCTATATGATAAGTGATAAAAATTCTATCATATTTAATCAGCTTACTATCACTCTAATATCCACACTATCAAATATTATAATCATGATAGTTAGTAGCTTTTTCAGATTTCACCCTAACGATTAAATTACTTGAAAAAAAACTGTTTGATCTTTAAACCTTCACGGTTTACATTGATAATCAAAGTTACAAAATTATTTAAACTATAACTGCTCAATAAGTTTGTATTCTACACTACTGCTTATGTAAAGTCCTACCTGCTTTTAAGGGTACTTTACAATTTACTTTCATCAACATCTTAAGATAGTTATCTTGTCCTGAATTTACTAACTACATTTCGCCATCTCTCATCTCAAATATTTTAAAAGCCAATCCAATTGAGAACTGTCCCCTAAAGGATGTATTTCTCCCTTTATTTCATGACTCTGTGACAACAGCGACAATAAAGAATGGAAAGAGAAAGTTGGTGAAGTGGAACGTTTACAACCCCTATATACTTTCAATAGGCAGCCTTACGTACCCCTTAGTCTTATTTTAACACCATTTACTGCACAAAGAATTAATCTCACTATACCTTAATATGGTAATATAATCATAGTTTTGTTAGAATTTTCATTGGAAATGCCTGTCAGCTATCAGTTCATATTACAATCTTAGTCAAAGATATTTAAAAGTAGTAAAACCAATTTATATCAAATTTACATGTGAATAATGATAATTTTGAAAGAGGTAAACAAGTAATAGCCTTAAGTAATATACAGGCGCCTCGTGATATTTATGTTTCATTTTCATCTCATTGACTCCCCAACTTCACTTAATATTTTTAATTCATTTTAATTCATGGTAACTAATTGTGTATTGAACCACTATAAGGTCTCATGTTCATGAATCACTACTATCACCTTCCTCTACTCATTAACAAATTACATTGACCAGATTAACAAAATACAATTTCACTGGTCAAATTCACAAATACAACTCCAACAAGCAGATTAACAACTACATTGACCAGATTAACAACTACAATACCACTGGTCAAATTAACAAGTTTCTTTCCAATGGTCTAATCAACAAATATAATTCATTGACCAGATAAACAACTACAATATCACTGGTCAAATTAACAAGTTTCTTTCCAATGGTCAAATCAACAAATATAATTCATTGATTAGATTAACAACTACAATATCACTGGTCAAATTAACAAGTTTCTTTCCAATGGTCAAATCAACAAATGTAATTCATTGACCAGATTAACAATTACAATATCACTGGTCAAATTAACAAGTTTCTTTTTAATGGTCAAATCAATAAATATAATTCATTGACCCGGTTAACAACTACAATATCACTGGTCAAATTAACAAGTTTCTTTTTAATGGTCAAATCAATAAATATAATTCATTGACCAGATTAACAACTACAATTTTAATGACCAGATTTTCAATTACAATTAAATTAGATTAACAACTACAATATCACTGGTCAAATTAACAAATGCAATTCTTATAAGCAGATTAAGAAATGTAAATCATTGCCCTTATTAACAAATTACACTATGTAAATTTTTTACAAATCACTGTATAATAAGTATAATATCTATGAGCAAGATTTAATTAAATGATTAAAATTGAAAAACTTCATATTAGGATCTATATGATATCAAAATTTTTAAATATTTTTTGGGGGTAATCAATTAATTCTGCACAATTGATACAAAATATTATAAAGTTTTTTTAATTAATAAAAATGTAATAAACAAATTATTATTCCACATAGAAATAATTAACCTCAAAATATAAATATGATTTATTTAATCATAAAAGATATATGATCAAAATATAAATATGATTTATTTTATTTATTAAATATCTATTAAAATTATCTGACTTTGTTTCACTTAAAACTGATGATTCATGAATTAATTTCATTTCAACAAACATATTTTTTTGAAAAGAGAGCTTCACTTTCAATCAAATTTATCTTAAAATACAATCTTTTTGTTTGATTGGATTCTGTGTACAATGAAACAATATTGTACGTTTAAAATTAACATATAAAATATAAAGAGATCACAGTAGGATACCATATTAACATTATGATAGAAAATCTGAAACAAAACTTAACAGCTAGCTATGAAAATTAGTGGATATGCTCATCACCTGCTGGTGTAGTTTATGGGGCTATAGGATTTGGACTCACCCCCCAGGGAATGTACATGATACAAACCATGTTGGATAGTGATTGGTGTAAGGAGAGATAATGAGATGTAAACAATGACAAACAACAAGTAGTTTGATACCACCAATAAAATCTCCAACCTGCCGTCAAATAAACCAACTTGTTTAAAGAAATAACATTATTGACATCAGCTCAAATTGAAGAGTTGAAGTGATAGTATTTATTCTGGTAAATTTATACTGGTTTCTTTCAACAACTTACAATAGCATCAACACCAAATTTCACTAATCAATTGAAATTAATCTCATCTTTATAATGGTGTGTGAAAACAGAGTCATAGGTGAAATTTTCAAATTTTTTTTTTAATTATTAACAAAATGCCTAAAATTTATCAAAATGTCAGCAACATATTCTTAACAATTATTGGCACTTTTAGCCAAAATTAATGTAAAATTAAAACATTAATTAATTAAGAAAAAATTGTCTTAAATACTAATTAAAGTAAACAAAAGAAATGTTCAAAACTTACTTGGACTTTCAGAATTTTCAAGACAGAGAACTTCGCCCTTCTCTGGATAACAAAATATTTTCATGTTAAAAATCAATGAAGAGTTATAGTGAGTAATCTACCAATCAAATATTCTCTTGATTGATAAAAAGAAGGTTTTTATAGGCTATCTATGATAGTAAAGCCTGGTAGAGACAGATGACCCTTTACGAGGTAGCCAGGCATGAAGACAAACTTGTAACACTATATTAAGGCATTGTTCTCGGTTCATGCTCTTCAATGCCATGGTTAAACTGCTTATAAATTGTAACATTTCTCATCAAAGGGGAAAACAATCTATGAGACATTTCTTTATACAGGTTGAGACACACCAGGGGTGACATACCTTATCGGGCCAGGATTTGTTTCCATTTGGAAATTGACACTATGAAAATTATGTATATAGCTCTGTAGGGGAGCACTGAAATTTTAAATCAAGTCCCACCCTCTAATTACTATCATATAGAATAGTATAAACGTTCAATTATAACCAAATAATGTTTATTAATTGAAACTGTGAAACTCTTGTGGCTATACTTGTTTTATCCCCAGATTAGTCCAAATTCAAATATTTCAGTTGATTATCAACAAAAGTTTTGGACTATAATCTATTAAAATATAGGGATTACATGAGCTAATTATTATATTTATTTTCTATATTTCTTATCTAATATCTATAATGAGAGTGTTTATTTGAAAATATTTAAATTATGAGGTATATGATATTATTTTCTACCCAACATCAACTTCTAACATGGTACTAAATATATTACACATTGATTTCTATTTCTGATAAAACAAATCACTGACTCTTGACTCACATTTAAGATTACAAGCTGTTTATTTCAAATTATGAAATTTTAGAGTTCAGTTTAGGGGTTTTTCTTTCTATTACCCCTATCTGGATCCATGATACATTTCCACCCCCCCTTCCCCCTATAAATTATAACTATTTTGTGATACCCTCTAAGATTTTTCCCTACAATTATTTTCATGTCGAAGAATATAGCTTAACTGAATAGAATTATTATGCTAAACTACAAAGTACCTCATTACCCCCCAAAATTTCAAAATTATCCCCTGGGAGTCTCCAGACCCCTGGTTTAGTCGAACATTTTATCATTTTTGGTCAAGACAATATGTTTCCAAATCCAGTTGGGTGTACATTTGCTACACAATTCATTTAAGTCAGTCATAAAAATAATTACTAATTTTCAGTTGGATGATAACTTCAACAAACTCTTGTTTTCCATTCAAAACACAACATTAATCAATTTACTTAAGTAATTCCAAGAGTAGAAAATGCGTTTTTTGACCCAGGACATTGTAAAACAAACAGGTTTTCATGTGATTCTCTGCATATTTCAGTTTTCTGAATCAACAGAAATAATCAAAGCTAAATGTCTATATTTTCAAAAGATAATTATTTCACATCATACAGGAACTCTGCATAATCATGGTGTAAATATAGGTAAAATTGTTCTGTTCTGAATTACTCTCTCAATGACCCAAAACCCTTTTTGCAAACTTATTAAAAAATTTTCAATCATTAGATTGCAGAGAGTTCTACTTTTAATTGGCCTCATTTTTCTGAGGGCCTGACAAAATTGGTATGTACAGTGCTGAATAAAATATATTGCAATATATTGAAAGTGAATTTTAGGCAAAATGCAATAACATTTATTATGGCCATACTTTAAGAAGGGAGATTTTAAGAAGTTCACAATTTTTTAACAAAGAGTTTTGGGTGGTTTAATAATTAAATTATATAAAGATGTTTATTCAAATTATCAAATGATATCATGGCCAAACTTGTTAGAGTATTTGTAAAGAAAATAAACTAGATACGATGTGTTTTCTACACAAAATAAAAATCATCACAATATGTCTAAACTTGAGAAATTTTCTACAATTACATTCTGGTGTCATTGTACAATCATAAATTTGCTTTTCACAATATTTCACCCAGAACAGGGCTATGAATTTTTCTATGGAATTCAAAAGGTCAAAGGTTATTTCAAAAAGTACCGTAAGGTATTGTTCTCTTGAAACATAAAGACCCTTAAAATTTCTTTCTATTTGAAAAAATTGGGTGTTAAAAGCTATATCTTTCTTCAAAACTCGTAAACTATCTGCTTTTTATAGTTTAGTCTGATTATTTTACATATTTATGAGTTTTTCTCCATTTTTAAGTTTAATAAAATTATCAGTATTTTTCAAATTAATCTGACTGGAAAAAATAAGAATATAAAAGTAAATTAAATTAAAATTGATGTTGTGTAGGTTTTCAGGTTTTCCGGTTTTTGACCTTAAATATCGTCAGTCTTCTGGAAAGACCTTGTAAGTCAAGTTAAGTGAAAACAAATTTTATTTGATTTTGTTGTGCGTTTTTCCAACTTTCTTATTTCTTATCCGAATTTCACCAAACTTGGTACGTATGTGTATTCGAAATTTGATGGAAATATTGAATTATTGTTGTGCGCATACACACTATCAACTTTCTTATTTCTTATCCGCATTTAATCAAACTTGCTAGGTATGTGTATAATCAAATTCTAAATTGGATGAAAATCATAAATTTTAGTTGTGCGCATGCGCATTACCAAATTTTGTATTTCTTATCCAGATTTCATCAAACTTGGTCTTTATTAATTGACAAATATTATTTTATTCCTAGTAAATATACTTAAAACTCCAGGCACTTTTGGATATTTGCATCTAGAGATGCAGAAAAGTATTTACATCAATGTAATTGCAATAGACTATCTTTGTATGTACCTGAATGTTGTAACACGCCCTGCATCAGTACTGTTATTAGAACAGTTCTAGTTTTATTTGATTTTTTCATTCCTTAGCCAGATATCTATCAGCTAGTACAAACCTTGTATCGGTATGCCTCTTACTTTTTTCACAAAATGCTTCCAAAATAAACCCACAAACCAAAGTATGTAAGTGTAACGTAAAACCTCACAAATTAACTTATGAGATGTTCATTTTAAAATCAAAATCTGAATTATTAATCAAAATAGGATTTCTTTCTAATAATTTTAATAGTTATTGTGAAATGTCTTGATTAAAGAGGATTTTAAGTCTAATTGTTTCAATTTACAGTGGAGGGAGGGGGAGTATATCTGTGATTTATGGCTTTTCGTTATGATGGTTTGTTGCCGAAAGTTTAGGAAAAAAATTATGGTTGAATCGTTGGATTTTGTTTTTGAAATTTTTGGAACCATGATTGTTATAATAAGTTTTAGATTTTGTCAAACGGGTGACTTTTACGGGATGGGTTTTAGGAAAATACCGCCAAATAAGACTGACTATAGGTAGCTTTTGAAAGTGGCAGGTTCTCGAGGTTAATCTGGCATGATGTAAAATGTGTACAACGCTAAAATATAAATTCCAGCAAACTGGGGGAGATTCAACATTATAAGCATGGAGAAGAACATGAAAAAAGGTCTGTAGGAAATGCTATCATTAACTCAGGAACATTGGTGGTATCAGACATTACCAAATCTACGACAGCAACACTTGTTTGCTCCATATTATTAAGTAACATTTTCCTTTCTGAAACATACCACTGCCAGTACTACAACAAATTCTAAAGACCAATATAAAGAAGGTCCATTAATTGTTTCTAGGAGAATCGATTATAAAGTCACCTCTTAGACACCAGCTTTTGCTTTTGTGTAATTCTGGGATATTCATATTGATGAGTTGTATTAATATATGTACATGAATTTCACTTTGCTTGAAAAACCACAATTTCATTTTCATTTGATAAAATATTCTGATAAAGTAACATATGAGGTCATAAATACTGCACTGTCTAGTAAACAAGTTTAATATATGTATCATGAATCTAGATTTCAGAATACATTAAATGGTTACAATTAGTTTTTTTGATAATTTTTACAAACTCAGGGATTAACAAGCCTGCATATTTAAACCATATCTCGTTGAGTATGAGTTCATGTGAGACTGTATACAATGCAACTGAGATAAGGGTTAAAGATGGATTTTGTATAAAATCAGGAAAGCATTACTAGGTTTTTTTTTTGTTTTTCAATGATAACTTTCCTCATCTCTTACACTTCAGTGAGGTTTGATAATCTGGAAGCAGTGTCTTCTGATTTTATCAGAATCTTTCATAAGTGTTTTTAATATGTCTGCACCTTTATAAATATTTCTATCAATATATTTTAATAAAGAGAGCAAAGCATAACATAAAAACTATGAAGAATATATTATCTAGAAATCTATGATTAGTGCTCTTCAACTTAGAATATATGTAAATTTTTCTAATAGACCATTTTTTTTTTACATTTTGGACAATCAATAAATATTTTCATAACTAAAAAAAAGCTTTTATCTTTCCAATCATTTCTTATTCAATTATTGTAAGTCTCATAAACATTTTGATAAACATTTATTATTACTATGCAACTTAACATAAAAAATTCCCCAAAAATTCAAGCCTGTGTCTAAAATGTGCACTCCAAATATATAAAGTCATTTTGGGGTAAAAAAAATTCCCAAAAAATTCATGCCTGTGTCTAAAATGTGCACCCCAAATATATAAAGTCATTTTGGGGTAAAAAAAATTCCCAAAAAATTCATGTCTGTGTCTAAAATGTGCACCCCTAATATATAAAGTCATTTTGGGGTAAAAAAAATTGCACACACATATAATGGAACCCCCCTACACCAGCAGCCCATTGGACCAATGGAAAATGCCAGTTTGGGGGGGTTGTCATCCTTATTTTTAATATCATCAACGGATTGTCAATATTAATCCAGAGTTGCTGGTTTAGGGTGGTTAATTAACAACAGATTAACCACTATGAGATCTCAATCCATGCCAAATAGCTATTTAGAAAGGGTGCCAGTTTATTGAGGGTATGCTTCCATAGATTGTATAGTGATTCTGTCAGGACTTTTCAAATATGTCAGTTTAGAGGGATGTCTGTTTACAGGGGATGTAGTTTGCAAGGGTTTCACTGTATAATTAAACAGTAAAGATGATCCCAAAGAGCTGTTACAATAAAGAAATTATTTTTTCAATGAAATTTAAATTACTTCTTCATTTTGAGGTGTAAAGCAAACCATTTTTGGCACCAGTAACTCCTGTCAGACTGCCAGAAGTCTACAACTACAAGGTTTTGTAAGAGGTAAGTCCTATCTTAACCTATTACTTTATAATAGACATGTACAAGTACTTTTAAAAAATATCTCTTAATTGCTTTTGCTAAGAATATTAAATTCAAGAGATTTTTTTAAAAAGTATTTGTAACATCACATTTATCATTTTTATTACCACGGGTGAAATAGGTGTCAGTCACAGAATCATGTGATATCTGATACCAAATATGTCGAATATCATCATTTATCAGGATTGAGAATAAAACTGAAGTTTTTATTAGAATATAATGAAATATTACCAGAAATAATATTATAACAACAACTATATAATACAGATTTTATCAAATTCTGAAGGGTAAAAAATATCACATTATTTTTTTTCCATGTTTAGGACCAATTTTTTTTAAAGAAAAGCAAGATTTTATGGCATACCATTGACAAGAAGAGTAGAATTATAAATTTAAATTTTAATCTGTTATCAGTCAAAACACTTTATAACTTTGAACAATATATCGGGCTATAACTCTTGACTGTCATATAAAAATTATATATTCACTCATAAAGATTTCTCGATAATCATGAACTTTTTTCTTTGACAGAATCACAAAAATAAAATTTCAGAATAATGTCATAGTCATTCTGAAAAATTTAATAGTCAATAAATGTCAAATTTCAAAATTTTTTTTAAAAATTCACTTAATTTGACATTCACTTGCTGTTAAGTTTAGCAAATAATCTAAAATTCACTAAAATCTGTTATTTAATAGAACATTTCTTTACCTAAATTTGATATTTAATAGATGTTAAGTATGGAACATCTTTTTGAAAAATTCAATTTAATTTGATATTCAATAGCTTTTAAGTTTGATATTTTTTTCTCTTGGAAACCAAAATTTTGAAGACTAAAGTCCATAATTTGGCATGGTTCAACATTGGATTATCCTATGAAATATAATTCAGATTTACTTGTCATTAGATGCTTTGGAATGAGCTGAAAGTCTAAAATTGTCAAATATGTCAGATTACAATTTTCCTTTTCAGATGATTAATTCATTAGTTAAACTAAAATTTCTAAAAGTATTTTAATTCATCTTTTTTTTCAAATTCATCTCTGAGATGAGAATCTCCAGCATCATTTGAAAAGACAACAAAAAAAATCAAAATATGATAAATTCAGTGATCTGATTAAAATTGTTGACAAATAAAAGCTTCAAAGTACGTTGCTTAACATGATTCCACAAAAAATGTTCAGAGATGAAAATGACAAAAAATGAACAACAAATTTTGAATTTGATTCAACTACCAATCACCACATTTTATACACATGAAATATTGTCAGGTAAAAACTTAAAGTAAATTGATAGCACTTACTTTGTTCATTGGTTACTTAGAATCAATAAAAACACAATTAATATTGAACTTACTCCAAATATCAGGGACGTGATATCAATATCAATTATAATCATCAACTACCAGCCTTATTGGGTGTAACATATATTCTGACTAGAACTGAAATGGGTGGCTTGATCTATTTTCAATAAAATTCATTTACCAATTGAATAGAACATTAAAGCGGTCATGAGATATTGGAAGAAAAATGACAGGTGTGGTGGACTCGAGCTCTTCAATTTAAGAGATACAAATACAAGCCTTATATTAACTTTCATCATTGAGTAAAAGTTGAGGTTTGATTAGTCGAAGTGTTTTCATGACTTGGAACAAATCAGTTGGAATCAGGTTTCCTCTCATTTCCTCCAAACATGTCTATTACAACAGACTTGTGTTTCAATTTTGACACTATTCATTTATTGGCAAATGGTAAGGTGTTTGTGAATGAGGCGATTCCTTTCAGGATTGCATGAACTGTCAATACAATTTGCAGTTATTTACAGAAAACAACTTCTCTCCTTTCACTCGGGCTATGTTCACTGAATAGATTCTAGTTCTAATTAGATAAAGTCATATGACAGATTTGAAAGAAGACCGCCATTTGACTTTTCTCTTACTAACTGATTGGGCGTTTACTCACTTTATTTTGAAAGAAAGGTGTAAACTTGTGATAACTAAGTACGTCTAATGGCACTTTCGCCTATATTCAATTCAACATGATTCTCTCTCTTATACTAACAATATTACAATTAAAGTGTACTCAGTGCTTGAAATCTGATAGTTCATGATTAGTTTATTGAAGAAAATTGTGAACTAAAAAGTTCGCAAGTCAAATAGTTCATTGGGGGCAGTTTTATTGTTCGTGAAAATGGTATGAAATTGAGAATAAAGATAGAGTAAAGCTAACAAGTAAAATAATCATTATTTAGACAGAAATAAATTTTATCAATAGTTTTGTTTTTAAAAGCATTCACATTTATCAAATATAAAATCTTTTGTATGAAAAATTTGGAAATTTAAAATTTGTATTTTTTTGTAATAATTCAAAATCTTTATTTTCTCTTTTAATTAAATTGTTATAGTCATTTTGATAAAAATTCAAATTCTTGAAATTCATATTAAAGGAACAGTCTGTTTAAAAATGAAGAACTGGGCTTTTATGCCTGATATCATGTCTAAACCCTTTGTATATTTTCTATAGGTTAACCTGATAACTGTTTTACACCAAATTTGAGAATCATTGTATTATTTCATACAATACAAGTGTTTTCTCTACATTTGAATTTTTCAAAAAAGGAAAGGAAATATTCTTCTCAATGTACTTATACAGCTTAAAGTAATTTTACTTCAAGCCTCAAAAGAATATGTAAAAATCAGACTGTCCCTTTAAATGAATTATAATTATATTAGAGTGCATTGATTTATTCAATACACAATTTTTATAACTTAGGCCAATGATGTAGCTACTAAAAAGGCTCAGTTTTGGTTAAAATGTAAATTAGCAATGCTAAAAATCAACCTTGAAGGAAGAAGAGAATTTTAGTAATATTCAGTACAAAATCTGTGGGATGAGAAGAAAAGTTAAGAATGTTAAACGGTCACACCACACCAATCACCAATTTCATACCGTTGCAAATAAGGAGAGCGGAGAGTATTACTCGTGTAACTGAGTTATGAGTTGCACACAGTGCTCATGACCATTTCCATTATTCACAACTGGTAATTGCTATGGTGTGAGAGGCATCTTTACAAGCAGAAATAAAAGTCAAAAGCTCTGGTATAAGGGAAAACCACAGAAACCTTCACAATTATTGGGCTTTTTCTTTAAAACCCACCCACAGTCTATGTCTTTCTATTAATAGGCATGTATTGATACTAGAAATAAAAGGCAAGAAAAATTAAATCTTGAAGAACTAAATAATCAATGTTTAAAACCTCTATTACTGTAATAAAATATAACAATCATGACTTTTATATAGAAATGTGGCTTCTCCTTTTAGTAAATTTGCATTTTAGATATTATTTGAGCTTCCTATACAAAACTGATCAAATATTTTTACATGTGGTAATAAAAAGAAAAATCAAAAGAGTCTTTAGCAAATGTTTGAATTCACATGTCATTTGTATGATTTATAAACCCAAAAAATTCTTCTTATTAAATAGACATATTTTAACTTTAAGTTCATATGCCCACAGCAGCAAAAAGATTTCATTTTTTAATCTTGAAAATGATGAGTCTTATGGTATGTACACACGAGATATTTATCACCAACAAAAGTCTTGTTATGAGTTTCGCTGACTGGAGAAAGGCACACCAGGAGACAAAAATATTATTGAAATCATATATTAAAGGGATTGTACAGAGACTCTTTACATTTTTTAATGTGCATCGTGGACAATGATAGCATCAATTTGCGCCATTCCAATTTTCAACCAGATGTCTGAAATTCCAATAAAACTATTGATGACATCACTAATAACAAAATATGCTTGCATCATATAAATTATATTAGGCCCTTTACAATAAGTGACGTCATCAAACATTTAGATTTAGTGGCATTGCTAGAACCACAGACATCTGAGTCAAAATTGAAATGGGGCAAATTGATGCCATCTTTGTCCTCAATACATATAAAACATTTTAAAAACCTCTTTTCAATCCCTTCAAAGTAAGACATATATTAACTTTTAACAAATACTGTCTTCACTAGCCCATAAGGTGCAGAAAAGTAAAATTCCATTCATTTTATGTGAACTTCTTTTAACACAAATTAATTTTTCAGAAAGATAACAAAAATCTTATAGAATACAATTACTGATTGTATTTGAGCGATGTTTTGACTCAGATATTTTAGTCTATCAAGCAAAGAAAATCAGTTATTATACTCAGTAAGGATTGTGTATCTATACCTTACCACCTTTACTAGTGCCATATCTTATGCTATATAATACTAATGATGACCAAAAAATTTAATCTTTCAAACTGGCCAAAATGAATCTTTGTTCATCTGTGGAATTACTTGGTGTCAAAACTATAACACAGAATACCTCTATAATACAATAAATCTATAAAACTAAATGATAATCCAGTAAACCAAGTAATTTTCAAACATACTTAGAAGCATTTTTCAATAACTATTTAGTTTAATGGATATATTGTCTTATCGAGATTCTATTCTTTAGTCATGGCACCAGTTAAGTCTAACTGAAGAATATATATTTTGTTGACTAAGTTTCAATGTCCATTCTAAGAGAAAGTTTAAAACTAGAAATTTTGACTCATTTTTTTCACAATGGACCTGTTTATTGTACCACACTTTTTTTATCTTTGTAGATTGTACCACACTAATCAATACTCCCAGCTATGATTTCAACTTATTAAAGGTGATTTAACCCCAAACAAACAAAAATTCAAATTGCTTTGGTTTAATAAACTTCTTTAAATGAAATATAATTGAATAGAATAGCATCTTGAGATTTCTATAGAACAATAAGTGGATTAAAACAGTCAGTTAATCTCTTTTAATATTACATTAAATATGCAAACAAAAGATCAATACCACTGTTACCATTGCATTATCACCTTAAACTGTTTCATAAAAACATCAAAAAATACCTAAAGATTTAATTTTCACTTTGAACCTTTCACTGAGCAGTTAATCTACTTCACTTTGGTATTAAACATTGAACAATAGGTTTAGATTCTGAAGGGGATATCAAATAAATTGTGGCTTATTTTCATTCAAGGTTGTTCCCCTTGCGTTTTTATAAATTTTGTAATCAGGGCGAAGAGTTTATTAAATTCAGTTTAGATTCAGAGATTAACCTCATAATTGAAAGATGCATGAATGAGCCAATTTTACTTTTGATATGCATCTTTTAAAAATTTAAAATGGAGGCAAAAAAGAAATTAATTCAGTGTTATGTATCTAAACTCATATGTGCATCCCATAAATAATAAAAGCTTTTGTAAGATGCCGTTATTCACTCTTCTAGTAAGTGACTACAGTAGAACCACACATAGCGATTTTATTTTAAAAATAAACCACCTTGGTACAATTAGTGACAACTTACAAAAAGTGATAAAAATCAGTTATATGATACATTCTGATTCATAAACAACATCAAAAAAACATATATCTATTCAAAATTCTACAAGTGTGTAGAAATCAACAATAAGCCATTTTTTCTTTCAATTTCAAACAAGATGATGAGCAAAAATTTAAACATCCTGGTATGTTACATGAATGCAGTTTTCACTGTAGTAAAATGAATGGAAATTGCCCATTTTGTGTGTTTTTTTATGTCTCAAATTAGACAAAATTTCACTATTCAAATGTAATAGTAAACTTTGGTAAATAACAGAAATCAAGGCCATGAAGGTCAGTGTCAAGATTTGGCCAATATTCATCTGGAGTGCAGTGTGTTTTCTAATGTTCATCATATGTTCAAAACCTTTTCCCTGTGACAATGTACTAACTATGGGTTCAATCCCAGCAAAAAGCAGCAGAGTATTATATTCGGATTTTTCAACCCAGTTTCCCCCTGTCAGTGATGCAGGTCAGAGGGGCAGGTCAGATGGGACAAGAACCAAGATCCAGTGAGCTACAGTCTGTGCACCTTATAGATCCCTTGACAGAAAATCGAAAAAGAGCAGGCTGATGCTTCTGTCCTGGCAAAATTTCCCTATTTGCACACTTCATGACGATGTAAGTCTTCCTTGAGCTCACTTAGGTGCAAAAAAGTAGGACGTAAAACTCCATTCATTTCATTGCTTTTTTTTGTCTGTAGATTTTTCAGTAAAATATGAAAATAAAAAAGAGAAAATTCTGTGAGAATCAGTGAAATTTACACAAAAGTCATGATTTTGAGCTGTTGTCTAATATTTACAATAGAAATTTGACTCTAACATATGTTACAGCTCTCAACTCTTGCTAATAACTAATTGGTTGTGAAAGTTACTTCTATTACTGATAAATTTTTAGTTGGGATTTTGTATTTATTCATATTTTTTATAAACATAAGAAAGATAATTACAAAATTAAAAATGGAAGTATTAGAGAAGATGCAAACTTTAGAGTGTAAATGCCTAATAAAATCTTTGGAAATCGTCTGTCATTTTAGTATTGACATTGTGTAGTTGCAGTGGTCAGCTCTATGAAGCACTGGCCATGGCATTTTTCTTGAGGATTTGAATCCAGGGTATCTAATCGCCTGGCAACAATAATCCTGTGAGCTTTTTTCTTGTTTGTTCCCAATGGCATTGATAATATTTCAAAATAGCTATAACTTGTCTTGACTTTATGTGAAAATGTTTTTGAAACATTAAATTTTCCGTCCTGCAAAGTTTCCAAGTGGGGGAGGTGGGCATACAGCTAGTTTGGCTTTCCCCATTACCCTATTTATTAAAAATTTTCATTGTGACTTCTTTAATTCCCTGGTGCTTTGAGCCCATCCT
The DNA here is from genome assembly GCF_000327385.1 of Lottia gigantea. Lineage (NCBI taxonomy): Eukaryota > Metazoa > Mollusca > Gastropoda > Lottiidae > Lottia > Lottia gigantea. Next base: position 314,417 of record NW_008710347.1, read on the forward strand.
TGAAAATTCTGTGGCTTTGTGACACCATTGATGTCAAAGGCTTTGAAATACAGTTTCTGTATTTCTGTATATTTTCCTATATCATTTTAACCTAGGACATCTCTATTTCAGATAAAAATAATAAATGATACTTACTTTAACTTTACCATCTTAAATCTGATGTCGTAAAAGTTATTACTATATTTGTCACCCATTTTATTCTGGTACCAGTTTCTAAATAAAAAAATATATTTATGAGGTATCGAGTTAAAAGTCAATGGTAATTCTATCAAAAATGGAATATAGCATCAAATGCATAATCACAAAATATAATTTATAAATATTTAATATGCCAATTATGATTCTAGTATTTGAACTACTGTTGTGAATTTTCCCACTTTGAACACAATCAATTTTGGACTCTTTACATTGACTGTAAATAATCCAATTTAATCCATTCAGAGAACAGTCTAGAAAGTTCAATTTAGAAAAAACTTTGGAAATACATTTTATTTGGTTGAAAAAGGAGATCAATAAAAAAATAAATTTTTGAAAATAAATCTGATAAATTTGTGAAACACTCTTCTTTTTCCAAAAGGAACATTATTTACTTGTACTTTAGTGTACATAACACAATCAATATATTTCAGAGTGATTTTGCAATATCTATGCTCTGAAGAACTAAGATCTGGAACAGATGAAAATAAAAGCCCACTTCATAATATAGCCAAATTATGACAAAGTTACCAATGATAACTTTGATAAGATAAGATAAGATGAGATAACTATTATTATTGGTCATGTTTTACACTTATGGTGACGAAAAAAAAACCGAATCTTAGTGTGTCTTTAAGCCCTGGACCTATTGATCATTAAGCTAACTGGACTTACTGGACAAAAAATATTTTTGGTAATATTTACAGACAGTTCCCCCTTATTCTAAACATATTCTGTTAAAAGCCTTTAAAACTTGTGAATAAGACTGCTCTTTCATTTCATTTAAGAAGTATTTGTTTTATGCAGTGTCAATACAATGGCAATAAAATGATTAGTTATAAAGATATTTAGTGAAGACCATATGGTGGTAGGATTATCAGAGATTCACAAAGAAAGTGTTAAGTTGTGATTTAGATAGTATGCTAGCAGACCAACTGTGTGTTCTGTGTTGACAATGCATTTATCTATGTACATTAATAAATAAAGTAATCCTAGTAACATAGACCAGTAGAGAAAATGTAGAGAGAAATAGTGATAATGAAATACAGCTTGATTAGAAGTAACAGTGATTAGATTAAATAAATGTAATCCTGTAGATTAGTAGATTGTGAGAAAGTTTAATAACATTCCTAATACACTAAATAATAAACAAATTGATTAATGACTATTGAGCCTACTGTCAGTTTGTAGTAAAGTTTTTCAGGTGGCATGGCTTGTGATCTTTGCTATTCCACCACCTAGAATTGAGGCTGACCCAAAGTGGCGTTTATAGGAAACATCAGATGAAAGGACTGACCAGGGGCAACAAAATTTTTCAGGGGAGTGAAAAACATTGCAACCCATATAATCAAACACAAAAACAGCCATATAAACTTATTTTCTTTGCATACACACAAATTTTGATTTTTTCCCGATGTAAAATGATAATAGAATTTGACAGAAAATTTCATCTAGAGCGCATTGTGGTCACAAAGTAGCTTCTTGTCAATACAAATGTTAGCCACTAGATGCTTTCCAGTCCCAGAAAAATTACCAAATTTAATATTTTTGTGAATTAAAAAGTACTCATGTAAGACTTTCCAAATGAACAGCCATCAATTGTCTTTTGTCCTTCTTCTCAGACATAAATGAAATTAAGGGACTACAGAAACCAACCAGTAGGCCTAGGTATTCTCTCTGCTTCTATTTTCCAACATTGAGCATTGAGATGGACTAAATATTCCAAGGCAAAATTACCATTAAAACCCATTTCCTAAATAGCCTAATAATTTCCAGAGTGGTCATTTATACCTTCTTGCACGTCACCGTTACACCTATCATTCGTGAGATCTGTTAATCCGCAATAAAAAGCTCCACAGTGCTGTTACTTACAGAATGTAAATTACTTCCCTTGGAACTACCTTAGAACTAGAACGATAACGTTCCTGGCAATTATTCAAAATTTACCCCATTGATAGAGAAACAATCAGCTGAAATGACTAGGTAAGTTTTTAGAGAATTAAATAAGTCTCCAGACTCCAAATGTCATAAGTTGGTCTTCGACTTGGACTTTTCAACACATCGATGATTGAGTAGGACTCAACTTAAGACTGGCTACTAAACTGTCTTAACTGAGGTCATAAGTTATCGTTTGACAAAGGATAACTTTTATGTGTCGAAATTGTCTGTTGTTTCCCAAATTTCTCAAATGCCAAAAACTCGACAATATTTAGGTTTATGCATGTTATAGTTTAATGCTGGAACGTTAACTTTATGGACGAACCTTTGTAATTTGATGACCTTGGAAAAAAGTTTTCTCGGTATTGAATTGTAGTCAAAGGGAGATAATAAGTTATAACCTTGGTCTGTAGTCACAGAAACAAACAAAATGTGGCTACAAACTACAACAGTTATAAATTACCTCCCTTAGACCACTAAGTCGCGCTTTGGGTAATATCCAAGAACTTCATATATTTCAGTTTAACTGATGCCATCACGAAGCAGAACCAGCGAATATTTGATATTTGTCTATCAAGTTCTAATTTGTCAGAGAATGAATTGGACGATGCTTTGATTTTGGCGGTTAAACAAAAATCAACTGAATGTGTGGGGAAATTACTCAAAGCAGGAGCTGATAAAAGGGTCTGTGATAGAAATGGAAATTCTTTAATAATTTTATCTGTCAGTTCAAATGATCCGAAAACGACAAAAGTATTATTAGAAGCGGGGTGTAAAATTGATGCTAGGGGAAGTAGCAGATGTACAGCGCTACATATTGCTGCCAAAAGAGGTTCAGATGATTGTTTAGATTATCTTATAGAATTCGGAGCCAATGTTAATTCTAGAGACTCTTCTCAATCTACACCCTTGATACTCGCAGTTCAAAATAAAGGCTATTTTGCTGTAAAATTATTACTAGATAGTAAATGTGTGATAGACTCTACAGATTGTCTAGGGAAGGCAGCCTTACATTATGCTAGTCAAATGGCAATGGGTGTAGATATGTTATTGAGATATGGAGCTGACCCCAATATATGTGATAATGATAATAATACGCCATTACTGCTGGCAGCAACAGAAGGGTTTGATAAAGTTGTTGCTTTGTTGATTCAAGCTAATGCCGATGTGAATATAGCTAATAAGACTTCGAAACGAACGCCCTTGCATATCCTGTCATTGAAGGGTCATTCGAGATGTATTGAAGATTTGGTATTAGGAGGTGCTGATATTAATTTATTAGATTCTGATAGAAGAACACCATTATGGTATGCGACTAACAATAACCGGATAAAAGTGGTCAAATTACTATTAAAAGCCAATAGTACAGTGGATCTTTTTCAGTGTCCTAAACAGCAACCTCCCGAAACCTGCCCAGTTAAACTTGCTTTTGACAAGTGTTTGTGTGATATTATTAAGCTATTTATAATCAGTGGTTACGATAATTCACATGTTAAATTGTATTTATCACAATATCGTGATATGGAAGGGTATGCAGAGTTATCACGATGGCAGTACCACAGTCACGATGTGATGTCATTACGTTCAATGTGTCGACTGTGGATACGACATTATTTAGGAAATATGTTTTATCATAATCTTCTTACTTTACCAGTACCGGATAGAATTCGACAGTATTTGTTAATGAAGGAATTGGATGAGGTGTGAATGCATGCTGTTCAGACTAGACCTAATTATTGAAAATTTCCTTGAGGATTTGAATATTAATGGAATGATGCATACAATAAAAGAGACTCACGGGGAAGTCACTGATATTTGGCCGAATAGATTGAGGTTTTTGCAACGAATGCGACATTCTGTTCTGCTTTTCTGTATCTAGTCTGGTATTTTTGGAGGGTCAGATTAGACTAAAATATATCATTATGTCGCATGCACCAGACATATTGATAGTGGTGCCTGAATTATTACCTCGGACATTGCTTGTGATTGGAAAGCTAATTCTAACTTTCATGCATACAACATGAGATTAGATTTCCTCATCTGCGTTACTGTCAGCCGGGGGCATCATATTTAGGGCAAAAACGTATAAAAATCATATCTTAAATTTATTGGAAATGAAGTGGGGATAGGCCAGTGATTTCAGCCGTTGTAAATTTGACTATACAGCAATTCTAGAATACTTTATTCAGCATCAATACAAGTAAACTTTGGTCATTAGTTTGCATTTTATGTTGCACAAAACAGTGAGTCTGAAACATGCCGACTCTGTTCTAATCTCTGCCAGAGAACAACATCTATATATTGTATATTGCTTCGATGGCACATTATATGTTTGTTGCATAGAAAATGAAATATCTGAATGCCTAAAGATCTTGAAATTTGGTTTCAATGCCCAAATTTGAAACGAAATATCTATACCAGAGCTAGAACAGAGTCAACCTGGACTACATAATAGTATAAATTTTACAAACAAGCAATAAACTCAATATAAATTAGGAAAATGTACATAAAAATGTAAAAGCACGGCACCGGTAATTATAATGTAAAGTGCATTAATTTTGAGAATTAAGAAAAAAATTCACAGCAATAACAAAGTTAGTGAAATATTTACATGATAAAACTGTATCAGCATATTTAAAAATTAAAAGTTAGCCCGAATTGATATATGATATAAATATGACGCAGACACGGGGTTGTTATAGATAATTTAGGAAGTAGTTGCAATACCCCAAGGTCATTATTGCTCAATATATAAGTTAAAAGTAATTTATCAATTATATAATATATACGTGTAAAGTATTATGTAGCTTAAAGTTAGTCAACTTCATAAAAATTCAGGATTAATTCTTAATCAAATTATCACAAGAAGCCTCATTTAAAACTACAAAGGCAGAATAATATATTGCTAAAATAATTTCCCTTCGAAAAAATATTTTACCACTGTAAATTTTAAGTTAGAGGTTACAAGAAGGATGTATGTTATTACATTACAATTCCCTCAAAATGGTCTATTCCTAATAGGTTTATAACAAGGAATCATATCACTAGACATTCGTTCAATCGCTTTAAAAAAAATACAAAAGATAGCTTGCGTTGCAAGATAACATACGCCCACTAGCAGCTGTCAGAAATAATAAAACAGTCTTTAGTGACTAAAGTACGAATTTTCTCATATTGAAGAAATTATTCATGCTGAATAATTCCACAAATTTTTAAAATCAATATCAATAACCCAAATACAAATATAAACCATCTTCATAATGACATTGACACACAAAATAAAAATCAAAAGAATCTGTAAAAAATTGTCGCCTGTGGATTGAGCACAGGGTTGCACAATAAAGCTAATAGAGTGAAACGTCAAGTCAGACACGATATTTCGGTGAAAAATTATCCGATCATCATGAAAATCGATAGATCATCATGAAAATCAATAGGGATCATCTTCATAACGACATAGACATACAAAATAAAAATCAAAAGAATCTGTAAAGAATTGTAGCTTGTAGAGTGAGCACGAGTTGCACAATATAGCTAATAGAGTAAAACGTCAAGTCAGACACGATATTTCGGTGAAAAATTATCCGATCATCACGAAAATCAGATGACATTGACACACAAAATAAAAATCAAAAGAATCTGTAAAAAATTGTAGCCTGTAGAGTGAGCACGAGTTGCACAATATAGCTAATAGAGTAAAACGTCAAGTCAGACACGATATTTCGATGAAAAATTATCCGATCATCACGAAAATCAATAGGGATCATCTTCATAATGATATTGACATACAAAATAAAAATCAAAAGAATCCATAAAGAACTGTAGCCTGTAGAGTGAGCACGAGCCAAATGTGAGCGGACGGACGGACCGACGGACGGACGGGGTGATTACAATATACGCCCATCTTACGTGTGGGCGTATAACAAACACAAGTTTCTCTTTAACTTTATCAATAATAATATATATATAAACCGACCCTGACACCAACCCTGACATATTGAACTATCTAAATAACTCAATTGATAACGATCTGCATAGTGTTATAACAGAAGTCAGTGCAACATTAATAGATCGGTGATTAACACAACAAAGTTTATGCTTGGTAAGATAAAGGCTACGTGACTAGTAAAATATAAATATTCTAACACTATAACTAAAGGAAAGAAGCATTTCAAGCAGGGGTTTTCAGCCTGGGGGTAATTACCCCAAAGAGAGTAATGAGGTGCTTTGTAGTCTAGCATAAAATTTTTGGACAATTACAATTTAAGTCATTCTATTCAGTCAGGCTATATTCTCCGAATTTTTAGACAATGTAACGGTATGTCTGGAAATTGTATCCCCCCATTGTACTTGCACATAATCTCCTTAAATGTATATATACAACAAATCAGTACAAGGTTATATATTTTTTTAATCAGCGGTTTGTTTCAGGGACGTCCCGTTTGAGCTATAGTTAAAATATTTTTGAACCTTTGGTACATGTTTTATGTGGCGAAGGACAATCAAGTACATCTCACCTAACATGACTGGTCAGCATCAATGTATTATAACTAGAATTACACAAATTAAAGGGGGGCTGTCGTCTATCCCTGTAACTTTTCAGAATCATATTCCGATATCCGGTTGTCATACAATATAACAAAACTTTCCGCACTTCCTCTGTGCTTTCAACAATCTTGTGTGCAGGTTAAGCGTGTATCCAAATGTAAGATTTTGATTGGATAGGTTTGGAATGGCGCAAATTAAAGCTGGAAATATTAATCGCGTACTAGTAATGTAAAAGTTGTCTTCATACTAATAGCTTCCCTTGCCAAAGTTTTATTTCAGAGATTCAAAAGAGGTTCTCTACTGTAGGGGTGTTTACCGGGGACGAAAAAAGCTTCATCGATTTTCCGTGCAGCATCTGAGGAGTGAGGACTTTGTTAACTTGAATAGAATCTGCCATTTAAATAATTTGATCAAATATCTCTGGAACCTTAGACGTTTTTTTTAAATCAAACCTACAAATGTCCCGGATATAATATATACAATAAGCAGAAAACATCCTTTGAATCCCATAAGTACATCCTATGTCTACCTACAGTGGCACAATTGGCCGGATCCTTTGTTGAACCCATTTCGGCATTGAATAGGGACTACTCCATGCATACTTGGAACTGAATAAGAAGTAACCTATGGACATGTACGATATTGAAACACCTATGAAGATTTCCAACATAGACATATATTGTGATAGAATGTATGCATTGATAGCATGTACACCAACATCAAACGCTGTTCCAAGAATAGAATCTAGCTCCACTCGACCATTCTTATAACTACTAAACCAGTCTAGAGAACTCCAATCTATAATCTGTGAATAAAAAGACGAATTAATCATATTACATTTTCTTAAAAACATTTGTTAATGATTGCAGTTTCTCACTATAGGAGGTAATAGGCATGAAAAAGTTTTTTTTTTAAAGTTTTTGGAAGCCTAACATGTCAACATAGTGATGACTGTAACCGATCATTTTCTGGACGTGTTCTAGACCAGCTATAAAATTAATACCTCGGTGTATTTTATATAATGCATGTGCTTAAGATATCGACTCGCCCTATGAATTCCGAAATGGAATAGGCTCATTAAGTTAACTATTTCTAAGAAAAGGCCCCATCTTCCATTTATAGTTATAATATTACCATGGATTTACCTTTTTGGCCAAATAAGATTGATCCCATGTGAAGAAATAGAATAGGTGTTGTATTATTTGTAAAGTTGCTAACCATTTCAGTTTCCCAATGTAGATAAAGTTAGTTATAAATACTGTTAAGGCATCAACCAGAAAATATAATCTTATTCTAACTAAATCTCGTCTTGGTAGCATGCGAATACGTAACAATATGGCTAGATGTCCTATTATATGATAACATTCTAGTGTAAACAGTATTGAGGCAACGAAATTAAATGATGAAAGAACCATCTTTGTGGCCTGCAATACAAAAAGGTATCATTACAAATAGATTTATTTATTATTTAATCTCTAATCCACTATAACTTACCAATATACATTGGATAATATAGTAATAAAAAAATACTTAATATCCAACAAAACATCAAAATACCTCTATTGCATTCACATGCTAATGTTGATATATTTTTAGTGAAGGCTAATAGAACTGATCAATTCTATAAGCGCATAAGCCCAGGTATTGTTATGTTCGAATCAAAACCGCATAGGCAAATACCAAAAAACCGTCTACGCAATAAGCCTGTAAATAAAACTCAATATCAATGTACACAAATATACCAAGTTTCAAAATATCAGATCAAATTTGTAGCCTACTGTGAGTATTTTATAAATATATAGAAGTAATATACTGCAGAAATTAGACATTACAAAGACAAAATCGTAATACTGATGTTACATGAAATGGATATCCTCTGTAATTAATTTCGTTTCATTTACTGAAAAAAAAAAATTACCCTATCAATGCTATTTCTATTGCATATTTACACTTCTACAGTGTAAAGCATCGGTCCATATATTACTAACACCAGGAGAGTGGGCCGACCAAAAATATAATACTACACTAATAAGAGTGTTCAGGGATATCTCAAAGAGTGTATACGAGCTGTTGTTACAGCGTTTAAAGTTACACCCACCACGGTGTATATAATACACTATATTAGGTATAATGCAACACATGAAAGAGTGAAACAGCTCATTCATGGGCTGATGTGAATCAACAATTTATTTAGTGGCTACTTAGTTTCCATCTATTTAGGTTTAAAGTTTGTTAAGAATTTTAACAGTGAAGTCTCATTCGCATTCATATTTTTTGACTGGCTTTAGTCAAGAGTAGGCCTATTTGGCTTCGTCAAAAACTAACCTTTCATCAAAAATTCGTCCACATGGGCGCCTATAAAGTGATTCTTGTCTAATCATTGGCAGACTGAACATAAGATTTTTATACTTTATAGCCTAGATGTAATTTGGATAGATCGAGACAGATATCGAAATCTATCAGCTGGTAACGGCTTTAAACAACGAGGCTTTTAAACCTTTAAGTAAAATTATTTTAAACCAAAATATTAAGTTTTAATAGTTGAATTGTTTATTAACTATATACGATTGTTATTTAATGAAGCTTAGCCTATATGGATATATTTACCTTAACGACGATTGACTTATGATATTATACTATTAGGTTACACTTTATCCTTCAGGTATATATCCTATATCTCAACTACAACATTTGTATATTGAAACACTCGTAGCAAATCCTTTGCTGATAAAAAAAAATCGGCAACGTTCGTGATATGAAAGGGTTTACCGAATTCTTTTTTTAAGCAGGTGTACGTGATAACACAGAATGCCCAATGGTGTCTGGATATTATGCAGAGTAATATGACGTCATTCATTCATAATAGACTATCAAACCGTATGAATAACCATGTAATTAGTAGACTATAAACTAATATAATTAATGAATATTCGTTTTATTTTATTGGTTTTCGATTTCTATGGCCCAGATATAATTTCTGTCGACCCAATATAATTAAATCTAGGCTATAACCTTAATGTTCTTAGATTCACAAAGGAAGTGAGGCCAACATTGCTACATTTCAATGACAAGGGGTATTAGGCTACTATTAGTTATTAGAACAAAATTATAAAAGAACAGAATATTGAAGAACACAGAACGATCAGTATGATATTGAATCAAATCGATACTGGTCTATTGTTTATTCATTCCTTCATTCATTCGAGGGGCTCATTACTTACATTATAGCCAACAGCAAAATCGATTTTTAAAGATCCCATATTTGAAGCACACACATTCGTTATCAATTAAACCATACACTAAAAACTTACCCAGTAAATTTCAAACTAAACAGAAAATGTTTGACCTAAATTATCCCCAGCTCAAAGTAATGTCCTTGGTTTTGTAGTAGAAATACTGATGAAGTGACATTTTTCTATAAAAATATGTCGGTCAAATCTCCTTTCACTCATTGGTTGAGTATGGTGTCCCAGTGCTATCACTAATAATCCTATACAATAGCAGTATGAGTATCCATGTTACATATTCGGGGAAGTCAACGGATTTTGTGATGCCCCAGGTTGTCATTCTTTTAAAACCATGTGAGGCAACCAAACATCTAAGTGGATTCTATTCAGAATGTTAAAATATTGATACAATTTGAATTTAAAGGATGACTGAATAGGAATACTTAAATCTTTAAATGTGATTAAAATCATTTATTTTTTCAAGAACATATAGACGCATACTTCTATCACTTTTATAAGATATTTGTTTTCAAAAATGCTGATTTTGTTCAAATAACACCGATTGTTGGCACGACAAATCTAGACTTGATATCGTTATGGGTCAGATATCAATTAATGCAGATGTTAATTGTATTTTTTGAAGCATTAATGTCGTTTGGCTTTCTACTGACCTAGTACGGAACACCTCGTCTCTTCCATAGAATGATGGCCCGAAATATGCCTCCTTTCAGTCTCTGAACCACGAAATTTAAACCATCTTGCTATTGATGTACGTGATTAGTGCAGGGATATCATTGAAAATGTTACTCGAGTTCACTGGTCGCCTCTTGACGAACTGACTAAATTTGGGAGGCACGGGTTGCGCCCCTTAATTCATTATTAATTTCTTTTCATAAAACAAACGAGTCCTTGCCGATTTATTAGTCCCATAAAACACACCCTCTCGGAACAAGCCCCTTGGATTTGGGTTTAAAAGATCATAGAAAAAACTCGATCGTGTTTAATCCTATACATAATTTTGACCGTGAAGGCGAGATCCCATCTTCTTTTTTTATATCATAATCCCGGAGATATTGTCTCCCTTTAAAGCTATGATTCCATATACGCGGTTAGCCTAATCCGGGCAAAATGGATAAGCATGTAACCGGAAGAAAGGAGTGCTTTCGAATGCGGGATGAGATATGTCACGCGGTTGCGAATGTGGTAAACTGAATGACCTTGAGTAGCGATTCATGCGACAACTTCACGATACACTTCGATGAGGGAATCCATGATACTACGCACGTAGACACCAATTTTGTCAAATCATTGCTCTGGCCTGGTTTCATTTCCCGTCGAACGCCAATAAATACTATTCAGTTTATTAACAATTGAGGGCTACTATGATTAATATCCCATATAGTAAGTCTAGCTCAATGGTCGTCGGTTAACTTGACCAAGTCAAAAGATATGAGTTACACCCCTTTGCCAGAAAACTATTTTAAATTGTACAGTAAAAAAGATTGAGAATATGAAGGAACTTGTCAATGTTGTCTACGAATCACAAGGCTCTCAAGCGCGAGGCAAAAGATTTACCCTGTTAATGGAGAAATACAAACTAAATGGCTGAAACTGCAGTTTCAACATTTTAACAAATAGTAAATTAAGCTCTCTGATTGCCATTTAAATTAACCAATAAAGCATAAATTGCAACCCTAATTTCATTTTTATTTATCGAAGAAAAACAAGTCTTTCCCTCATATTTTTATAATATTTAAAATTCTTTCCTTTTGAAAATACCTCGGGCCAATCCCCTTTGTATGCAGGTTTTAAATATCCAAAAACCCTATTTTATCCTATAAGTAACTTTACACAATTCTCATTAGTTGTTCCAGGTTGGCAAATCTTTGGAGCATTGAAATGTCAATAGAGTCTAATCAAAGCCTATTCCATGCTTGAGACTCTTTCATAATATATGTAGCCTGATTTATTTCAGACTAATCAAACCACTGTAATCAAATACGTTATTTTAATCAATATTTTTATTAAAAATTCAGAGGAGATGATGTGCTATCTCTGATCAATTTGTAGTAATCCAGCATCTATTAGAACTTTAATCTTTCTCTTGAAATCACCATCAGCATTATGAAGGATTCTGAAATGAGTTTTCAAGAAAATCATTACCATGTGATACAAATACAAATGTTAAAGGGACATTGTTTTCTCAATACTAGTTTTACCACATGATAGAGCTTAATTTTAACTACCTATAGCACTTTTCACAATTAATATTGGATGCTAGTTCCTCTACAATTAAACAGAACACCACTTAAAGACTATGCAACTAGAACAGATGAAAATCATTGGCAATTGTAGCTTAATTCTGACTTCATGCGAAGAGATAATTGTTTTTGGCTAAGGTTCTTTCTATTATGGTGGCAATAAAGATAAACTTTTTCTGGATGAGTTTCTTGATACCATAGAGCCGAAGGTAGGGCTTGATCTATTAGTTCGACAAAAAATGGTTGGGTTACCGCATATCATTGCTAACAGTTCTACTTTTAGTATCAAATGATTTTTTCTTACAGATGATGGGATGTTTGCACTTTTGTACTATAAACCAATCCTAAATCATATGAGCCTATGACATAGTTAACATATAAAATTACCTTTCTCCAGCTTTAGGGTTGTTTTTCAGGGTATGAAATAGATTCTGAATTTTTTCATCCATGAGAACCTCTTTGACTTTTTCTGAACTTAAGATTTCTTCAAGTCTGTTTTCATCTTCTGATTTGATATGAGGTTCACTGTCAGTATTCTGAGTTATCAACACAGGCCCTTTCCCCCCTTCAGTTTTATTTGATGGATTTTTTTCAGCCAGCTGAGAAAAGTGATTACCTGAAAAGTAGACAATACCTTTAGAAAAATGATGTGTTCTTAACAATTGATATGCATACTGAGGAGGGTACTGTTCAGTTAGAATCACATTGAAACCTTCAGAAGTATCTATTCATGACCTTATAATTTAACAAATAACATTGAGATAAAATTTATATTTCTAAAAAAGGCAAGAGGTAATTGCAGTGAGATAATTCCCTTTTCTCAAAATACAGTCAATTCTTGTTCATATAACTTACCCATTACACCACAGAATTCTTTTAAAAACTTTTGCATTTCAGCATTATCAGCATATTTCTTCATAGCACCTTCTGGATTATGTTGAAATTCTGCTATAGCAGCAGAAAACTGTGGATTTGAAAGTTTACTGTACAAAACATCATTTTTCTCTATCTCTTTTAACAAATCATCATTCACCCAATCTGAAAGTCAATTTGTGTGTTTTTCATATTAACTTAACTCACTGATTATCTTGGAATCTTGGTTCATATGATGAACAAAGAAATATTTTTTGATATGAGGGCATTTTCAGGATTTGAACCTACCATTCAAGTCACCCGGAAGAAATTTTACAAAATCCTTTCTTAATGACTTTAGTGCTCCAGTCATCATTGGTCAAACACAAAATTTTTCAAGTCCCATTTGATAACCAATCAAATTGTTCTATTAAATTTTCAAGTTTTGATTTTTTAAAATCAAATTCTATGAAACAATGCCCAAGAAGCCAAAGCATGCAATTGAAGAAACATATAACAAAAATGTCACTGGAAAGAAATATCTACAGTTGTGTTAAACAGTTAAAATGGAATAATTTACCTTTATTCTGGAGAAGGTTTCCTCCTGCTTTCATTGCATCTTGTACTTCATTGATCCTTAATTCATCGTTTGTTTCAGTCTTTTTGATATAAGGCATAGTTTCACATTTACTGTCTTTATTTTTAGAAACAGGTGTCACTTTGTCTTTAGGAGAACTAAATAAGAAGCCCTTCTTCATTCCACCAAATGAATTAGACTTTGTATTAACAGTTTTGTCTCTACCGACACTTTCTTTTTCTGTTTTTACGACTGGATTTGATGTTACTTCTAAGGTTTTTGATTCCTTGAAAAAGAGTAAATAAAATGATATAAGCCTAAAGGTTTTTGTTCTTATCCAATTAGACTATCTTTTAGATTGAATACAATCACAAAATATTTCACTGTTTAAAATAGTAGGCTTACTCATTACATCAATTCCTGAGCTGTATAGAAATATTTCAATATCCTTTTAATTAATCAATACCAAAAATGTACAAAAATCTCAAAGAAATCTTCAATTAAGCCTGGGTTTCTTTAAAAGAATTTTAAAGAGGATTTACAAATTTTTTATGCTTTTCAGGGACACCGATAGCATCAATTTGCACCAGTCAAATTTTCATTCCATCTGTAATTCCTCCACTTCCACCAGCAAAATGTGTTTGATAATATTACTAATCGCAAAATTAGTGATTTCATAAAACACTTTTGTAGTTAAGTAGAATTTCTAGAAACACAGACGTCTGATTGAAAATTGGAATGGCGCAAATTGATGCTATCATTGTCCCGATACACGTACAAAATTTAGAAAACCTCTTTACAATCCCTTTACACATTATCAAAAAACTTGTTCAGTGGATATCACAGAAAACAGTCTACATGCATCATATCAAGAAAATATATAAATGGTAGTGTAGTTACATGTACCGGTATATAATCTTTCATAATTTTCTTCTCAGGTCGTATTTTGTCTATTTCCTGTAACATATGTGACATGTCCTCTAAAGGAGGGATATCTAAAAAAAAAGAAATTAACACATTTGAATATTAATACAATCCTTTTCCAAGCAATTTTAATGTGTATTTGAAATTTACATTCAAGCTAAGAATATGAAATTTTGATTACAAGATCCGCTCTTTTACGAGCTTTCGAACAGTACCATGGCGGTAAGTGGTCACCCACGCTATATCACATCAGAGGAATGGGTCAGGCTAAATCATCCAAATACCTACCATCTAGTTCATTTTCCATATTTTAAATATTTGTGTGATGCTATCTAAACTTCGCGATTATTTTTTTTCTCTTCACTTTCTCCAGCTCTTTCCTTTGTCTTTATTTTGAGTCAGTGATTCAATGATTACTGCCAGTCAACATTGTGAGTGACTGGGCCTGGCACTGCTGAACTAGAACTAGAAGTAAGCAAGTAGATTCTTGAATCAAAAGTTATAAAATCAATTATTGGGCATTTAGCAGATTGGTGAGACGTAAAAATTACTATTTCTTCAATATCTAATGCTGAAAATAAATAAGGCCCGTGTATCGAAGGACGCGGAATCTGAATGTGACCGGAAGTATTAATCAAAATAAAGCCGGCGTTCGTTTTTTTTCCCTTGAGGTTACGATTTTTTCCGAAATAATCATTTCATGTGTTAAATAAGTTATTTTAATACATCAAGATTCTATAAATGAAATACTGAAAGAAGATTTAATTATTTATTCATGTATTCACACCAGTTGGATTTTTTTTTTCAACTTGTGTACTTCAATCGAACAAAACTGGACTTCCTGCCTTAGACCGGAAGCACGTGTTCTGATCTCTGAAGGTAAACAAATTGTTGTTTATGAATTTTTATATTTATGTAAAAGTTTTACACATTACAGTAATGTTTTGGAGATTTTTTATATTGATCTTTCTTAGTAGGACAACACATTTGTTCTGGGTATTATACAATGTGTACAAATCAGTTCCACAACCCATATTGTCATTAAAATCATGGTTTTCCAACTGTGAAGAGAATATCAAATATTCTCAAAGATGGGATTATTAATATTAATCCTGTTGAAATAATGTATATTCATAGGGTTGTAGGATTGAGGAATGTTTCACATATGGTAAGACAAATACAAATGATTTACAGGATCAGAGGACTACATAGTTAGTTGATTAATATTTTGATTAAAACAAAACTATGATTTTATAGGAACTGAATAAAAATGAAAAAGAAAACAGAGAAGAAAATGGTTGATACAGACGAAACTGAAATAAAAGGTAAAAAATAATGAAGATTAATATAAATTTTTCCATTATATCTTATCAACGATATCCATTTTAATTGCAAGAGTGTACAGGTGTTGAATATGAACTATATGAAATATTACAAGTCAACCATGGTTGTTTTGTTGATTTGCCTATACGTTTTGAATTCCACAACCCTATAGGTTAGCCAAGCATTGTCGGTCATAATGGTGAAAATCAACAGCCCTGGTTTGCATTCATAAGAAAGATTTTAATTTTTATAACACGGCTTGCTTTTTATGTTGTAGATGACTCTGTACCAAAAGCAAAGAAGACAAAAGATTCAACAAAAAAAAAAGCTAAAAAGAGAAAGGTTTCATTAGCAGAGAAAGTAGAAGAAGGCGAAGAAAGTGGTAAGGTTAAAATTTGTCTAAATTTTTGTTGTATTTTTGACTACAGTATTATTTGGTATGCCTGATATGTTTGGCTGCACATATGAACAGAGACATCTGGATGACACTATTATTCGAAATTATATTAAGCATTTACAAATTATCCAACCAAAAGGGAAAATTTTAGTGTAAGAGCCAAGTAAAAGAAAGACATTAAAATAGACTCTTCTAATACTACTAGCGAAATTGAAAATAAGCACTAGTGGTGTAAATTCACTATGTTATTGTAATGAAGGTTTTGTAATAAAGATATTTTGTTATTGTAGAACCTGAAGATAAAAAAAGAAAAAGTGATGATGAAAAAGAGGAAGATGAAATAAAGAGTAATGAAGAAAATGAATGTTAGTTATATTTTCATACCAAAAATCAAAGTTATTTTGATAAAAGTTAACCAGAAATTTAAACTAATCTTTTTCTCATTTTTTCAGTGCCAGGTTCAAGTTTAGGTGCTAAAATAGTAACAGATAAATCTTTTGCTGCTTTATCAGAGATGGTGTCAGAAGAGACCTTGAAGGGGGTCAGTGAAATGGGTTTTACACACATGACAGATATACAGGCAAAATCTATACCACAATTATTAGAGGGCAGGTAAATTGTAATTTGCTATATTATATTTACGTTATTTTTGTTTGTTGTTATATAGGAATCCCTTTCTGTCAATGGGTATATAATGAAAAGTTGTGACTTATGTCAAGTCAGTTCTGATGTATAAAGGTTATTGAAACCTCTTCGCATTTCTCCCCCAGAATAATCTGCATGAAGAAGGAGAAAAGGTTTCAATATCTCCAATCATTTTTAAACACTAGCTTATGGTGATGATAAACCTTTCACTAATTGAGCTACAGCCTTCCTCAAAATTATTTCATATTTCTATTTTTTTAATTTCAGAGATTTGATGGGTGCAGCAAGGACAGGTAGTGGGAAAACATTAGCTTTCTTAATACCAGCTGTGGAACTTTTACACAAGTTAAAATTCATGCCACGTAACGGCACTGGATGTATTATTATATCTCCAACAAGAGAATTGAGTATGCAAACTTTTGGTGTTTTAAAAGAACTCTTAAAGTATCACTATCAAACATATGGATTAGTAATAGGTGGTGCTAATAGAAAGGAAGAAGCTAAAAAGTTAGGAAAGGGTATCAATATATTAGTTGCTACTCCAGGTCGTTTACTAGATCATTTACAGGTAATTTACATCTATTTTACAATCTAACAAAGATGTTGCTCTAGATATCTGGGTTTGTTTACATCCTTGTGGGATATAGACAGGATATAGACAACATAAAATATCTAGTCTGGTATTATATCAGATTCTAAGAACTGGTATAGTAGGTTAAAACATGGGTTTGTAAGTAAGATACCTCTTACCATATATTCTCTATATTTGAACAGTGTTTGAAGATGAAATAAATGTCATATATACCCTGAACCCTGAAAAGTAATATAATTTATAAGTGTATGATATAAAAATTATCACTTGATAATGCTGCTTCACCCAGCGCTCAGATAATTTATCTAGTGTCAGTTGATGAAAGTGCTTATAATTATCATAGCACAGATCTCTTATAATTTTCTTATAGAGTTGACATTTCAATGAATGGGGTAATCTTCACTTGGTCAAAGTTAATAATTCACTTAATGAGAACTATTTGTTTTAATTTTGTAGAATACTGGAGATTTTATGTATAAGAATTTACAATGTTTGATAATAGACGAAGCTGATAGGATATTAGATATGGGATTTGAAGAAGAAATGAGATCAATTATAAAATTACTACCCAGTAAGTTACGAAACAAAATTATGGTTCACATTTTCTGCATTGATATTTGTAGTTAGCTTTATGTCTGCATAAATGAAATATGGATCAATTTGAAAGCAATTCATTTTTTCCCTAGTATTAGTCTAATATTTATATTATTTTTTATAGAACGTCGACAAACAATGTTGTTTTCTGCAACACCTACTCGTAGAACTGAAGATTTAGCAAGAATATCATTAAAGAAAGAACCACTATATGTAGGTGTTGATGATACTAGAGAAATAGCTACTGTTGATGGTTTACAGCAGGTAAGATATAATATCAGCTTTAACTTAGTTTCTACTGTGAGCCTCTCAACCAGCTTGGAAAGTTCCACAATTTCGTTATTTCCATTGTTAGACTGGGTCTGAAAGTAAGCATTTTTCTGGTCCTATTTTGAGTCAGTTCATTGTTTAGGAAACAGGATTTATTTTCTCTGGTCTATTGTGTACCAGTTCTATTTTCCCTTTTATCTGTCATGTTTTTATTTGCTGGCAGGCCCTACATTCCCTACAGAACTGATATTAATTGTTCATATTTATATTATATATTGTTTTATCTTTGATTTCAGGGCTATGTTATTTGTCCATCAGATAAAAGATTTTTGTTGTTATTCACATTTTTGAAAAAGAATAGAAAGAAGAAGATTATGGTTTTCTTTAGTTCTTGTATGTCCGTCAAATTCCATTATGAACTATTGAATTATATTGATTTACCTGTTTTAAGTATACACGTAAGTATTTTTCAGAAAATGTATACCTATGAAGGAGGTTGTTATGGTGACGATATATTACGGAAGTCCATTGCATATTAGTTATAGTTATTACCAAACGCCAATTTATACACTAACTGTCATTGTGATTTTTTAATTATCTGCACTTGTTTAACAACAAAGATACACTTCTTTATGAAGTTGTTTTTAAGTCATTATTTTTTTAATGATTTTAGGGTAAACAAGCTCAAGATAAGAGAACAAACACATTTTTCAAATTTTGTAACACAAAAGAATGTATCTTGTTATGTACTGATGTGGCTGCTAGAGGACTTGATATTCCTGAAGTAGATTGGATCATTCAGTTTGACCCTCCTGATGATCCTAAGGTAACTATGCTTTTCATTAGAAGAAGACTGGATAATGGTAAAAACCTGATCTGCCTGCTAACATGCAGAATATCTTTGAAACAATGCATTTGCCAGGTTAGGAATCGAATGATCATTTGAATTTGTGAAAAGTGCTTAGCACAGGTGATATTGCAGCACATTCTCCTGTTTCATTATTTATGAGATTAGTTTGAAATCTCTGTTATTTTGTAGGAATATATTCATCGTGTGGGTAGAACAGCTAGAGGTGATGGAGGTATTGGACATGCTCTATTGATACTCAGACCAGAAGAACTTGGATTCTTACGCTATCTCAAACAATCAAAAGTTCAACTGAATGAATTTGAATTTTCTTGGAGTAAAATAGCCAATATTCAACCTCAAGTAAGTACATGATTTACAAAATGTGTAAAATTCAGGCCCTAAATATAAATTCAAACTTCTTTTGCTATGGAAGGGAGGGAGTTTAATATCCTACTATTCTGCACCTTATGGACGAATGGAGATACTTTTTTTCTAAAATTTTTTAATCATTTTTTGTTGTTGTTTCAGTTGGAGAAACTGATTAGTCAGAATTATTTTTTGAATAAATCGGCTAAAGAAGGTTATAAAGGATTTGTTGGTTCTTATGCTGCTCATGCACATCGAGATATATTTGATGTTCAGTCTTTAGATCTACAGAAAGTAGCATTGTCCTATGGTTTTTCTGTTCCTCCTTTTGTAGATCTTAGTATCCTTTTATATAAATACACTCACCTTATTCATCAGGCCATGTATTCTCGAAACGATCTTAGCTATAGGATGTCCTAGGTTCTTATTTTCTAACATTGATTCTAGGACATCCTAGCACTAAGATCGTTTCGAGAATACATGGCCAGGTCATCGATTCAGAGGTATACACATTAAAGCTAAACCACTTAGTCCATTTGAAACTTGGATCAAATATGAGTTGCTGTTCATACTGCAGCCTTAGTTGTAGCCGTGCAGTTGAAGTTAATGATACCTGCTCTTTTAAAACCATGAGCTATCATTTCAGCAGTCATGTCTTTTTGAAAATTCTAAACTATTTCAATAACACCAAATTTAAATTTGACCAAATGGGAGCTACTCATTGATAATATTTTGTTGTTTTTCAACGTATTGCAAAAATGAAAAATTAAATCCTGAACTTTTACTAGAAGTGAGTTGTAAAGGCCCAGGTGTAAAGAAAAGTAAACCTCATAAAAAACAGAAACTGGACTATGTACCTGCTGCCAAACCCAAGAAGAAGAAGAAAACAGCTGGTTAAACATGAAAGTTGAATGTTTACATGTAAACTGGCACCAGTGTATTCAGAAATTGTTGAAATGTGAACATAAAAAGTTGAAATCTTTTTGTTGATTAATGTATAGATGCAATCATGTAAAATATTAAAAGATGATAAAAAGTGAAATGTTATTCCTTTGAATTTTTATGGTTGACCACAATGCAAACATTAGAATGAATTAACAACTTTCTGAGGAGTTGTCTATCTCTGTATTGAAGTTATCAGCAGGATTAAAAAAGCAAATGTGCAATTCATTGGTATCTTCCAACACCCAATCGTTTTCAGAAAAGCTATTCAATAGGACAGGGGTCACATAACAGTTGAATACCGCAGGGCAGCCATATGAAGGAAACAGATGTAGTCTATTGGTGACATAGTTATCTCCCCTCTAAAGCTTTTATCCTACAGACTACAACAAATTTCTTATATTAGAGTACAGTCCCGTTAATCCATGCTTTTAACTGAATATAATAATTTTTCGCAATGCAAAAACAACGATATAAGAGGGATAGGGATGAACCCGGAGGTAAAGAAAATTGATTAACTGAGTTCCAAGCTGACTGAAAATAATGCAGCTTATAATAGTTACAACAGTTTGATATGAATATTGGTGTCTTCCTTTTACAAACCCCAAACTTTCTTACTCTTGTGGTCAATCGAATTTACCGTTTATTGAAATAAAATAAATATTTGAAATATTTAAACAGAATCTGACACATGTTGTTACTCAAGGTTTCACGCTGCAAACTCCAAGTAACAACGTGTTTCAGGCTTTGTTTGTAGGCCCTATTGAGCGTGATATGAACAGTGTCAGTGAACATTTTTTGTTATTTATATTGGATCATCTTTATATATTACAGAGTATCAAGCTTATAAGAAACATAAAATTAGAGGAGATGAATTTCAATTTCAAAATAGTAAGTAGGGCCTATGCTTACTATATAAATGAATTATAGCCAATAATAGCTTTGATGTTATAATGTATAACGTTGATGTTACTTAAGTTATTACCATACAATACAATCCAACATTGTGATTTATATCATTTAATTATTTTGATTATATGAACAATGTAAAATATTTATCTTACAGAAACAAATACAGAATATATGTATAATGCCTCAACAAGTGATGACAGTAGTAGTACTGGTATATCTGTAGATAAAGTTACATTTGAAATGTTAGAAGATAAAATATCACATCAAACATATTCAGCTATAAAAGACATGGGTTTTAAATCACTAACAGAAATTCAAGCTAAAGCTATACCACATCTGTTAAGTGGAAGGTAGAATGTTTAGTTTTTCCTTATCGAAAATAAAACATCATTTTTCTACCATGACATTAATAAATTGTCCAGTCTACAAATGTTGAAAATTTTTTTCAATCTCTTCAGTTATCAAGCTAAATCCTAATACTTAGAGCTGTGCAGTAGTAAGATATTGCCAGTTGAAATGAAATTAATGTATTCTACTTGCCGCCCACAATCTAACAATATTGTTATGCGTCTTTTGTTCTAGGTCATTTGATATTCAACCAACCATTCATTACCTGTGTTCGATATAAGATTTTCTAACAACAAATCCAAAAAAATTGACTCATACTGTCAAACCACTTTCGAAAGTGTATTATATTTGATTTTAGCCTGAGAAAAAACCAACAAAAGGACACAATCAGATTTATTTTTCAATCAGATTAAAAATGTAACTGGGACTTACTGTTGTTTGATATATTATTTGAATAGTAGGGTACTTTAATTTCAGAGATGTGAATGGTGCAGCCAAAACAGGAAGTGGAAAAACATTAGCGTTTTTAATCCCTGCTGTAGAATTATTATATAAACTAGGATTTACTAAAGATAGTGGTACTGGATGTATTATATTATCTCCTACAAGAGAACTAGCTTTACAAACTGACAATGTTTTAAAACAATTAATAAAATATCATGATAAATTAACTCATGGTTTAGTTATTGGTGGAATTAAAAAAGAAAAGGATTCAGCTAATATATTAACAGGTTTAAATATAATAGTAGCTACACCAGGTCGTTTAGTAGACCAATTACAGGTAATGTTTATATGTTTTGATATCTTATGTTGTACCTTGATGTACTGAGTATTCAAAGCTCAAGTTGTCTGAGGTTTTCAGTTTGATTTGAATTGATAGCCTTTATACTGTCAACAATGACCTTTTTTTTCTCTATGTCATGTCATGGTCATTTTCCCCAATTTTGAGGGATTCTTTAGCACAGTTGGTTAGAGTGTTGTTTGCTTGTTTTTTCGAACAAATGGTGGTCTTATGTTCTAATCTCAGTCAGTGTTACAATCTGGTGACCTTGAATAAGACATCTTGCCTCATCGTTCCTGGTAGAAAGGATTCTTGCTAGAAGCTAGACTGACCTGGCAAGTTAGAAGCAATAGGCCTTGACTAAAATAGTACCTTCAAATTTTTCAACTTGAAAGGAAGTGAGTATGTATGTTATAATGTTTTACTTTATACTAGAAAGGAAGTGAGTATGTATGTTATAATGTTTTACTTTATTTATTCAGTTTTTAGAAGGTTTCCACTATTCTAATTTAAAGATGTTAATAATAGATGAAGCAGATAGGTTACTAGATATGGGATTTGAATTACAGATGAAGACTATTATATCTATATTACCTAGTATGTTATCACATTCTATATTTATTGTACCAGTCGTACTACTAGTGATCTGAACACAATTATATACCAATAATCTGAACATCAGCAGTCTGAACACACATAATCTGAACTTCAGTAATCTTAACACAAGTAATAATATGTAATCTGAACACAAGTATTCTGAACACTTTGGCGATACAGCTGGTTGAGGTTGAGCAGCATTGTGGACATTTTTTGTTAGATCGTAAAGTTCGTTGAAATCTGATTGCTTGAGTATGATTGTTTACTGGAAAACCATTAATGAAAACCTAATTACTGTTAAGATTGTTTGTGGTTATACAGATTTGTGGGCTATTGCAACCGTTCATACAATATTTGCCTTATTTCATATTGAAAGCCATACTCAGTTTCTCTATTTTACAAGTAAATCATTTGTTATTTTTGATGTATAGAAAATAGACAGACAGCATTATTTACTGCTACACCTACCACAAAAACAGAAGATTTAGTCAAGTTATCATTTCACTCTAAACCAGTTTATATTGGTGTTGATGATGATCAGAAATCAGCAACAGTACAGGGCTTACAGCAGGTTAGTACATGTTAATTTACACAGTGAGAGTACTCTTCACTATTCACACGTCTAATAGACATTAATACATGTGGTTTGAAACTGATATTGTTAAGCTTAATTTTCAGCTAATTGTATGACTTTTCAAAAGAAATATTTGATTTAAGATGAAAGCCTGAAGGTTTTAACCCCATCATTGGTTAGAATAAAAGTTTTAAACATGTTTCCCCTGGTCAGTGATGCAGGGCTGAAATGCAAAAAGCATTTGGATTGGCCGGTAAACCATGGAACTGTGTGCAACAGTCTGTGCCTTTGTAGGTGAAAGTTGGAAGAGAGTAGACTGATGTTGCTGTCCTGGCAAAATTTTACTCATTGCACACTGTAAAGCATTGCCAGTATTCACTAGCCAAATCAGGTGCAGAGAAGTAGGATATAAAACACTGTTCATTTCATGTCATTTGACAATTCAATACACTGAGTTGTTAATAACAATTTTACAGATATATTGCTGATATTTCCATGTTATGATATAATGGAAAAAAATTGTACATTTATTTCAGGGGTATTTAATATGTCCAATAGAAAAGAGACTTGTTGTTTTATTTAATTTTCTTAAAAAGAACAGAAAGAAAAAGATAATGGTATTTTTTAAAACTTTTAAATCAGTGAAGTTTTATAATTTGTTATTGAATCAGATTGGTTTACCTGTATCTGCTATATTTGTAAGTATATCTATCTTAGTCACATTCTGGTTATTTTACGATTTTAGCATTCCCTGCGAATTCTGACACCGCAGAAATATATGTGTTACTTCTTTTATGTCAAATTATATGCTGATGTATTCTACAACCATAATAAACCCCTTTGTTCAAATTTACATAGAATGCTTTGAAAAATGTAAATTACTAACCTATACCAGACAATTTTAAAATGTTGGTTTAGAAATAGGGTTAACATTCCAGTATGAGGATTTCAGTTGTTTTGTAGAAAGCAGTCATTTAAAAGGAGCAAGTGTGTATCGTGATTAAGTTTTTCATGCTGCAAAAGGCCTTATGTGATAAAGCATATATTGAGATTCAAATATTTTAATAGTTTTAGTGAAATTACAGGAACCACAGATGTCTGACTGAAAATTGGAATGGTGGAAACTCTTTACAATCCCTTTAATGAATATACTTTGTTTTTAAGGGTAAAATGAAACAGAATCAAAGAAGTAATATATTTAATAGTTTTATTAAAGCAGAACAACAGACATTATTATGTACAGATGTAGCTGCTAGAGGTTTAGATATACCATTTGTTGATTGGATTGTACAGTTTGATCCTCCTGATGATCATAAAGTAAGTAGTTTTTAATCTATATTATATAACTATTCCAGACAACTCCAGATAGATTATTCTTAAGAGATGGGTGACATAGCTATTACAAACATAATGGATAGTTTAAAAATAACAGGATATCAGTGTTGAATACTCATTCAAAGTTAAGAAAACTTACTTACAATCCCTTTATTGTTGGTAATTGAAGTAACCTTGATTGAGGGAGATTGCAATATTACATTTATTTGCTTATAACATTACCAAAGTTCTTGATTAGACTTTTTTCATCTGTTTGAATGTATGATATAAATATTTCAATGGTATCAGTAAATTGGCTTAAGCAGCCACCTTAATTTACCACATCATGAGTATTTTTCACAATATTTCATTGCTATGTATCAAAATGGTTGAAATTTTGTAGGAATATATTCATCGTGTTGGAAGAACAGCTAGAGGTGAAGGTAAAACAGGACAAGCTCTGATATTTTTACTACCATCTGAGAAAGAATTTGTTTATCTTTTAAAACAAGCTAAAGTATCAGTTAGTGAATATGAGTTTGATATAGAGAGTGTAGTTGATATAACACCGCAGGTTGGTTTTAATTACTTTACTTAATTAATTATTAATTACTTAATAATTTAGTTTTAAACCATGCGTCAAAATTAAATTTTGAGTTGTTCATTTTTAATACAATAGAAGTTGTAGTTATCTGATTTTTAAGATGTTTTGTATTTTGGTTGTTGATCAAGACTGTGTTCGAGCTGTGTAATAGTGCTATGATCTCTCATAATTCTAGTCAACCCAGCTGTAAATCGGTACAGATAATCCAGGAACGATCAATGCTAAGAGATTTTTCCAAGGACCAGACGTTAGATAGGATCCTTAATTGTGAACCTAAGTTGTTATCCTTGTAAAATATAGATTTCTCTCACTTTCTTCTCATTCTCATAAATTAAATTAAACAGATGATATACTGTAATCATTTAGTTACTGATAAGGCATATCTATGCTTGGTTGCTATTGAACTTTGACACCAAAATGTACAAATACCCAAAAAATAGCCATGAAATTTTGTATCTGGTTATATTTTCAGATTATTGAAGAAGTAGCCCTTTCACCTGAACTAAGTAAAGTGGCTAAATCAGCCTACAAAGGTTATATCCGAGGTTATGCATCAAATAGTTTAAAGAAAATATTTGATCCTGAAAAACTAGATGGGATTAAACTTGGATTAGCATTTGGGTTACCTAATCCACCATTTTATTCAGATATCCTTTATAAATTATAAATATGTTATTCTCAAACAATGAATTAATTCTAGGTTTTAAGTTAGACGTATTGAGCCAATGCAAATCATTTTACTGCTTAAGGTTCAAAGGTCTGTAAAGCAAGAACAACATTTTTAAAGCATATTTTATTCATACAAATATGGAAAGGATTGGGAAACAAGTCATATAATCTCTCTCCTTATTCACAATTGGTGTATGTACAATACACAAATACCATACATAATGTTGACACAGACAAGAACATTTCCAATTTGTCATTCAATGATCTTTTGATCACGTCTTGTGTTAGATCTCATCCTGTAGCAACCATTATATGTTAACATATTTGCCTCTTCTCCAAATGTGAGCTTTTATCCTTAACTAGATTTACCAGTAAAAAAGAAGAAAGGGAAGAAGAACAGGTGAAGAAACATTATTGTGATACTGTGAAAATATTGAGAGAGATCTTATACATTTTCTGTCAAAAGATGGCAAGTTATCAACAGAAAATCTGGTGTAATGACGGATGTGATCAACCTGAATTATGAATTCTTCAATTCAATGACAAGTTTATGAAATACTGCAGAATTTTACTAGAGACAGAAGACATCAATTTATCCAAAGTAAGCTGGGTGATATACCTGTATGACGATAAAAACTAATTGATATAGTGATTAATATCGTCTCATTGTTCTTGATAGTCATATATGGTTTTTCTTTCATTTAACATTATTTGAAAGAACCAAAAACAAACCCCATATCATGATGTACACCACAACTAATACCCCTAGGTCTATATTTAAGGTTATTAAACCAGATAGAAAATTTTCTGATCTGAATTTTACTCCTCCAACATGTATGTTACTACTTAGATCTTGTTTTGTTATTACTTCTTTTAACAAGTAAAATGCACCAAATGATTTAGATCCAGGACACTTGTGTTCGTTTTAATGTCACACTTGAGTCTACACAAATAATTGTTGTATTTTCTAAATATAGTTATCTCCCTTTATGTGAAAACTTCATGGCTCTTTTCACAAAGTTAAGCTGGTGATGATAGACTCGTTATAAGGTCTTCCTACAGACGTGAAAATACGTACAATAGGTTGCTTTGATAGTGACAGGGAGAGATCGTGTTTAGTTTGGTGATCATTTTATCGCAAACATTCTACTTTGAAAGTCCCTCTTGTGTTCTGCAACAAATCTAGCTTTAGGGAAACTGTCTGCAACAAATCTAGCTTTAGGGAAACTGTCTGCAACAAATCTAGCTTTAGGGAAACTGTCTGCAGCATGATATTATGATCAAATATTCTCAACCACAAACTGCTTTATATACAAGAGGCATGCCTGTTTTTTCATCTTGAGAAAGATCGGCCTCTTTGCCTGACACTCCTCAATTTCGTATACAACAAATGTTATAAGTTATGGATAATATTTCTCCCTTTTTTATATAAGTCATTAAGGTATATATGTGAAAACTTGTTAACATTTTTTAAACTTTCCAACTGAATGAATAAAGAAAAGTGTTGAAATATGATCAATGAGTCTTCAAATTAGATATTACAGTCTCACATATTAACTGTTTTTATCTGTTGGCAATTCAGTCAGTAAATTATGTAAAACCAGTCAACTCTATAATTATAGATGCTGTTCACTAATTGACTCGGACTTTAAAAATTTGATATGCTGATAAATGTTCAATACATGATTGCATCTGTACAAGTATACCAAATTTAATCACCATTTATATCTATATAGAATACAAATTACGAATAGATGTAGAATGATATTTAAATTTAAAGATGTATGTTCACCCAGTGTCGGCGCCAGCCTCCCGAGACTGGGTGTACATATAGGTAGCAGACTGACTCAATGGAGACAACTGACGACGCCGTGGAGGGACCATAGTCGCATGCCTCTCATTGAGTGTTTGAGAGGGTTCTCCCTAGAATATTTTCAAAAAATTGAATTGATTTGGTGCATTCTCACATAATTTGGGACTAATTGTATTCAAGACCCAAAACAACCCTCAAAAATGCCGACTGTTGCTCTTTAAAGTGATACTACATCTTAGAATAAACATAAAATTTAAGTTCTCAAGATTGGTCAATATGAGTATATATTCATCAGTGAACTTACCCGGTGTCATAAAGTTACAACAGAATCCCTGTAAAAGTTGGAAAATTCGAAAATTCATAAGACTAAGTAATTATTGAAAATCGCGTAATCATAATATTAAGCGTTTTTGTGGATAATTACTAAGTTTTTTGGATGTATAGGATTATATAACTTGGCTGAAACTCAAGTGGTTAAGCTGCTGACTTCACTTGACTTCAGGTTACTTCAGTTTACTCTGACTGTTTCATGCAGTTTTATGTAATAAGGTCAGAAATAAAGGAAGGGAAACATTTTGTTTTGGGACTAATAGTTTTCTGAAAATGTATCACTAAAATTGTGATTATTGGTGTAACACCAGGCTGTGTATAATTTAGAATAAATGTTTATGATACCCAGTAGAAGTTCCATACATTGTAATTAATCGCAAAAGTCAACTTCTGTCCAGCATAAAACTGCTGGTCAATCTTTGTGTTTAGTCGGAAAAAAAACATTCACGGCGGATTCTTAGAAGTGCAGACCTGACCCTTAACTACCAAAGAGTGTTGGACTATATACATGTAATTTGAATATTTCCTACTGAACTGGTATATATCTGTAAACATATTACTGTCATCTATATCGTTTCATTGTCGCAAATTGTCTTTATCTTGTCTCCCTTCAGACTAGCATGTTTTATGTCAAACAGATATAGCATTAAACTTGGTATAAATTTTGTCCATTACTTACTGGGATTATAGATATTCAGAGAGGGATGGGTTCCGTTATTCTAGATAGTTTGGAACAATTCCCGATGTTACCTCACAAATATTCTTTCTTGTATATAGTAAACAATGTACATTTATCCAATTTTTATTTATTTGCCCATTCTAGTAGGCTTAGCTGAGATTAACCTTTTATATTTATCCAAAAATATAGGCCTATAACTCATTACTTGCAACCTATTTTCCGTGAAACATATAGCAAAAAAGATCTTATATTTGAACTTTTCTTGTGACCTTATATTTAACTTCTAAAGTGACATTGAGCCAAACTATTTGATTATAAAAACGGGAAAAAATTGTTCAATGGACTGCTAAATTGTACTTTTCTCAAGATTTTATAGTTATTTTCAACAGTTATTGGCTGGTAAATATAGAAACACATTTCATCACACTTGAAACAAACATCTAATATTTCTTCTTACTATTTGATGACATTACCAGATAAAGCATAGTTGATTGATTATATAAAAACTGTAATTACAAAATAATGCGATGTATTTTCAACATGCTACATTTTATTACTTTCACAAAAACTTTCAACTCGTCGCTGAAGCATTTATTGGAAATGAGTCAAACTAAAAACTACACCAAAGAATTTAACCCAGAAACGAGCAAAGTTTTTCAAAAAGAAAAAAGCATCTCTTTCACCTATTTGTCATTGAGCATATGAAAGGCTAATAAACCTGTTTCTTTTCATCTTGTCAAGGTTATTCAACTCCTTTTACTTAAGTATCACCATACTAATATACATTATAGGCGTACTATATGCAATCTTCAACGCAGAAATCAAATAGCACTAATGCATCTTCACAGTGTTAAACTATAATAAACTTCGTCTTCTACTTTGATTGCTAAAGCCACCTTTCTTGTATCACTGAAAGTTTTAAATGCAACAATTTGATTGGATTGTTAGTTGGCGAATACAGTCAATTGAGCTCTCGACATAATGTTTAAGTATTTCTGTCGACGGCTGTATTCAGTGGCGTACAACCCAATCAAATCGCTGGTGGCTATTTCAGTCAAGGTATAAGACGAAGTTCGTAATAGCTTCACATTGTGAAGATGCATTGGACACATACAGAATGCAACAACCAACATCTTTGTTTTCTGGGCAACTGAAATTAAGAAAAAACAGTGTCAAGCACAAACAAGGTTACTTCGGCATGAAATGTGAATTTAATGACAAATTTCCCCCATACAAACAATTATTTTATCACGAAATGTGTATCTAGACTTTTTGTAATTTGGTGAAATAATATTGAAGAAATGCATTAGAGAAGATCTCAGACATATATAACAAGTTGATAATTAAATCAACCTCCTCGTAAAACCTCTCTTAAAACTCAAATTCTATACATTTTATTGACGGTCGACCAGGGCAGTATCAACAATGGTTGTTTTCACATTTTATAGACCATTTCTACCTTCAACACGTTCTACAGGCTGGAAAATTCCCAGTATGTAAGTCGTGCGATGCTCATCTTTGTTGTGTAAATGAACTTGTCTGGTGATTTGTCATCTTGTGTTTCTACTTTCGTAGTATAAAGAAAGAACTGATCGGTACCTCGTTTGAGAAGAAACAAAATTAAAGACGTTAGTTTGTTTTGTCGACTAACCCTGCAGTATTTTTTGCTTCGAACTTTTAAAATTATTCCTATTTGTTTTATTCAAAACACACAATTTTAATTCATTTATCTGTTTCAATTACAAAACAGTCGTTGTCTCAAATTTGATCCAGAGAATTCCTTGAGGGCAGACTGAAGAATCAAATCAACCTAATCTGAAGCCAGCTTTTAATAGTGTAGATTAGATTGTCGTTATAAGAGATAGCCTATTATTGAATGTGGAAATTGAAAGGTGAAATCAAATCCCAAGAGTCGAGAAAATGTCGGAATAATTTTGTCTTGATAGTCAAAGCAGTGACTCGAGAGACTTCACTTCTAAACAAATTTTTCACGATTGTCTGACTCTATAATAGAATGTTTTATAGGAATTGAAGACATCTTATATTCTGTAATGAATACCGACATTATATATTTGACTCGTAAATTCATATTGTATAGTTATCTATCATAATTATTGACAATAGAGTATCGTTGTCAAACTTGCTTTAGTTATTCGTGTTTATTGTTATTGAACTACAACAGTATAATGCATAACGAATAACCAAAGCTAATACAATTACGACTATTTCAATGTAAAGTAATATCATCGAAATTGTCCAGGGAAAACTATTTGGCAGACTCCAATTTCCAATTTAGTAAGTCGATATAAACCGTCATTACCCGAATATTAAACTGTAACTCAAAAAACCAAGCTTGAATATGAAATTTAATGACTCGAATACAAAACCAAAACGAATATCTAACTTAGTAACCAGAATATTTAACTTAGTAACAAAGGCACAAGAATAATTGACTTAGGAAACAGAATCATTAAATCTTATACTTGACTTAAAAATTGTTGATTCTGATATCTAACTTAGTACAAACAACTTGTTGATTTTGATATTCATCTTAGTAACCAGTACATACAACTTGTTGACCTTATTATTTAACTAAAACCAGTAAATGTAAATTATTGTCTTCGATATTGAACTTAATAACGACAACATGCAACTTGTTGACTATTATTTATCTTAGTAACCAGTACATGTAAATTATTGTCTTCGATATTTAACTTAATAACGACAACATGCAACTTGTTGACTATTATTTATCTTAGTAACCAGTACATGTAAATTATTGTCTTCGATATTTAACTTAATAACGACAACATGCAACTTGTTGACTATTATTTATCTTAGTAACCAGTACATGTAAATTGTTGTCTTCGATATTTAACTTAATAACGACAACATGCAACATGTTGACTTCATATCTAACTTAGTAACTACGACATGCAACTTGTTGACTTTGATATTTAACTTAGTGCCCAAAAAATGCAACTTGTTGACTTCACATTTAACTTAATAACCAAGACATGCAACTTGTTGACTTGGATATTCAACTTAGTAACCACAAAATGCAACCGGTTGACTTTGATATTTTATATTGTACGTAGAAACCAGAATCTGAAACTCGTTGATTTTAATTTTTTAAATTAGTAACCAGAACATGAAACTTTTGACCCTAATTTTCCAACTTATAAGCAGCTAACCAAATTAACAAACATCACAGTAACCAGAGCACCCAACTATATAAGTAAATCTGATATTTAATAAAATAACCCATATCAATATATACAATCAATGTTCAAGTAACCTGCTATATTATAGCTCGAGTTTACAACTTCATATTTCGAATGTGCACATTGCTTGATCTCTCCCAAGCACCCTTACGCGTGATGTAAATATGTCTCTTTAAAGCCATACATGCAAAATGGTATATATTTTTCGCCAGTGGGAATAGGAATATAATATGTAAAAGAAAAAAAAAACATTATGATATTGATAATTTGATATTTACTGATCAATATAGGTAATGCTTATCATTTAATCTTTAAATCAAATAAAAACGTGAAACTATATCAACATCATTCTACCTCCGTTCTGACAATCTACAATTCCACATATTTAACTGGGATGAGAAATGCATTAACGCTCATTACCGTTTCTATGGCAACAGATAAGACAATTTGCATACCGTGATGGTTTAAAATGAAATATGAATGTAAATCACAGAAATTTCAAGGAGCAGACAGGCGCCTGATTTCATTTCCAATAGGCATGACATCACCAATAGACAATAAATTGGTGTAAAAATGAACATTTTAGCTCATTTGAGAGGCTGAAATTCTAGGCAATGTCATTAACAGCACCGCTAGTTTTTCTCCAACAATAATGGTAGGGAATTTGGCTCTAGGTAAACGAGGTAAAAATAAATACAGGAAAGTTTTTATTAGTTTCATTGATGAGTTTACCAGGTATATGCAGGTGAAATATTTACTGTAACTTTCAAGGCAGACTTCTTTTTTTATCTGAAAAAGATGTTTCCACAAATATTTATACTTTGTGTTGTTGCATTAATATTTCTTCAAGAAATTTGCAGGTTCGTTTTCCAAACAAAAATATTACAGTTGATGAGTTTACTGACAAGACAAACAGATGCATTTCTCTTTTAATTTGTGTTCTACATGTTTTTATATATTGAATTTTTATCATCTTAAGAAGAAATAATCGGATGAAGGCTAATATTCTATTTAGTGGGCCGATCTTATTTTCTTTGATTTTTTCACCTTTAAAATTGATATAAGATTTAAGAATTAGTTGCAGCTCGCCATTCTGAAATTGAAATTGGACGCCACATTGATTATATATGCGCTTATAGAGATTGTAAAAAGAGGTTTTCTAAACTTTTTATGTTTATTAGGGACACTGGTAGCATCAATTTACACCATTCCAATTTTCAATCAGACCTCTGTGTGTTTATACTCTTTATTTTACATGTGCATTAAATGGACAGACTAAGTTGCTGTGATCAAGTACATGACGACAAAAGATGTTCAAGCCATGACAATTTAACAATATATATAACAATAAGAGTTTTGGAAAACAATGTGCGGGATGTCACAAAACGCTTAGTTTGAGTGAAATTGCAAATGGTGTAAATTATTACACGTGCTATCAGTGACCCGACACACAATAAAAATGTGGAGAATCTCTTTACAACCCCTTAAATGTATGAGTATCTCCCAAAGCTTGAAGTAGAAGTCTGTATTATTTGCAGAAAACTATGACCCTGTGTTGATAAGTTTTTAATTTCAATACTATGTATGTAGTAAATGAGGGCAAAACTTCATAGGCCTATAACTAGCTTTCTATCAAAATAACAAACAACCAAAAACGTAAACATAGGAAAAATCCAAACTAGATTTCAAATGTATAAATGTAAAATCTGTCTGACTTTTCTTCCCAAGATTGAGCCAGTTAAACAAGACAACCAGAGAAATAAACAAGAAACCAGCTTATTTTATCAATTTGAAACTTTCTACTCACTTTCTTTTCAAATATCCTAAAGCTATAACTTACTGATTCTTTGTTCTGACTTGTTTTGTTGTTGGTTTTTTGTTTGAAATATTTGTTCTCCTTGTTTGTGTGTGCAAGTCTATTTTAACCGAAAATAAACTTCTCTTACACTTCTTTATAAAAACTGACATAGAAAAGTAGATGAAATTTCTTAGTTGAAATCCAATATCGTTCTATAATGTTTTAGAGAAAACTGAAACTTAAAAATCTCAATGAAGACAAAGCTAATTATATACTTAATAAGACTTTAACCAGCTTCGCTAATGACTTAATGCAATTAAAAGAAATTGGTCTAAATATTCTAATTAAAAACTGCCCCAATTTATATAATTGAAAGCAGATGTTCTTTTTTTAGTTTTTTACATCACTGCTGAAAGAAATCATTAAGAATTATTTAAAACATTTCAACTGGGCCTCTTATACCAAAATATTCTCATATGGTTTAACCGTTTGTAAAAATCATTACTTCGTGGACATCTCATAATCAACAAAGTCACGCTTTTTCAATACAGATGACCTATATGATGGAAGTTAAGGAAATTACGTTTATGGCACAAGCTTTAATTGAAGCATTTTTTGTGAATCATGATTCGTGATACGTTATTGTATGTGTATGTATATTATTTCAATTCCC
The DNA here is from genome assembly GCF_000327385.1 of Lottia gigantea. Lineage (NCBI taxonomy): Eukaryota > Metazoa > Mollusca > Gastropoda > Lottiidae > Lottia > Lottia gigantea. The sequence continues at coordinate 349,234 of NW_008710347.1, forward strand.
TGGACACCTATTAAGCCGATTGTATCAAAACGTTCAATGACGATTCTCAAACATGATATGTTCCTTCACTTCCGGTCCTTTATGCTAATGCCCGTGGTGAATGGCAATAGAAAAAGATATGTATGTGTGATAATATAGCTAAAATAGCATATATGTCTCAAAAAAGACGACTCGCCTTTTCAACTTTCAAACGGGGATAATTCTGGACACACATGAATTTGTAGGCTCAAATTTCGATGGTGAGCTGTGAACACTTTTACTGATTGGCTGAACTGAAAATTTCCCGTTTCTGAGAATAAAGTATGACATGATGTAAAATGGCGCACATGTCCCTTTAAGTTGATATTTGGTGTTTGACAGGTGTCAATAAAAACTAAAAGAATAATGAAAGAACTATAGTCATCTTATTTCTGTTTATTCTTGGTTTGGTCAATAAAGGATCATTTTTCTTGCATTTTTTCCGATCCTATAGCATTTTCTGATAATATTTGTTTACGTCCAAAATTTTGGTCTCGAGTGGTCATAAGTCGTTGTTATATAAATATTGTCTTTTGGTTTATGACAAAGAACTGTATGAAATCCAAATTCATATTGATGCATTCAACAAATTTCCATTTTGGTTTCTACATTGTTTTATCATATAAGAGAGAATTTTCAGATTTCAAATTTTATGGATGTACGTTTTATACACATGTGTACGGTACACTTGTCTTTATCCTCATTTCTAGCTACATGTATTTTGATGATAATAATGCTGTGATATTTTATTGTTGTATGGCCTTTAAATTGCACTTTGACCATAAAGTTTTGTAATTTTACTCTTATGAAGAGCTGAAGATCGTCTTCATTGCAGACTCCATGTTACTTATTTTTTATATCGTTCAAATTTATTGTTTTATAATCTTAGGTTTGTTTGAACTCAATTGTTTAAAATTATCGAGACGCTATATGATTTTGAAAGTGAATAATCAGAGGTTCATTGACTAAGCACAAGTTGTAGTACGGTAGAAGACCTTGATATTGTAGACCTAAAGGAGAGAAAGCAATTGTAAAGAGGTTTTCTAAAAATATTTATGAGTGTCCCATTCCAATTTTGAATCAGACATGTGGTTTCTGCAATTCTACAAGAAAATTTGCTTTATCTCAAAATTTAAGATCTCTCGCGATTAGTAACGTCATCAAACACTTAGTTTTAGTTGAATTGCAGGAACCACAGACATCTGATTGAAAATTGGAATGGTTCAAATTGATGCAATCACAGTCCCCGATACACATGATTTCTTTTTAGAAAATCTCTTTACAACGCCTTTAATGTTTTCCCCACTATTCTTTAGTTATCAAAGTGATCGATGGTTTTCAGTTAATGTACGGTAACAACTTCTTGCAGACAGGAGCACACATGGCCTTTTACAACTCAGAAAACGATCATTAGTACTAGATAGATATCAAATTGTTGTTTAATCCTACAATATCTTCGTCAATAAATATCAATAAATCATTCCATTATTCATTCTACTAGATATCTGTTTTGTTTCCTTATATTCCCTGAACACCTATTCTATTTCCTATCCAACTTTACTTTAGGGATTCAGTCGTGTAGTTTTAGTTTTCAAGAGGAAACATATTTAGAACCCAAAAGCCTACCTAGTTTGTCTACAATAAAATAAATATCTATAAGCAAAACTAAACTGATATTAAATTTAATATCGTGCAATTCAGTTTCCTTAATTTTTAGACGAACCCGACGCCGTTTTGAAAAGTGTTGCGGGAAGCTGGAAAGTATATTAGTAGCTAAAGCGAATCTAGACGAATATTACCCTTTAAATTAATGGTTTCACGAAGGAATTTTTTTTATACAGTTATTGAAGATACACAATAGTAGAATAAAAAATGTATAAGACGTGCTTAGTGTTGGGAATATGTCAGAGAATATTTAATGATAAAATATTGTTGTGTCTAAACAAGATTGACAAAAAAAGTCATTTTGGCAAAGCTTTGATCGTTCAGGTAGAAGTTTGTTTAAGAAACATAGCACAACTTCCTCTTTTTTGCATAAAAATGTCTAGAGTCATCTGTATAGGAATATTTCTTCTGTTTCATGTATGACCAATCGTTTAAATCCGTCGTATTCCACCGGATTAGATGTGGAATGACTGGTGATTTTTTTAAGACGACAAACACCACATTCAAAAAGAAAACCTATTGGTTTCTGAGTCTTGTGGTAGACATTATTCTAATGCTCATGAATAACATTAGGCTAGGGTTAGAATTCCACTTTAGTTTCCATTCTTTCTGATTGTTCCCTTTCCAATTAAATGTATTTTTGATTTGAGTTGGCGACGGAGACGGTTGATATTGTAATTTGATGTTATGTTGATTAGAAAATCTGAATAAGTTCACCTATTGATCAAAGCATATTAAGTGAACGATTGCTTGGTTTTATACGCCATTAGGCTTGAGGAAAATAGAGCAATGAATATGATAATACCTCTTTCAATACTCAACTAATCACAAATCGAACTGTGTTAACCTTTGTTTTACCTCAACTTTTACTATAAATTAGAAGAGAGAAATGAGTGATCAAGTTAAAGAGAAGTCTAATAATAAGATAAGACAGTTTGAGACGTCAAGAATATCGATAAAGTAAAAAGATCCCCCAGACACTGTGTTATCAATCCAGCTTATAATTATATTGACAAGAAAATCATTAGAATTATAGTGTAGAAATGATGCCATCAAATGACTATACATCCTTAATCACTTCCCTGGAACAGTCTAAATCATCTGAGTAGTTACAGATCTCTTCAACCTTAAACAAGTTCCACCACAAGAAACATAGATTGAGAATGAAGTTCACGATCAATGTTAGTTGTTTAGTTCGTATTATCATCTCTTCAAACTGAAGATAGTCCCTCATTATGTCTTTTTACATTCTGATGTTTCAAGACCTCATTTTGTGAAATAAAATTTCACAACAATGTCGTTGAAATGATACTAGGGTGTTGATTGCATTAAATATCTGCATGACAGAATTTGTATTTTATATAACAACTTTGACATGTAATAAGTCGGTATTATGTAACGAAATTGTTTTAATGTAGGAAAAGTGGTGGGCTATCGTATAACTTAATGTTTGGGTATTATTTGGGGTATTGTAGGTGAATAACCTTCGATGGGCTGTGTCAGTTTTAATGATCACTTATTATATAGGCCTGGGTTGTTGGTTTAATACCTTCAAACGAGTATTGTATCTCTTGTAATGCTTTGCCGTATTGATGTTTTATATGTAGAGTTATTTTGGGTTTTAGATTTAGGCTATCTGATTGATTAGACTATGTGGTATGTTGTTTGATTGATAAGTTGTAAGGTGTAGGTTATTTGATGATTTGCTTTATTACAGTTATTTGATCAATTAGACCGTAGGTTTGATTTTAGGTGCAGGTTCTTTGATTGATTAGACTATAGGTGTGGGTTATGAGATTGATAAAATTATATGTGTTAGTTATTGGATTGATTGGTCAAATTATATGTGTTGGTTATTTGATTGATTAGTTCATGTGTAGGTTATATAAGACTATAGATGTGATTTATATGATTGATTATACCACAGGTATGGATTATTTGATTTTCTATAGCTATGAGTTATTTGATTTATTATAGATGTAGGTTATTTGATTGATTAAAGTATACGTTCTGGTTATTTGATTGATTAAAGTATAAGTTCTGGTTATTTGATTGATTAAAGTGTAAGTTCTGGTTATTTGATTGATTAAAGTATACGTTCTGGGTTATTTGATTGATTAAAGTATACGTTCTGGTTATTTGATTGATTAAAGTATCAGTTCTGGTTATTTGATTGATTAAAGTATACGTTCTGGGTTATTTAATTGATTAAAGTAGTAGGTTATTTGATTGATTAAAGTATACGTTCTGGTTATTTGATTGATTAAAGTATAAGTTCTTGTTATTTGATTGATTAAAGTATAGGTTTTGGTTATTTGATTGATTAAAGTATAAGTTCTGGTTATTTGATTGAATAAAGTATAAGTTCTGGTTATTTGATTGATTAAAGTATAAGTTCTGGTTATTTGATTGATTAAAGTATACGTTCTGGTTATTTAATTGATTAAAGTAGTAGGTTATTTGATTGATTAAAGTATACGTTCTGGTTATTTGATTGATTAAAGTATCAGTTCTGGTTATTTGATTGATTAAAGTATACGTTCTGGGTTATTTAATTGATTAAAGTAGTAGGTTATTTGATTGATTAAAGTATACGTTCTGGTTATTTGATTGATTAAAGTATAAGTTCTGGTTATTTGATTGATTAAAGTATAGGTTTTGGTTATTTGATTGATTAAAGTATAAGTTCTGGTTATTTGATTGAATAAAGTATAAGTTCTGGTTATTTGATTGATTAAAGTATAAGTTCTGGTTATTTGATTGATTAAAGTATACGTTCTGGTTATTTAATTGATTAAAGTAGTAGGTTATTTGATTGATTAAAGTATACGTTCTGGTTATTTGATTGATTAAAGTATAAGTTCTGGTTATTTGATTGATTAAAGTTTCAGTTCTGGTTATTTGATTGATTAAAGTATAGGTTCTGGTTATTTGATTGACTAAAGTATCAGTTCTGGTTATTTGATTGAATAAAGTATAAGTTCTGGTTATTTGATTGATTAAAGTATAAGTTCTGGTTATTTGATTGAATAAAGTATAAGTTCTGGTTATTTGATTGATTAAAGTATAAGTTCTGGTTATTTGATTGAATAAAGTATACGTTCTGGTTATTTGATTGATTAAAGTATAAGTTCTGGTTATTTGATTGATTAAAGTATCAGGTTCTGGTTATTTGATTGATTAAAGTATCAGTTCTGGTTATTTGATTGAATAAAGTATAAGTTCTGGTTATTTGATTGATTAAAGTATAAGTTCTGGTTATTTGATTGAATAAAGTATAAGTTCTGGTTATTTGATTGATTAAAGTATAAGTTCTGGTTATTTGATTGATTAAAGTATAAGTTCTGGTTATTTGATTGATTAAAGTATAAGTTCTGGTTATTTGATTGAATAAAGTATAGGTGTAAATTATATAACAGTATATTTAACGAGGTTTTTGTGCTATTTGATTAGTTGGTTGAAAATGTACGCTGTTTGATTGATTTGAACAAACGTGTGATCAAATCATTTTATCAGTGTGTGATGTATCCCCTTTAAGAAAGAGTTAAACCGGTTCGATTGAAAGAATATTTGAGGATTTATTTTAAGACTGGTAGAGTAATTGATGGGTAAAGTTAATCGTGTAGAATATGAAATTTGATACCTATTTCTTTAGTCTAACTGTTAGCTATTATAACCATGAAATATATTTACCATTTCCTCATTTACTAAATTAGAAACATACTGGGTTAAACAAGTTCAACATACTTCACTACCAATGCATTCAGACATAATTTCCATTGCCAAACTATTAACATTTTTTGAGGTAATTTTGCATAAATCCTGAAACATTCGAATAATAAATTATGCATGTAAGAAATATTGGTCTACAAGATGATGTTTTGTGTCTTATAGCGCTGTTATAGCTTTGCAGAAAATATCATTCGTGGGGATATTTTAATCGGAAAGTGACGCAGTGCCTATTTCCAGAGTATCTCAGAAGACAACTCATACAAACATCATTTAGCACATATGAGACTTAAGGCAAGATCCCATATAGAAATGGGCCAATTTACAGATAACAATAGAAATGCTATGATGCATATACATCACTCAAAAACTTATCGTTTGTGTTGTCGATTAACCGATTACAATTAGTAGACCACCATTTAAATCCGAATACCTAAGCATGGCATTTTGGTGCATATGTAAAATAAATATTATTTCATATTGCCTCTTCCATATAGTTACAATCGGACTCACGTCTGAATAAAAATGTCGAGACAAATTGATGCTTGATAGTTGAGAAGAGAATCTGTAAGAATCCTAATGATGGACGATGGTAAATATTAGAGGTTATAACAAGACAAAAGTAATTTGGATACTAGAATAAATATATAACTATATCAATATTATATTCTAATTTCTTGTCTCTAGCTGATTTTAATTGTGATTTTTCTCTAGTTTCAGAATATATGATGTTTATTCAGTGGAAATTCTTCAGACCAGACTAAAAATCAAACACTAATTTTGTATCATTTACTCTTTATCTTTCTTTTAGTCAAATCATGTAAAACTGTTTGGTATACATCAATATATTTTGACAATTTTGTCATTTTGTTGTTCATGGAAGCGATGACTTACATGTTACAATTTATTTCACTGAGACAATGTTAACCCAATATTTATTCCATTTTATCTGGAAACGTTACCGTTCATTACAGAAATTACTTCAGCCATTTTGAATTCTCGTATACACCATGTAATTAACAACTGTCAATCAAACACAGTTCTGAAAAAAGTTGCATCGATTCTGCATCAGATCATCTAAAATTTTTTGCACGGTTTTCCATTTAGTGTTTTAATTCTAGCCAAATTAAAGATATACGAAAGGGTGGTCCAAATGACAGGACAATTCCATTTCAACAGAGCAAATAATGTGTTTGCAATATTACAAAATGACAATCGGTTTTCTATATTTACGAATCGTATATGTGCCAGTCATGTGAGCAATAGAAATACATTTTCTTAAAATTTCCTTTAAAGTTTTTTATCCACAGATACATTTGAGACTCATTAGTTATATCAGTTAACATTTGAGTTTCAGAAGATAATTTAACGGCCTACCACTTAGTCTATTGAAGTATCTTCATCAAACATTTAATTAATATCAAAGAATTAATCATACAAATATTAAAGAGATGGCTAGCTATATCAGAATATAAAATATTTGGACATGATAAGACTAAAGGGATAATTATCAGAAGATGATTCAAAATTATCATTTCTGACAACTTTGCTCTTAACATGTTTGTGATATGTCATCGCAGCAGGTTTGCTCTAATATATTTTTTTTTAGGTCTGCAGAGTTCAAATAACCTATTTTAGAACTTTGAATAGGCCTAAAAAAACGACTATTGGAAGGAGGCTAAGGAACAAAGTATTTCGAAAACATTCTGAGAATTAGTAAATGATAAAATAAAATTTAGTATTAAATGGACTTAAATAGCCTTTATGACAAAGTCCAGTCGTGTCTACCTAAAGCTGAGATGAATAATCCTCGTCGGTCGAAGACAGGAGAAATTTGGGTGTCAGAGACTAAGACTAAAAGGGTTGCTGAACTGGACAACTGTAGCTTCATCACAACTTATACCAGGGTATCGATTTATCCAGACGTGCAATTTCACTCCTTGCCTAAAGCCTGAAAGTTATACCTCTGAAACTACACTTTTCAAAGTTATAATCTGTATAGTTGATGAAGAAATGTAATGAATGTAATATTGAAATAGAATTGAGAAGATATTGTATATGATGTTGGTACAGGGATGAAGTTGTTGACAACAAATACAAAATCAGATAAGACAACATCAATGTTAAACATTCTTAACTTGTATTACCATCTTGAATCATTAGTTGACTTCACTCGTTCAAACTTTGTTTTACCGACTTCTTGTAGGTTTTACAGAGTCGTATTGACTGGGTTAATCCTGGCGTTTACTGTAACATTAAATTATCATTTTCTTTCAATAAACTAACCTATAGTTGGATTCTTTCTAATCTTTCTGATCACGAATATAATTACATAGATTACTTCTTGTCATATAGATCTGGTCATTTTCTTATCTGACCGATGTGAAGACATTTATACTTAATAACTAAGAGAGAGGGATCCATTACTAGAAGACAAAAATATCGTTGAAGGGACAGGTGCTCCATTTAGGGGGTTGATTTGAGTCTTGAATATATTAAAATAGTCTTCAGAAGTACTAGAAATGAAAGAAAATCGCATAATTCCTTCAAAATTATTTTAAACTAAGAAGTTCTTTTCCTATTTTTATAGATGTCTTTTATATATATGGCAGTGTCTCAAAAATAGATGACTTTCAAACGCGGATAATTCTGGACACACATGGATTTGAAGGCTCAAATTTCGACGGTGAGCTGTAAACAATATTACTGATTGGCTCTAGCTAAAAAAAAAAATCCCGTTTCTGAGACTTAAGTATGATTGGTCGAAAAAATGGCGCATCTGTCCGTTTACTATCGTTACTTGATCTGGTTTTACTAAAATGTTTCTTTCCTAGCACCTACATGACGTATATGGAGCTTTCCTCTAATTATGCTATATATTGGGTGGATTAAACTTCAGTCTGAAGTAACATATTCATTGTATTGTTACTGTTAACAACTACCAATTCATTCGACCACTCTGTATTCTGGTTTGGAAATAAGATTTTGGTACGAAATCGGGGTTACGAAGCCTCATACTCAAAGCATAAATATTGAAACGAGCTACTGGTCCTACATCATCAGAAAGACCAAGATACTTTACTTACATTCTCCCCCACTTCGTTATTGTCGACAGAATAAGATATATTTTTTTGTGAAGAAGTAGAGTTGTAATTCTGTTATCTGGTTTTGTCAAGTCTTGTAATAATTGGTAATTGTTAATCGATGGTAAACTCAATTCTGTTGGTCGTATGATGTTATCAGACAAAGAAATTCTTTAAGATCAAGTCATCTCTTACTCAAGATTACTGATAATGCCAAGCCTAATTCTATATTCTTCGTAGCATAACTAACTTTTTTCCAGTTAACTGAGCAGTTTTCAACAGAAAAATAGATTTGTTACGATCAAACGAGAGCACTAAAATTGTACAAGTTAACTATTATGAGACGGTGCAGTTCTAAGGATTGTAATCTGACAAATAAGTACCATGATCTCACCAAGACATTCGTATACTTATCACCAATGTATTTTCGTTTGTCACTGGAAATAGCTGAAAATAGGATTATCAAGCAGATTCAACCAATACCCTTCTTGAAATAAAGAGTATTTTGGTTGTCTTCAAATTGAGATCGATAATTCCAAACATTCTTCTGTCATTCCACTGAAACCTAATAAGCTGTATGCTAAATGGATTCTAATCTAATTGTATTCGTGGTATTTAAATTTCATTAAAACTTTTAACTCATGTCAAATAAAAAAAACTGTTGAGTTAACTCCACTTTACTGCAATATTTTACTGCCAATTTTAAGGTAAACCATCAGTTTATCATGACTTTGTTTGAAAGAATAGATAACAATAAAATACTCACATCTTAAATTATTCCTATCTTATTCTCTCTTATCAACACAGTAGTTTAATTTAGATGTTAAAAAATCGTACTGAAAGTGATAAAAATTTTTAGTTTTGGGTCTTAAAGATTTCATGTGCCACAATGATATAGGAATATTTATAATGTTTGCTTAAGATTGGAATAAAACAATAAAGGAGACTGAATAAAATTACGAAGTTTCACAGCCTTCATCAGCAAGAGAATATCCCCAAACAGAAAAAGACGAATGTGAGAGATATGTTGAAAGTGCTGTCTTAGAACATTCCCATTTCCACAATGGTCAATGTAATACGAATTTCATCTTATACCTTTTTTGTATCACAAAAATTGATAGGCTAATGCAGTGATTTGATTGGATTGTACGCCAGTGAATGCAGCCAGTTAAAGCCCTCGACAGAAAGTGTGTTAATTATCAGCCATGCAGGCCTAATGGTTACAGTCTTTCTGTCGAGGCTTTTGATTGGCTGTATTCGCTGGCACTCAATCAAATTAACTCATTCTGTGACACTAGAAAAGTGGCTATTTCAGTCGAGGTATAAGACGAAATTTGTAATACTTTGAAAATTATGAAGATGGGCCATTTCTGGTCTTGTGACGTTGTGAAATAAAATAACAATTAAATGCGTTTTTTCTGAACTATCAAAGGAAATATCGTTGTTTATATCAATCACGTCAGTATCTGTCACTTAAACTGTTTTGTTTTTTTTTTCTTCACCATTTCTGTATGGATAATCCATTTTTATAAGTAAACTCATATTGGGTAATAAAATATGACAGGTAAGATGTCTTTTATCGTGTCAATAGACAAGGGGTTAGTATTCTATACAGATATAACAATAGTACAATAGTATCATAAATCAATAACCCTTGTCCATCGTTACTTTTATTTTATGATTAAGATCTGAAGCGAAGAATTCAACAAACATGACACAATGACAAGCTGACAGACTATCTGTAGCCACTGTTCTGTTTTCATCAACTTTATAAATATAATAAATCATACTATCTATAGGATATTAAAGATGTACTACCTCTTAGAGTGACCAAAAAATTAAAAATTTTGAACTTGGCCAATATTCATCATTGGACTTACCCGGTGTCATAAATATACAACAGAATCCCTCTATAATCGGATAAATCCACAAAACTAAGCAATTGTCCATACAACTTAGTAGTTATTGAAACATGCTTAGAAGCGTCTTTCAATAATTTCTTTGCTTAATGGATATATTGTCTTATTTATAGATTCTATCTTTAGTCATAGTACCTTATTGACCAAGTTTGAGACTTTAAATTTCATGTCCATTCTAAGAGGTAGTATTGCTTTAAATATAGAACATCGTCAATCACTGTTTCCCTAGATCATCATATTCTAAACCATGACTATGCAATAATTAATATCGTAACTAGAAACAACACCGAGTGTATCTTGCCACTAAAGTAAATAGTAAATGCATTGTTAGCACATTCATTTATGTGAACATATCTGGTGTAATATCAAGGGATTATCGATCGATATATTATGAGAATCATGCAAATGTACAATCTTTATTATTTCATAACCAACCAACAAACAGAAAGCTTAGAGAGCATTTAGAAATTGTCTAAAGCGGCATGTAAAGTCATGTCAATCCTTTTCACGTTTTCAATAAACCAAGTTCTAACTAATCGCGGATAATATCGCCGTTGAGCTGTAAACACTCTTTTTGATTTAGCTTAGCTAAAGACTTAGGTACGCATCTGTCCCTTAAAATAGTTAATCGAAATGTAATTCAATCGTTCAAAAGGTTTACCCAATACATCAGTATTCCAAGTTATTTTTTTAAATATAGTTTAATTTAGCTCTTGGGGTTCGCCTTCAGAATTTCAAGTGAGACATCAAAGGTTCGTTGACATCTTGCGTATAAATCGTAATTACATGATTTTTTTCTGTGGAACCAGTAGAAAATCGAAGTTTTCTTGGGTTCATGTTTATGTGGACATATTGTGAAATAATAAATATCGATCACATTAATTATACCAGGGGACTAAATCGCTCTATCAAAATTAAATTCTTATTGGCGCAATGAAATAAGCTAATATTGTATCTACAGATCAATTTTAACAACTTCTTTATTAACATATCTTTTTTTTTCTTTCGATTTTCTTTTATGCCTGTATTCTGAATATAGCAATATAATTTAATTAAAGATTCAATTAACATATTGATTAATTACCATATTAACAATAGAAACTTATTTAGCTGGAACCAATCTGCGTGATGTTAACACAACTTCTATACAATTTCTTGACCGTGTTAAGAAATGTGTTCTCTCATAGACTCTACCTTATAAAACATTCACGCTTAATTCCCATATAGCTATGAAAAAAAAGGAACTTAACAACCCAACACGTCTGTATACTTGTCGAACTCTTCTAAGCAACAGAATTCCTTAAGGGATATAATATAAAAAATATCTTTTGTGTGAGATGATTGATTTTCAACCATTGAAAGATGGTGATTCTTGACAGATATCAAGTAACTCGTTATCGGGACCTTTTTAAAGGCTATGGTTCGCAAAATGGTAGTTTCTGGTTTTGAATATATATGTAAATACCCTTCAGAAGTACTAGAACACGAAAATCGCATAAATTCAAATTTACCTCAAACTAGACATTTCACATTTTATTTCTATAACGTCTTTTCTATATGGCAGTCTCAAGAAAAGACGAGTCGTCTTTTTAACTTCCAAACGCGGATAATTCTGGACACACATGGATTTGAGTGCTCAAATGTCGACGGTTAGCTGTGAACTCTTCAACAGATAAGCTTAGCTAAAAAAAATATTCCCATTTCTGAGAATGGCGAATCTGTCCCTTTAATTTAATATTTTGACCTTATAATTATACATTAATAAATCCTTTTGCAAAATTACAGCTTATAGGATGAAACACTTTGAAATACCAGCTTTATTGAAATTCCTTGTCAAAAAAATTGCGGTAATAACTTTCTGCAATATGAAAATGAAAGGAAATACAAAGAACCAACTTGGAGCTATTGACACTTGCATCATCGACTATTAATTCAGACGATACACATTTTCTGTTTAAACGATTGATGTTAAACACAATAAATTCCAATTGATCATCATTTATTTTAAGCTCATTCTCCACCATCCATTGCTTGATAGAGTCCATGTTTCATTCGTTTCATACAAATATGGTATTCATTCTTCCTGATATATATTTCCCACAACAAAACAACAATCAATTTAATTTTCAGCAGTACCTTCGACACTAAAAACAATTATGCAATGTGTTCAACAGCAGAGGGTGATTAAAGGTATCAAATATGTCATATGAGTCAATGGCGACGAAAATTTACAACTTTTGAATGTTTCAAAATTTCGGTTTTTTGACCCATATGCATTCTGATAAGACTCGAGATACTTTCGTGGTTCATCATCACTGGAGAGAAAGAGACGGAAGAACTTTGTGCACTATAGATAAAAGCTTGGCTGAAAATCCACAATATCACAACAATATTATAGGGTACAATGATATAAAAAATATTATATGGTGTGACTGTAATTATTTCGCTCTTTGATTGAGCTCAGAAAGGTTGATAACAAATAATGATTGACCGGAAATACTATATATTGACGTTGTTTCATCCGGAAATTGTATCGATGATGCTTTTTTATGGTATGATTGTGAGATGGGTTCATTCCTAATGGAATCGTAAAACAACAAACATTCAGACTTTAAATAAATATATATATTTTGCAATTAAGTTAAAGGTCGTATAAAACTCATTCCCTTCGCACCATTCCAGTGTGTTTTAATGAATATTTGATGGTTTTTGTCTGTTTTGTAAACTTGAGCTATACCTTTTAACGTCTTTTTGATTTCATCAGAAATGGCGATAAAAAATTTCTCGTACGTTCAACTATAATTGCTTTTGATCCGCCATTGTTTTCTATTCAAAATATCAATATATCTTTATCATCATCTCAAAAAGACAACACGCACATAAACAATTCTTCAAAAACAATATTATGATTGCAAACAATAACACTTTAATGTTTTAGAGTGTATTTTGTTGAATACTGCTAGACATGTCTTAAATGACTCTAGAAATATGCTACGTTACTTAAAGGGACAAATGGGCCATTTTTGGGGAGGTTGATTTGAGTCTTCAGAAGAACTAGAAATGTACGAAAATCGCATATTTTTTTCAAAATATCTCAAAGTAGGATTTACTTTCTATTACTATAGATGTATTTTCTATATATGTCAGTGTCTCAAAAAAGACGACTGTCTTTTTCACTCTCAAACGCGGATAATTCTTGACAAACATAGATTTGAAAGTGACGCCGAGCTATGCACACTATAATTACTGATTGGCTTATCTAAAAATAATTCCCTTTTCTGAGACTAAGGTATGATTCGTCAAAAAAATCGCGCATCTGTCCCTTTAACATTTTTTGATATTATATCATGCGGCTGTGTGAAGCAACGACATTCTATTAAGAGTGCTGGATGCACTCAAGATTTCTATTTCTAAAGTGACATCAAATTTAAAAAGATAAAACATAATCTATCAAGTACTCTCTTGCCTAATCTGGATGTAAGATCCATACTATTGATAAAGTAATAAGCTATCGGTTAGAAAAATTAATGTGTTTGTGGCCTGTTGAGTAATAATTAAACCATGTAATGTTATAATACTTGACATTTGATGTATTGTACTGTATGGCGATGATAATCTTTTCAGTATAGAAATGATTAGTGCCAATATTATTCAATTAGATCATAAATTACATTACGTGAGTATCCAGTTATAAGTTAACAATAATCAATAAAGCTACCCTTCATAAAGTTCATTATATTCTTCTATATTTTATGATATTTCACTAATTAAAGTTTACATTAGGATTGATTCTATAGATCAATAAGATAGAAAGAAATCCCGTGATATCAACTTTATCTTGTTTTCACTTATAACCATTGGAGCAGATTGCAATTTTTTTTTGTATGTACCTGGTGGAATTTAAAAAAAGACAACACACACAGGCCCGGCCAGTCCATTCAGACGTTTCGCACTGTACTTCATGCGCAGGTCTACCCGGTAAACGGGTCATACGGAAATGACGTAAGAAAATGTGAACATTTTTCATTCATGCATTTTCAATGCTTGAATTATCCCCCTTGATGACCTACTTATGATTGAACGAAATACTTGTTCACAGTTGCCTCCCTATATACTGAATTTAAAAGAAATGTAAAAGTAAATGCCTTAATAAGAACTGAATACGATTGGGTTGGTTCTAAAAGTCAGCACACATCATTTGTACCATCATCGGTTTTGAACATTTGTCTTATTGAAGACATAGCCAATTCCAAAAAAAATTTTAGCAATACATATTAATTAGTGTTTTGGGGGAATTTTTTTGAATTTGTTTAATTTCAGAAGTATGAAAATATAATTAAGAAAATTGAAATAGTCTGTATCCAATTTAAATGCCACCCATAACTGCAAAACAGCAGTTCAAATCTACTGAAATGTAAATAACCGTTGTTAAACTTGATATTTCATTATAACGTTATCGTGTTATATCACAGCTATACAGATTTCTGATACATAATTGTATTCCCATATCTTCAAATAGAAGTGTCAAATAACAACTGAATATCAAGTCAAATAAATAAATTAGCCTTTCATTGTAGACAGAGTTCGATGAAATATTAATATGTCATGAATCGTGTTGCGACAAACATCTTAATATCTAACACTGTTATTTTTATAAAATAGACATACATGTACACGAGGCAACACTTTGTTATTTGTATATGAATTCAATACTTTGTTATTTTATATAATATGAATTCTACATTTTGTTATAAATTCACACTTTATACTAGAATTCCACACGTTCTTATTCTAAGTAATATGAATTCAAACACTTTGTTATTCTGAATGATATGAATCCTGTACTTTGTTATTCTAAATAATATGAATTCAATATTTTGTTGTTCCAAATGATACAAATTCAACATTTAAATCAATTCACCCCTTTGTTATTCTGTATAACTTACTAAACTGAATACTTTATTTTTTTGAATAATATATCAACGCAATGCTTTGTATTTTTAAAATAATTTATTTTTTAAAAATCCATTCTTTTTTTATACTAAACTTTATTATTTTGTTAAGTATGTAATTTACATCAATTTACATTAGAGACCATGTGCTTATTTACATAAATTATAATTATAACACTATGTTATCACTTGTTTATTTACTTCATAAACTCTTTATAAACCTAACAACGTCACTACTTTGTGACCTCAAATGTTATTCCACATGAGAAGAGATCAGCTCAAGATTAACCTTTTGACTATTAAATCGTTGGTATGCATGAATGTTTTAAATTTGAACAATTCATTATATCCATTGCATTACAGCATTCGTGAAAATTTCATAGTTAATTAGAGATTTGTCAGATTTGGGTAAATAATCCCGGGTCATGGCATGGTCATACGCAAAGCACCATTATGTATAATACATTTATTTAAAGGGACAGACGTGCCAATTTATGACCAATCATACCTTAGTCTCAGAAACTGAAACCGAGAAATTTTTTCTGAGCTAAGACGATCAGTAATAGTGTTCACAGCTCACCGTCGAAATGTGAGCCTTCAAATTCATGTCTGTCCAGAGTTATCCGTGTTTGAAAATTAAAATGAGAAGTGGTCTTTTCTTGAGACACTGTCGTCATGTATAGAAAAGACATCTATAGAAATAGGAAAAGAAATTCCGAAAATCGGGCATCTGTCCCTTTAACTGTTTTTGTTATAATGTTCTCGATGTTCTTGTCAATTATAAAATGATAAATATCGATTGATAAAATATAGACCGAACGATGTCTCAATTTGCTACTTATTTAAACTTTAGGGATTGATGTGACATAAGATGCCTAAGTACAGAAATACGACAATTATTTCTACTGACATAACAATATATTCGGAATTGTGCGTCACGCCCTGTGCATAGCTTTCCAAGTCACGCCTATACTGTGAAAACTTGAAAATCCTCTTTGCATATTTTATCATATACCTTTTATATAGATACACAATACACTTCTCGAAATAACATATATAAACTTCATGAAGCATAACAACGAAACCTTCCAAGACCCCCTGGTAATAAGGGAGCTTTTAATATACATAATGCAACAAGTCAAGCGATTGACTGCTTCTATTGTATTCTTATAGTAAACGCCATACATTTTAGAAAAAAGATAAGCCTATTCATGTATATTGTAAGAAACATAGACAAAATAGTCTTGTATGACTAATGACTATTCAGAAAATACCAAATAGAATTCATGAAACGTAAAGAAATAAGATAACCTTGGTAAACTTTATTGTCACTGAACTATTTAGTTTGGACTGACATGTTTCGGCCCTTAATCAGCATTATGACCTACTAAATATTTCGCATCTGAAAGTTTTCAAATCCTGTTTATGCCATATCAAAATTGACCACAGATAGCAGCTAAAACAGGGTATATGCCGAAGTACCTATAGGTTTAAGAAGTGATCCATGTTTGTCCAGTAGATGCAAAACATGCCCCTTTATATCAGAAATTTATTATTTTTAAGTAACTTTACGAATAAAAGGTACCCGATCCAGGAGCATCTAACATGTGTAAACTCGAATGTAATATATTTAATTTCATGTAAGAAATCTCCAAACAATATGTAGGAGAAACTAAGAATAATTTACCAACTCGTTTTAATGCTCACAGATCAGATATCAAATTAAAGATCATTTCAACTGAGACGACCATTCACTAGACGATCTCAACCTAACCCCAATTAAGCGCATAGAAATTGACTTGACGGAAGATGAAACTGCCAAATTCCGGATTGAGACACTGAATACAGCAAGACCTATAGGACGATATTCACCATAATGCAGGCATAGCACCCTTTGTTGTCCCGTTCAACACAACCAGCAATCGAGCAAGCAAGATAGTTCATGATCACTATAAGAATCTTCAAGAGAAAATCCCTCATTAGTTGCATATTAAAAAAATCAGAGCTTTTATGACAATCTCGTTCATAGCAAACTAAAAACAATCAGTACATAACAGATACTATACTTCTCGCCCATTGAGTCTTTTTTTCTAATTTCAGATCAGAACAGAAGAAGACCCAGAATCCAGACTCTTTATCCCAATTTCTCAGAATCAAAACCTCCCTTCCCCGAAATCTAATCAGTTGGCAAACTTTATGTTTTATATCATATAGTCACATCTAAGTGTATCAGAATGTCCAGAAAACAAAATATTGCCCTTGAGACTCACGAGTGCAATATGAAGCATGGATTAGATGACGTCATCGTTCTACAGTCTAGTACGATAAAGCAACTCTGTTTTTTTTTTCTATTCAATTTCAACCTATTACAGTGTAAAGAATGAAGTCTGTCATTCCCTTCATGTGTATGATACACATAATTATACATCATTATGGATACTTGCTATTTTTTAATTCCATTTTCCAATCTCTTCCATCATAAATAAAATGTAATTATATGAGATTGTATATTGTAGGAATAGTAAATTATCTGACGCCTTGCTGACAGCTTACTATAATAGAACATCATGATAAACTTCTAATATGAGAAAGGCTGTATAGAATGTAGTCTGATAAATATTTTAACAATTGTAACCAGTATTGGCTGAGATAGCATAACAAACATTTGTCAAAACACCAATCATCTTTAATAGAAAACCACCAGCTACAATCAAAATATTCTTCTTATATAATAGAGCTAGTTACTTGTTCATTGTGAAATTATCTTTACTGTTTAGGCTAATCGTCTAGAGTATTATCCTAACTAGTTGAATAACCTAACTATATATATTCTGCTTCAGTGATCAGAAAACCATTATGAAATTGAAATCCCTATTCCTTCATTCAATTATCTTTCACTTCATATAATCATGGGACTCATTTCGTACCACTGGGCATGGGTGGAAACAAGCCTTGCGGCAAATTCGGCGTTGATAATATATGAAGGATCAGTTATTAAACGAATTAGGTCTGTTAATCGTCAGACATATCTTCCCATGCATTCAGCCCTTCAAAACAAATACAATCCACAAAGTTATGTTTATCCGTGCTTCTTCCTGCTTTCTAGTAGGATGGGTATGAAAGAAAAGACATTATTGCTTCTGTCGAAAAATCAAAATAAACTACTTCTACACAGTAGAAAGCATTATATCCAGATCCTTAGCACAGTTGATTGTGCTAACAAATAGTCAACAAGTATCGTAATCAGTAGAAAAGTATTAAAGCGATATAACTATTGTTTCTAGAGAGGGGTGTGTAGATTCTTCGGGCCTACAGACAAAAGCCATTTCCTTCTTGACTTGGAACCCAAAATGAGAACAACAAGACCTCCACCATGCAACAAGGCGATCAGCAGATTGATGGGGAGAAAAAGAGGAAAAAGCCAAAAACTTCACGAGAATTAAAAGCGATGAAAGTTCATAGATTACATGTCGAAGATTTGGTGAAATAATTCTAAGTTATAGCGAATATTATGTTTTGTAATTGTATTTTTGTAAGTTTGTAACATTGCCAATTAATTACGGTGATTTATAATTTTAAATAGGTTTCCTGAAACGCCATACATCATATCTGTAGTTTACTATCTTTATTTTCAATCTTATTTTATTCCAAATCGGTTTTCTTAATCTTTCTCGTTTTAAAATCAGATTATTGAATTGAATATTGAATGACTAGATGAACGACTACTTCCGGTCGGAGAAGATAGAATTGTTCATTCTCGAAATGTGCATTTTATTTCAAATATATCGTTTTCATGACAATATTAAAACCTTCTTAAATTAGGCGTATAATAGCGTACATGTAGGCATAGCTACGAATGAGCATGCTATGCTTCGATTTGACAAAAACCCCATGGCAATAAACTTCATGAGATGGTCTACCTTATTGAATGTCGTGCACTGGACACTAAATTGGTGACCTACAATTAGATTTTGAGAAGGTTTATGCCCAAATACAGTTTTTTCATTTTAACTTCACTTTGTAACTGCCTTGTACTTAATTTGGAGAAACAATATCTTGAGTATGACCTAAAATAGTGTTTCAGTTCTCTATTTTTAAACTTGACTTCATTTTGTAACTGCCTTGTACTTAATTTTAAGAAAATTCCTTAAAGAGATTTAATTTTCTTTGATTAATCATTGAAAACTGTTATTGTCTGGACTGAAATGTTTTCTATTCCCAAATGGACTGAAAATACATGAAAAGGTTAGAGTTACACATCGGATTTTTAACGCATGAAAGGCATTCTAGTTATTGTAGGTGATGCTACATAAAACACACGATTTAATCAATTTTCTTTGAGTTTTTTCACAAAAAATCGAAATGTTGTGGTATTAATTGAAATACCTCATAAATACTTAATCTTCAACAATTTTACTCCTATTCGATAGTAATTAAATAATAACAAAGAATATATAAAAATATATAGATAGGGCACTTCAACAAGATAAAAGTAATTTGTTAACCACTTAAAATGTTTAAGTATCCTTGATGAAAATCCTGCACCATTCATCTGTAAAGGACCACACATAGGTACTTTGAAGAGCTGTCGACTGCTGTACCAGCAAAAGTGACACCCAACGTCCAGCAAGACTTTTGGGTTCGATCCCAGCATAAGTCTAGTTAGATGTACCTCGTTGCTGTTTTCTTTTCAGAAATTACTCATTGGTGTGTTTTAGACATGGATGTCCAACAAGAGCTTTGGGGATCGATCCCAACATAAGTCTGGCTATTTCTTTGCGGAGGTTACTCATTGTTGTGTTTAAATCATGAACGCTCTGTGGGAGATTGACATAATTCTAGCTAGATGGTACCTCAGGACTATTTTCAAACCTATTTCAGAGATGCCAGTTGGTCGGCGTGGAAAAAGTCAATCGCGAGCCAAATCAGGAACTAATTCATTTGAATAAGGCTAAAATCTTAGGTGACCAGGAAGTGATAAGACTGTTTTCTGATGTAAAATAAATATGTACATTAGACGGAGTAATTGATGAGATGAAAAACTCTCTGTTATAACCTTCACGCCTTGGTAGATTCTGGTATTCAATTTATTGAGCACTAACTCATTGAAGGGTTTCAAAATCCGTCTACCGTAAGTGATATCTATCATTTACTTCAACAACTTTGTCAAATCGACGATGAACAACTGTTTTAATTTAGAAAAGGAAGAGACAATTTTAAACATGTAGAAACGTAATTAAAAACCAGGGTGTAAATAAAGAGCTTGCATCACAGATCGTGTATGATCAAGAGAAACATAAATCAAGCAGTAGCGGCCCCAGTATAGGGATACATTTGCACACCCACTTCATTTCTAAGAAATTCAAAAACATTAATTTTAAATGTTTTAAGCCCAAATATATGTCAGAATGCACCAAATCACTTCTGTTTTTCAAAAATTGTCTTGTGGACAACCATCTCAGCCGTTCTATAGGAAGTTTGTCCACTTTGGGCTTCCAAAGAGCAGCCTTATTTAGAGTTCAACCTTGACAGGGCCCCATCCCCCTCCAACCCCCCCCCCCCCCCCC
>NW_008710347.1:370555-419540 GCF_000327385.1 Lottia gigantea
TATTCAATCCTGTAAATGCCGAGATTTGTGTTTTTACTGTATGCCACATTATACGCTTTTTTACAGAATACTGACAGGTAAACGAAACCAGTAAGTTTTATTGCCTTATTGTGCCATCTTTCCACTGAAACTAATGTGTTCCCGAACCTTAACACATAAACGCAATTAACTGACAATATCTATAAAATACATATGTGATATCGCCCACCACCAACATAGGTAAAACACATGCTTTAACACACTACATATACAATACGTTGTGATATCAACCACTACCATCATAGGTAAAATGCATGCTATCATACACTACCAATATCTATACAATACGTTGTTACATCAACCACTATCATCATAGGTAAAATACATGCTATCATACACTACCAATATCTATACAATACGTTGTGATATCAACCACTACCATCATAGGTAAAATACATGCTATCATACGCTACCACTATCTATACAATACGTTGTTACATCAACCACTACCATCATAGGTAAAATACATGCTATCATACACTACCAATATCTATACAATACGTTGTGATATCAACCACTACCATCATAGGTAAAATACATGCTATCATACGCTACCACTATCTATACAATACGTTGTTACATCAACCACTACCATCATAGGTAAAATACATGCTATCATACACTACCAATATCTATACAATACGTTGTTACATCAACCACTACCATCATAGGTAAAATACATGCTATCATACACTACCAATATCTATACAATACGTTGTGATATCAACCACTACTATCATAGGTAAAATACATGCTATCATACGCTACCACTATCTATACAATACGTTGTGATATCAACCACTACCATCATAGGTAAAATACATGCTATAATACGCTACCAATATCTATACAATACATTGTGATATCAACCACTACCATCATAGGTAAAATACATGCTATCATACACTACCAATATCTATACAATACGTTGTGTTATCTACAACATACATTTTCATATCACCCACTACCAATATCTACATCTTACATTTTAATATCACCCACTACCTCATCTATAATATACGTCGTGATAACATCCACTACTAATATCCAAAACATACATTGTGATATCACCTACTACCAATATCTACATAATATACGCCGTGATAACACCCACTACCAATATCTACATGATACATTTTAATATCACCCACTACCACTATCTACATCATATATTGTGATATCACCCAGTACCAATACCTACATCATATATTGTGATATCACCCACTACCAATATCTACATCATACATTGTTATATCACCCACTGTCTCATCTATAATATACGTCGTGATATCTCCCACTACCAATATCCAAAACATACATTGTTATATCACCTACTACCAATATCTACATAATATACGTCGTGATAACACCCACTACCACTACCAATATTTACATGATACATTTTAATATCACCCACTACCAATATCTACATCATATATTGTGATATCGCCCACTACCAATATCTTTTGATATCACCCATAACCAAAATCTACATCATATATTGTGATATCACCCACTACCAATATCTACATCATGATATCACCCACTGCCTCATCTATAATATACGTCGTGATATCTCCCACTACGAATATCCAAAACATACATTGTGATATCACCTACTACCAATATCTACATAATATACGTCGTGATAACACCCACTACCAATATCTACAATATACGTCGTGATATCACCCTCTACCAATTCCAATAAATACGTTGACATAATATCACTTAAGGCTTTTATCTATAAAATACGTTGTGATACCACCCAGCACCAATATATATAAAACACCCTCAAGAAAATTTCTGGGATCTCTAAGGAACTCTTCGACAGCTATCTTGGTCATGGTATTGGCATAAATATATTATTATAAAAGTTACAAAGAAAGGTGTTCTTTCAATTCGGGAAATAGTAGTAAGGTTACACCTTTTTGGAATTTTTTTTTTTTTTGAAAGCTTGACCCACTCACAAAAATCCGTTACTGGTTTATTGAAGCATATTAAGGATTCGTTTTGGGGTTCCTTTGAATTAGCCTGTAGCCCAGGCCTACTATTTTTTTTATTTTAATTGTTGAAGCTTACTTCATCTACCAATTTCATGATTTTAAATTACACACAGGAAGCTGTCAAAAGACAGATTTAAATGAAAACCCTATAGGTAGCCCACAACCTATATTGAAGACCATAATGACCATAATAAAAGACCTATTCAATATAGTGATTAGGTGGGACTAGAGTGCGGCGTTAGATTAATCAGATCTAATTGATATAAACCCAATTCATTATGTATTTTGTTAAGTGAGGAGAGCCCGGTGAAATTTAAATATGGTTGTCAGGGATACGGAAATGAAATTTGATGCAGTAGCACTGAGATAAGTTTGTTGAGCTCTTTACCATCTTACAGCTCATTTGTCAACTCTTCTGTCAAATGGGAATTTAGCCCTATTTTTAACTGGCCGATTCATGATTAGGGGTCTCAGCCTGATAATCAGTATTAACTATTTCATTAGGACTATTGTTATATGTTCAAGGATAAGGGGATTATCTCAGTTAAGGCGATTTAAATAGCCCAACAATTAGAACTCGATTTGTTTGCAGTTGTGAGGTCAAATAAACGACGTGTTTGTACTTGATGTAATTAAACCTCCCTTAAACACACAATGTCGTCGTCCATATTAACGCATGCGCTTTACATCACACGTGTTCATAAACAAAGTTTGATGGAGAGGGTAACAAACTAAAAATAGTCAGTATTGAGTTTTGTTGTGTGTGGATTGTAAAAACTTTTTTAACTCAGGTAGTTTGTTCAAATTATAGATTTTAATATGGGGACAGAGGCGAATAAGGATGACCGAAGCACACCAGAATATTTAGCACAGTTATTAAAAGATAAAAAACAAATTCAAGCTCTTCCGAATGTATTCGTTCATGTGGAAAAACTTTTAGACGAAGGTAAGTCTGGTGTTTTGATTTATTTATTTCAGATTTTACATAGACATAGAGGTGCTATACTCTTGCAAAGTATCATTACTGAAATGTCCCGTGTTTTATTTATTTGGGCGATGTTTCAACATCTTCTTGACGGTGTAAAAATTAGAATACCCAACCGACAGAGCTGTGATTTATGAACCGTGACGTAACTGTAAAACTTTGAAAGGAAGGAAACTCCGCTTTAAAAGTTATTTAGAGTTTTATTACTATTTTGTTTTTTTCTAATAATGTATTTGTTTGATAGCAGTATACAAATCTGTGATAGATTGAATGTTGTTGATCTATCCAACGAGTATCTGCTATTTTTAATCACAGGCGCATCACATTCCAACACATAAAGTGAAGTTTTGGCAGCCATCTTGTAAAGTTATACCCTTCGCTGAGCTCATATATTTAGTCAAAGGGACACGCAACTTGTTTGGTTGGGTCTTATTTCTTTATCTCAATGCCTTGAGGCGTTAATCGCATGCCAGGCCATGAATGACAGCTACTGTCAGTGGTAAAATCACACTTATATAGGACCTAAGCTTATATATCACCAATTCTAAAATAGCATTTTGTTTTTAACTAAACTACTAGGCCTACTGCTAGATCTAAGTCTATAATGTAATGTTTTGTGAACTGATTAGACCTTCCACATAGGCAAAGCCTATAGGCCTACTATTATAATTGGCTAATTTGATTTTTAAATCTAGGCCTTCTAAAATGTCTATCAATTACCAGGTACTGGTACACTACAAGAACAACAATAAACTTTTCTTGGATAGGCCTAAATCTACACATTTCCATTTAAATTATGTTAATCTAAAAATAAAAAATTCTTGTAACCAGACAGTGTTCAGAATTTTACTCTTTTAGAACATATGTTTGTAAGCTCCTTGAAATCTGTATTTGAAAGCACATAGATGCATCACATTTTGGCAGTTTTCATATCAGGGATAGGATAACAGTAATTTCATGTACTGGGTAGATGATAATATATTAATTTCTGACCAAGACTTGACTATATTCGGTTTTCATTGACAACTGATTCAATGGAACCCATCCAATTGATTTCAAATCGTTCAAAATAAAATTCTTTATTCCTTGACAAAAACACATCGCACCAGACGACACATCCATTTCCACTTGTGTATCATTAGAAAAGAACAAAAGTGCACAAGAAATGAATTGTTTCTTAAATCTTTTCGAAATTACTTTCTTTTTGGTCTAAAATCAGCTTCTATGAAATTGGAAATTCATTAATCTATGTAAGAGAATTTTGAAATGGCCATTATGAAGATAGAGCTTTGATGATTTAAAACTGACAAAAGGCCTGAAATGTGATTAGAAAAAAGATGCAAGAAATTTGGATTAAACTGGAGATGGTACAGGATAGTTAACTTTCTGTAACCAGTGATTGGAAAGTCATGACAGGTCTGAGAAGATTAGAGAATCTAATAGATTTAAAAAGTACCAATTCTTAAAGGGATTGTAAAGAGGGTTTATAAAGTTTTAGGTATCAGGACATTGATAGTTTAGCATCAATTTGTACCATTCCAATTTTCTGTCGGATGTCTGTGGTGCAATTCCACAATAAATAAGTATTTGATGACATCACTAATCACAAAATTTGCTTTACATGTAAGGCCTTTCTTGATTAGTTAAGTCATCAAGCACTTAGTTGAATTGGAAATGCAGGAGCTACAGATGACTGTTTGAAAATAAGAATGGTGCAAATTGATGCTCTCAGTGTTCATGATACACATAAAAAATTTTGAAAACCTCTTTACAATTCCTTTAAAATAAGATATGTAAATAATCAGATAGAACATGGCTTAATATCTGTACCAATATGACATGTTACTATTAGGATAATATAGCAGACGGAAAAAAAAATATATGAATCTGCAGAAGTTAAAGTACAGATTAGAATCAAACTATTTACCTGCAGTCTGGATATGACTTGTAAAACCTGAATTATTTTGATTCTATAAATTGAGAAAAATACTAACCTAAGTCTAAAACTTGGATTCGATTTCAACATTCTTATATAAAGCTTCACAATTTTTATCATCTTGAATGTAAAGCTCAATCTGATTGAGTGCAATTATCTGTTGGCATTATCTGTCTGGACTCTTATATTCATGAAAATTCTCTGACTGCAATAATGAATAGTCAGATTAGTGGAATCTCAATTATTTATTGGAATAAAGTAGCTGTAAGAAATTTAATGGATAAATTGTTAATATATTATATCATGCTCATTGATCCTAAAATGTCTATTTAATCTGCACTAAAAGGCCCGTCTAACTCAATGATTTTGATAATAAAGAAAATATTCCCAGAGTAGAATTATAAATAATGTGTCTATAAAACATTGACCAGAAAGCCTGCACATAGCGGACTATTTTTGATGTAAGCTTAATATATGTAAATATATAAATTGGTGGTAGAAATGGTTGTCATTATATCATTTAAAAAGGACTATTTTGGTTTTTATAAAACCTTGACCAGAAAGCCTGCACATTTTATAATTTTTAGACCATGACCATTTGGTTTTCTCCTGAAAATATTTTGTTTTGAAAAATGTCTAGTTTGACCATAAGACCTGCACATATAATTTCCAATGTAAGCTTTTAACAAAATAAGTGGTAGAAAATGGTTATTTGGCTTTCTTCTGAAAAAGTAATATTTTGCTTTTAAAACTGTGTATAAAATTTCAACCATAAGGCTTGTATGTGTATAATGGCCAGCTGATAAGTAGTAGATGTCAAGTAGAAAGCAACCAGCTGGTTCTCTCATCAACACAACACCATCATCAACTTTCTAACAAAGTTTCATATTTCATCTGTAGTCTTAAAAACTCTTGTCAATGCCATGAACCCAGACACCAGACCTTGGAACAATAATCAGTGATTCCATGATTGTATCCTGGTACATTTTCATTATAGTAACCTTGGAAATTCATCTTTGGTTAGGGATTAGTCTAATAATAAACCATGATATAGACAAGTAAAATTTATACTCCTTTCTTACCTTCTTTTATCAAATGTCTGAAGAGTCATTTTAAAGTTGAGCTTTGATGATTTTTTTTTTTGAAGTGATCTACTGTATAATTTTTGTAATATAGTTTCAAGAGTGTATTGAAGTTTTATCAGACAATTAGCCAATACACTCCCCTATAATTAAAGTTACCAAGTTCTGTGTGTGAAAATTGTAAACAATTTCATCATATATTTAACACTATCTATTTACCTCTCAACAACAGCTGAAGAATATAATTCAATTTGAAAATCATTGCATTCTATTGTTACCAAATATTTACTTTATGAATTTGGTTAATTTTTTTTTTACAATCTATTATTTAGAGCTAACCTCTTAACAAACACTTAAATCAGATTTTAAACTTTTGATACGAATTACCCAATGAAGGGAGCTGTAGAGCTTTGATGTGTGTATGTAAGGTAAATGGATGGAATGGTTTATTGGTCAGAATTGATGATATACATTTCCTTATCAGTTGCACCCATGACCTCAGTCATGTTATATTTCTTTGCTCTCTTTTCAGAAATAAACAGAGTCAGAATTTCACTTTTTCATCACAAAACAAACAGAGAACCATTAGAATTACCACAAAATGAAGGTGCTGCCGTCACATTATCAGAAAAAATATATGTACCGTCAAAAGAACATCCAGAGGTTAGTTATTTTTATGTTCATTATTTAATTTATGTGTCAGCTTGTTCTCTTGATACCTGATAGTTTAAATCACTCAATGCTGTTTGTCTGTTAGACTACAGTCATAAATACATGTATATTATTCTTAACATAGTTAATGTAACTCAAGTATGCACAAACAAGATTTGTACCAGTGATGAATTTCAATGCTGCTACTGAGATAATTATCAGACAGTTATTACGAAAGAACATTTCTGGAAGTTTCTGTTTGTTTTCTGTTGAACCGTGTTTGCTTTCTTAATTTTAAATAAAAGTAGTATACAAGCATTCAAGCAGTCAATGGTGTTTTTGTTGTTGTTGTAGTGTGTGTTCTTTGAACCTTTGTGCCAGAAGTCTTTTATTTCATATATTCAAAGTTTACATCACATGGTTACTTCTGAGGTTTTATCACAACTGATATACTTCTATCAGGAGTGGTGAGCAACCATCCTACACTAAAGAAGTATACTCTCAGCTGTTTGTCAAGTCGAAGTGTTTGTATATCTCACTGCATGATCAAGGAATTTGGGTATTAATTTACAGATTGAATTTGGAGGAATTTGTTATGGAAGCTGTTGGTAGTTTTCAATACGACTCAAACATGCAAACTGGCCTACAGAAAAACAATGCTCTTGAAATGGGTCAAAATATTTTCTGATGATAGTTTGATATAGCTTGATATATAAGAATTTTGGATCAAGCGGATCTGAAACTTACTAAGCTCTTTGATGAGAAATTTTTTTTTTGGAATACAAGGATAATTGTCTCTTGAAACAAAATTGCTAAGTTGTGGAATAAAAAGATGATTAAATGGATTTAAGAGGTTTTCTAAGAAAGATATTTGCAATGCTCTCGATTTGTTTTAGAATTATAGATAGGTCAAATAGGAAATTGGAATGCAAATAAAAGTGTTGCTTCGACATATACAAATAAAAAAGAAACCATTGTTAAACCTTTTACTTTTCACAACATTGATAGCAAGATTTATCACAGAGTTAAATTTAGATTTCAAAAGTTGATTAGCAATTATCACATCAAATTTCACGAATTAGTTTTGGCTAATCCATTCACATTTCAATAAAGTTTGGTAGCAATTCAAAATGTTCTGGTTGTAGACTTCAGATCAATCTTGCCAATGACATTTAATCCATAGGTTATGGAGACTGAGAGCTGCCTATGTTTCAAGATTTGGCAGAAAATTTTCTGAGAAAATATATAATTTGATTTGATTTTCAGATTGTCATGATAAATTATAATTTTGGCTAATCAAAAGGAATATTTGATTGCATAATGAGTCATTATGACTTGCAAAGTGCTATGCTATAACGATTAAATTGAAGCCTGATTTATCATATCAATGCTTTAATCCTAGGTTTTGGCAGTGCAGCCTGAAGTTGGCTTTTATTTGACGCATAATATGTCTGATCATTCCAAGGATAACTCACTTCTGCAGGCACTGATTTATGGCTTTCACCATTCTCTATTTCAACATTAGGAACCTTATTGAACTTATGAGTGAACTTAAGTTAGTTAGTAGAAAGATTAGTGTTTCTAGCTAATTGGCAGTGAGAAAGATTCTCTCAAGGAATTTGCAGATTTTATTTTTGGCTGCTGAAAGTTGTTCTAGTAGTAACAACATTATGAGAATGAAGAACAGATGTGATACTAAATTATAAAATAAAGTTGTAAAATCTTGGGGTTCAAAACTGACTTGAAATTTAACACTTTAAAACTAAGCCTTTCGTCATCTTCAAGTACACAGCTCTCTTATGTTTCTATAAATCACCATTCTTAAAATGTGTACATTAGGTTTTGTAAACTCGTGTTATAACTATTCCTTTGTTTTCACAAACTATTTGTAGAATTAACTTGCTTTCCTCAAGATTTGAAATGGGAAATTGTCAGACTGAATATGATGATACTTATATTGATGTACATCATCAATAACTTGAACAAAAAGTGCATTGTAAATTCAAATAACTTTCAGTATAAAACTGAATTAATTTTAACTGCAATATAAAATGTCTATGTCAATGCCTCTGGAAAAGGTGTGGTAGGCTCACCCTTTTAAAATTGCTGATGATCAGTTTTAGATTAGGCTTGTCAACATCATGTCCCTTTCATAGAATTGAATGAGGTTCAATAGTCTCTTTCTTATGTAAGATAAACAGATTCATTCATTAGTTTTTGATATATTATGATCTAAATGAAAACCCCAAAAATCTAAAAGAATGAAATGTAAAGAGGTTTATTCTAAATATAAACTTTGCCTGGAGGTTTTAACTTTGAAACTTACATTTCTTTATTTGTCATGAACTACTTATTATTTATGTCTGGCTTTATTATGTGCTCATTAAATTTGGAGCCCATATTATTGTCTTGTACAGAATCAGACGTGTGTTGTTATTGTTCATCAAATATCCATCAAATGCATATATTACAATCTTACTATAAAAAAGTTACCTAATATTGCAATTTCATTAAGCCTGCCTGCAAGATCTATTAATTGTTACCTTTATATAATGATTTTTTCTCATCAGTATATTTCTTTTATTTTTCAGTTTAATTTTGTGGGTCGGATATTGGGTCCGCGTGGTATGACGGCTAAAGAATTAGAACAGTATACAGGTTGTAAAGTTATGGTACGAGGTAAAGGCTCAATGAGGGATAAGAAAAAAGTAAGTGAGATTTTATAACCTTTGTATCTTTTAGTAGAACATTTTTTTTAAAAATTACCTTATTGTTTCACACTGGGAGATTTTCACTTTTTTTTTATCCAAAAGGTTGATCGCAGATCAGTTTTCCCTAAGAAAGTTACTGATATTACCATATAATATTAAACTGTTCATTCAACAAGTGATAGTTTCTAAATGCCAGTTATGAATGGTTTAAAATTTTCAGATTTTATCAGTTCCAGAAATAATGTGCTCCTTGGAATCTGGGTTCTGGCATCAGTTTTCAATAAATATGTATTGTTGAGAATATAAATAGTTTGATGGAAATAAGAACTCTGACCATGTCTTGAATTCACTTTTGTTTATTCATGGTATTTTATCACTAAAAACGAGAATTTATATGTTTTATTATAAACTATATTCTCTGTTTTCTCAGGAAGAACAAAATAGAGGTAAAGCCAATTGGGAACATTTAAATGAAGAATTACATGTGTTAATCACAGTAGAAGACACAAAAAAGAGAGCTGAAATGAAATTACAGAAAGCAATTGAAGAAGTTAAAAAATTATTAGTTCCAGCAGTAAGTATCAGCATTAGGTGTATTTATTATCTATAATCTATTCTTATCTATTTTATCTCAATGAAGTTTAGTTTTGCAGGCATTATTGTATCTTTCAAATATGTCCATCTCCATCCTCTCCATGACCATCTCTTGAGGTTTGGTTTAATTGAGCATCTGTAAGACAAGATTACTTCCGATTCACCATGAAATTTGTGTTGACCTTTGTAACAGGTTTTAAAGTTAAGAACTGTAATGATGATCAAGTGAATTGTGGCGTAGTAACATTAAGGTTTAAACTGCTTAGGAAAATTAATGATGCAGTTTTTAAATTGATTAGTACTGGAGGGATTATCACAAATATCACGACATATCACTATCAGGATTAAATTGGAACAAAATGGATTGTTGGTGTAAAGATTAATTTTGCTGAAGAAACTGCAGGGATATAGGCCTGTGAATATTTGCTTGAAAGACTAGTTAAAGAAGAGATTCAAATAGATAACATTGAGCACATCTTAAAATTTAAGATGAATAATTATATAACATATTATTACTAAGAGGCTGGTAACAGTTCAAAATACAAGTTCAAATCAGTATTTTGTCTAGCCAAGGTATTTCCAGTAAAAATTTGACCGTAATAAAATAGAAAAGTATGGGTTAAGTAGTAAGATTGGTGGTACTATATAGTTATTGTTGATAGATAATAGGATACTTGGTAGGTAGCAATATAATGTTAGAAATGTAATAGTACAACTATCTGATACAAGTCTCAATTAACTATCTTATTATAGACTGTAATAGACTAGCCAATACCAATAAAACCTTAATCTGATTTCCTCACTCTTATTGCTAGTTCAAGGCTTATTTTGGCTGTGTAACAACAGACGTGTGTTTGAGAAGGTTTTTTCATAGTGTTATTTATTCAGGAAATAGCTAGCTTGTTCAATATCTTCATACACAGCTGGTTTAAATTTTCAATTCATCAACTTCAATAAACCACAAATATTACTCTATCTTCATTAACTCTTTATGTTTGTCTTAATTGCGCTCGAAATTCAGTCTTGTATAATAACTTGTTGAATTAGTGCATATGAGTTAAAATGGAAATAAAAACAGCCAGTAAAAATATTGTTTCATGCCAACGTGACATTAATCTGAACATCTTAAATATCAACAATAACTTTTACTTTTTCTTTTATAATTATCATTGAAACTTCAATATGATGTGTAAAACAAAACAAATACTTAGAGTATTGTTGATATAAAGTGAAGATGAATAGGTTGTATTGACAATAGACTTGTTACGAGTTTAATGTTAAAATATAAGAAGGAAATGGATAAGTGATGATTAAATATTCAAAAAAAAATTTTAAATATCAACTTTGTTGTTAAATAAAGTACTCATTTTTCGAAAAATTCTCATTTGCTTTCATTTCTCGGGTGTAATATCATAGGCCAAAATATGACGAATAATTGATAAATGCAGGACATATAATGATGTGTATCAATACCTGAAAATTTGTTATACAAATCTGAAGGGCTTATGAGTTGGTTATCCTAAATTGTTTTGCAAAATATCTAAAACAATGAAGCTATTTGTTTCAAACATTAACAATAATTTATTTTTGTTAAGAGTCAGTATTTTTTATTATGTGTCACCCATCTACACATACCGACCATTATAGTTTGTCTTGTTGACTAACACTATCATTTATTTTGTATTACTCTCTACCTATATATTATTAACTAACATTATTTACATTTTCTTTACCTATTATCTTCATGAATAAAAACAAAAAAAAAAAAAACATTTCAACTCTTGTTTGTTTTTGTTGAACCTTTTAAGCGATGCATTCAAAAAATTAGTTTCCTTAAGTACTTTTTAAAATGAAAATTTAACATCTGGTTTGCCAATCACTCACACCTAAATAGCTGTAACAGGATTGATTACCGAATTAGATTTTTCGGACCTCAAATATTTTCATGTACTTCTTTAATGCTCTGGTTTTTAAGTCAGTGTATCTTTAGCTGATATCTTTCTTTGTTTATCATTGTGAAATATTTCATATGAAATATCTATCACACAGTAGGGATAGAAGGTAAATCAACATTAAGATATCAAATAGGTGTAATTTAATATGCTATATTTCAATCTTCTCAACATATGTTGTATTTATGTATAATGTAAAAGACAACTAATATTAATAGATAACATACTAGAGATATATCTTGATGTGTAGCCAAATTGTCTCCAATATATTTTTTTATGTCTACATTCTGGCAAAAATTTCTTTCAAAAAAAAAAACAGTCATCATTACTTGAATTTGGCAAAGAATTTGTACTTTTGTGTGGAAAAAGAATGATAGAAAAGGAATGAATAAAAGATTAGATGGAGAGAGTAGAAGAAACACTGAAAAAATTTGAGTAGGGATTATTAGAACATATACCTTAAAATGGATTTATCTGGACTGCTGTAGGGTTTTCATGTTATATAAGGTTATTAAATACAGTAGGATTTAGTTGATAAGTTATAAATAAATATTTAGACATGAAGGATTGCTTTAGGCTAAGATCTGACCTTACATTAGGTAATATTAATTACTTCCTTCATTGCTATATTTTAAATAGAGTTTCATATACACCAATGAAGATATTAGATACTGAAATTGTTTGAGTTTGAGTAGGTTTTAACGTCAAATAGATATTGAGTAGTATAATTCTAGTAACTGAAGTAACTCTAATATAATCTTTTTAATACTCAAGTACAAGATAAATAATATAGACTAAAATACATTAATGTTCATGACAGAATATCAATTCCTCCCAAAACCCACTTTTAAAACAGAAGGAGGTATTCCTTACTAGAACCAACATTTAAAGCATTAAAATGATGTTTTCTTTGAAGTTAGAAACAGATAGAAGTGTTCATTAAAACTAGGGATGATATAAACATATCATGTTACACCTATATAACTTATCTTATTTCTAAACTTAGTATGGTTCCTTCACCAATCTTAAACACATGTGGTTACAACTTGAAAATTTACTTTATTTAAGAATATTAATTAAACTGAAAATAGGTACATTTGAAAAGTATAATATCAACTTCATTGCCTTTGGGTTAACCTTAGAAAAAGCTATTTAGGGCTATGTATCTGAAAGAATTTTTTGGTTGACCTATTTTGAAATTTTTTATAATGATAATTTCTGTTCTTTCAATTGCCATTTTAAGTTTTAAGTGGTAATTATGTTTTAGCTAAAAGTCTTAACTCGTATAGTGGAAATAATGGTTTTGGTGAGGATTGGATGTGTAAAAGGACAAGACAAGTTCAACTGGTTTTATACCGCACCCTCGATCTTGATTATTCTCATAACTGGTTCGGGATGACTGCACATTCATCTTCTTTCAATGTTGTTTATATTCTGTTTTTATATCCACTGTATAATGACTTCACTTATATAGACTTTATATACATGAAATGAACTAGCGCAGAAACACATTATTACATTACCATATTCAAGCTCTGAAGAGTTAGAGAAAAAAAAAGGTCTTTAAATTTGAAAATGAAGATATTATCTCAACTATTCAGCTAGAAGATATGTGTGATAGCTTGAGTTTGTAATGTGATATATGACTGAGAAATAGTTTGAATAACAAATATATGATATCTAGCTCTTATATCCTATGTCACATATACATCAAGTTTGTATGGTAGGCAGTGAAGCAGAAAACAGATGTACTCTATTGGCAAGGTCAGATAGAGTTGTCTGAATATTAGATATACTGAAGATATTATAAAATTACTTAAACATATATCAGATAAAAAGCATTCTTTTGCCTTTCTTTGTTCACCATTGTAAGCATTCAAAAGAATTTTGGCAAAAGCGTAAATGTTTTCAGTTTTGAACAATGATCATGTTTATATTTTGATTCCTTCCTTGCCAGAAACACAGCTGATTCACAACTCTTTCAATTTTTTCCATTGGAACATATTGGAGTCTGTGATTAATGAAACAAACAATTGCATGGCATAATAAACTTTATCCATAAAGAAAGTTTCCTGAATAGAGCCTCAAAGCAAAATTTAATTTGCCATGCTTCTAATTTCTCAACAATTAAATAAAAATTATTTATTAGAGGCCAGTTATTATGATTTTCTTACTATCTAATATGAACAGAGATCTTGAGTTTTACAGAAAAAATGGCTAACCTCTTTTAAAAATATTACCATCTGTAATAGATATTTTCATTGAGTGATAAGTACAGGCATGTGTTGTTATTTTCAAAAGGAAAGTCAATCATAAAAGTTGATGCAGTTCTAATTAAAATTTACAAGGTATTATCTGGTACTGTTTAAAAACACATGTTACAGCTGCTCTAGGAGCTTTTTTATTAGTAAAACAAATATATCTTATACTTCTGTTACTTTCAAATTTTCAGAATATATTAAATTAAAGATATTTCAACTTTACGATTGTGGATATATTAACCTATTAAAGCATGTATATTTTATTGTCCTATTGAATGATGTTTTCAGCCCGAGGGTGAAGATGAATTGAAGAAAAAACAATTAATGGAATTAGCGATATTAAATGGAACGTATCGTAATGATACAACATGTAAAATGTTATCAATACCTGGCCTACAACTACCTCGTAAGTGTCCTTGTATTACTAGCTTATAACTAACAACAGTAATTCTAACCCTATTTTTATATCACATTATTTCCAGCCTGATGGTGAAGATGATTTAAAGAAAAGACAACTCATGGAGCTAGCCATAATTAATGGCACGTATCGTGATACATCTAAACCGGCTACAGCCACATCTCAATCAGCACCTCCACCGAGTCGTAAGTCTACTCGAATCTCGTCCCAATACCTTGTGTGCGGTGCTTAGCTTCTGGAATATGTTCTTTTCCAGATTTACTTTCAGTTCTGCTTTCAGCATGTCTTTTTGTTATATATATATATTATTATTTGTATTTATTCATTTTTTTGGGGCTTAGGCATATATTTTTTGTAGAATTTTATCTGGTTTTCTACTAGTATTTAGTACCTTTTATACAAGTGTTGCTACCAAACTTTTTATAGTTTTTCCTTCGGGTGTTTATTAGGGTTTTTAGAATCTTTATATAGAACACATGCATATTACACACACCATGCATGAAACCTAGACAGCTTTCACTTTTAGCATGTATCAATCACTGTGTTATAGATCTCTCTATTTTTCAACTGTTTGTTCTTACATGCCGTGTTCTATATATAGTCAGATTAGTAAAGGGATGCATGATCAATTGTGTGATGGTTGTGTGTTTTGGGAATGAACTGGTGATTGGTTTTGGTTGTATTTAAGTTATTATGGTCCCTATTTTGTGTAAATGAAAATACAACACTTATGATCCCAGTCATAATGATTTAAAGGATATAACATTGGCAACACCTTCAAATATTTCAATTAAACTTTGGTTAGATTAACAAATGGTCTACAATGAAATTTATAAATTGCAATGGAAGAGAGGTACCTGCTTGAAACATTTCAACATTCTTAAATGGCAATACCATTATAGTATTTTATGTCTACAAACTGCAAGTTAATTTTATGCAATAAAGAGCTATTCAAGGGAGATAACCTCAAAATAGTTGAACCTCTTTTAATTCGAAGATCAAGGACAGCAAGAATTTTTTTTTTAGGAAACTTGTTATTTAAGTTTTGACATATTCATCAATCCTACAGAAGGCTTTTAACAAATTTGTTGATTAGTTGTTAGATTTTTAGTTTGTTACAATACACTTCTGTGTAAGCTAAGAATTCTTACATAAATTTGAGTCTTAATTTAGTTTTGAAGCTATGAACATCAGTGTTAGTTCTTATTTGCAACTTCTTGACCTCTTTTATTTTCTTGTCAGATTTCACTTTAGCTTCTTTTTCTTCTCAATTGTATTCAGAATATTTTACAATTTATCCTAAAAAAGATGCATATATCAAAGAATAAAATAAATTAATAATTCGTTATTAATGAAATAATATTAACGATAATTTGTTTCACTGATTTATATTAGGAAAAAGATCATTGAGTTGTGATTCAACACTCAATAAGATATGTAAGATTGGTGGTGTAATATGCATGTGATTTGACATTATGATGAGGAGAGGCAACCAGGTTTTAATTGTGTTCATATGAAATAATAAATAATTGTTTTTTTAAATGCTTTCTATCAGAGTGGACACTCCAGGTAAAAAGGCATTCAACAGTTTATTTTTTTTATTATTAAATTGGGCTTTATACTTTTATTTTGAAAAATAGAACATAAATTTTATAATTGCTGCATTATTAAATCTAAATTTCATGGAAGTAGATTAAATTGTGTTGTCCTACTATTTGACCTATAACTTATTTATGAAAATTAGAATTGTAAATTGTTACTTAAAACATTTTCTGAGAGAATCCAGAAGAACCCTCCATGGAATATAGAGATAAAAATCCCATTCATTACTTTGTACATCAAATTCAATATTTTGTGGTTACAATTATTTGTTTTTAAATTATTTGGTTATTGTTTTATTATTATTTCCTTTTAACATACAGGGTTGTGTTAATTCCCATTTTGGTTGGTGGTATTTTATTTTTAAGTCATTTTGTGTCATAATTTTTAGCTATTGATACTCAGTAAGAAATATATCTATTTTCATATGATCAGATTGATTAGGGTACCATCCATAATTATGTCATATTGTTAACACTTTTTGTAGTTGAATTTGGGAAACTCCATTAATGCTGATTCTATTGTACTTTCAGAAGCTCCCAGGTTCATGGGTCCACCTTTAACTGTTCAACAAGCTGCTCAATTTCGTACCGGTACTCCTGCTGGAGCACCAATCATCTTAGCTCCTCGAATGCCGAATATTGCTACAAGTACAGCTGGTATCATGAATGGACAACCACCACCATTAGTATCACCCTCAGAGGGAGGGTTAATGTATAACCCATATGATTATCCTTTCACCTACGCTCCTGCAGCAGCTGCTATATTAGAGTACCCTACAGGACTAGAACAAGCTGCAGCTGGTATGTTTGTCAGATGATGGCCTTATAATAAAAAGTAATATTGAATATAGTGATATGCCTGATTTTTTATTAGTTAGATTATTTTATATATATATTTGATACGTAGAATATATCACTATATTCAATATTAATTAATAATTTTAGTATTA
Organism: Lottia gigantea; assembly: GCF_000327385.1. Taxonomy (NCBI): domain Eukaryota; kingdom Metazoa; phylum Mollusca; class Gastropoda; family Lottiidae; genus Lottia; species Lottia gigantea. The sequence goes on from NW_008710347.1 coordinate 387,742, forward strand.
TACACATTTGTATGAATTTTTTTTTTACGATTTGATTTAGATTTGTATGCTCAATTTGTTATCAATATGATTTTATCAAAGTATCATCCTAAGTGCAATTATAAACATTCCATGATATTGAAGAAATTCATAGGTCTAAAACCAAAATGTGCAATTTTTTTTACTTAGTTCACCATGTGTGTTTTATGGCTCAAAGCTAGTGCAATTGTTTTCAGCAAGATAGTTTGGTGATACCACGATTTTCTGTGTTTTTTATATAATATTTAAATGGATCTGAAATCCACATTCCTATCAATTTGTTGTGCTTGATCTCGATTGATGTTGTAGTGACGAGCTGGTATGTTTGAACATATCATTCCCAGATGCTTCTGTAGAAATCCATGGTTCAAAGATTTGTTATCTTTGTTATTTGTCCCAATCTTACATCGAACAAGTTCATAATAGTGGCATTTAAATTGACAATTGCTCAAAGTAAATGTATTTTGAAGGATGTTATATTATATAATCTATATTATTTGGTGGTGGTTATATTATATTATATAAGTAGTCAATAATTATGTATTTTATTATTTTAATCACTAGCTTTTATTTCAGTTTTGTTACTCATATCTCCTGGTATATCATTAAATAACTTAAATTATAACTAATGATTGGACTGATATAATTAATTAAATTAACTGTCATTATTAAAATATCAACTTGATTCAGAACACATCAAACATTTACTATACCCAAATTTTTAATGAAGAAAAATGTAAAACCAACCTCAAAACACAAAAAAAGCTTATAATATTAAAGATGAATTATGTTTGTTGTGTAGGCAAATGGTAATAATATCTTTGTCCAAGGTCACTCCTTGGATTGATTTGATTTGACTTTGACACTGAATTTTAATTTGGCACTGAATTTTAATTGGACTAACATTTGGGGATGTGTTCTGGTATCTGTTGAACCTGATTTAGAAATAATCCAACAGTTAACATACTTGATAAAGTATTAACAATGATATAACTTAAAATTAATATGGCTCAGCCATTAAAGTTGTTATTTGATGATTATTATTTGATATCATCAAACTCTGTTAAAGTTTGTATAAAATTGTTATTGTCTCCAATCTATTAAACCAGGGGATATGAAATTTGTTATTGTAGTATATTTTTGTTATTGTCTGGATATCTATAAACTATGACATATTTTAGGTGCTGTACCGAAAATAAGACGAACATTAGCTGGAATGCGAGAGCACCCTTACACCAGGGTCACAACTCTTCCATAAGCTTAATGGAAGGTTAGTTTTGTTACACAGCTTGTAACATTTTGTTTTATTATCGATGGCAATCCCAGTTCAAAATATTTGCTGTTGAATTTGATCTCATCAAAATCAGTAAAACAAGGACTTGCATTGGATGTTTTGTCTTCACAGCAAATATTTTGTCTTTTTTTTTTTTTTTTTTTTTGTTATTTTATAGAGAAGTTTTATTATGTTTATTCAGCAGAGTTTTTATATTTTGTTTTTATAGTTATCATTTTATTTTCCTTCCAATGTGATAGTTTATCCTTGCAGACAGTATTCGTCTTCACCATGCATAATGATAGGGAAACTTAATGGCGAGTTATTTTTTACAAGATTATATATGATCATTTTATTATTTAAGTCCCATATCATGCATTCAGATATCTTTAAGTTTTTGAAAATTTAATCTTTAAGCTTGATTTTGTATAAGAATGATATTTGGATATCGAAATTTATTTGAAAAAAAAAAGATTTAGGTGTGCTGTTCAGATTGAAAGAAATAGTCTTTATGTGTTCATGACTTGTATAAATTTTGTTGCATTCAATCAAAAGAAAGTAATGTGCAATGATTATTGAATAAAAAGTAAAATAAAAGTCAATTTTATACACAAAGTGTTATTATTTATTCTCTGGTCAAAGAGGAAAAATAACTAATATTAATAATTTTATTAGATTTTGATTGAAAATTAGTTAATTAATATTAATTTTAATAAAAGTAGGGCCTATTGAATAATGGTGTGGGACTTGTGCTTAACAGACATTACTAACTCTGTTTAATTAGAAAACTGCATTGAATATTTGACTGCTTCTGTAGTTATTGAAAACTATTTAAATATAGATGACAACATGCACTGATTTTAACATTTGATCAATTTTCTTCCTATATAATCTCCTTCCTGTGTTTAATTGCTCATGACTCTAATTCATTCATTCATTATATTATATGAAAATTGAGCAGCATGGGGGGTGATACTGCATGTAATATATAAAATGAGGTGTCTAATTGAACAGTGTGAGTAATGTCTGTATGTAATGTCTGTGAACATCTTTTTTATCAACACAATTTCAGCCTTTTAGAGCCTCCTTATTCTTTCCTACTTTTACACAATATTCAAATGTTATACAGTTTCTATATCACCAAATTTTAACTAACTATATTTTTTATTCCTATAATCTAATTGAAATAATAGCTCGCCTGAATCGAAAGCTAACACTTACAAAATGTTAAAACAACTTGGCTCTTTAAAAGTTGATAATCTAGATGCTCTAACACAGGCCTTTAACTTATAATAAAATGGTTCAAATATAATTTGTGTAAACTACACCACCTTGAATGCCATATTGTAGCAGAACAAATAAACTAACATACTTTTTTTTTCTTTTTCTTTTATCAAACTAATACAGCTGGCAACTAACAAACCCTGGTCACAAAGTTACATCCCTGTTACATGGCTTTTGAGGACTAGCCAACACTGCACTTCTTACATCATCTACAGTATTAGGAGAATTGACCTCATCAGATGCTGTTTGACAACTAATACCGAAAAAGGGATACCATTTCTAATCTGGAGTGTTTTGATGGTGTCAACAGTACCTACTATATAATATGGATACTAATAGTGTTGTGTTGATCAGTTATTAAAACTAAGGTCTCATCTCTGCTGATGTTTCAAGTTCACTGTATTTTATACTGTAAATAATGGAAAGATGATTCAAATATTTTATCAAAACTTATATTCATGCATATTTTTGTTCAATTCATATCTTTTTGTAACGTGTATTAATGAGAGATTCTGTAAATAACATCTTTTTTACTAAGAACAAGAAGAAATCATGTGAACAAAATATTGTGAAGAGCATAATCAGAAATTAGAATATCAAAAGTGAAGCCATGCATGAAGTGATATTTGTTTTTTATGTTTGGGAATCTCAAGAGCCATATCAATTTATGAAAAGCATAATGAAAATCGATTGTTTTGATATTATTTTGTTAGTATTTAAGAACTGGTTATACTCATACAATATCAATAATGTAGAGATGATTCTTTTATAACATATAAACATTATCTCAAATTATCATATATGATTATTTTATAACATAAACATTATTTCAAATTATGTTTATATATATGAACATTTTCTCAAATTATGTTTATATATCTCAAATTATCATATCTGATTATTTTATAACATATAAAGGTTATCTCAAATTATGTTTATGTATCTAAAATTATCTTATATGATTATTTTATAAAATATAAACATTATCTCAAATTATCATATATTGATGCTTTCCTATTGGAAATCAATTTCTAACACGTTTTTGGTATTTTACTGATAGTTCAATTCAAATTACGAATGTTCAATTATATATTTATTGGATTGAAATGAAACTAAACAAGTAAGATATTAATTAGTGAATTATACTAGATAGTTTTTGTATGTTTTTTTTATCATTGTTAACAAACATTGATCATGTATTTTTTTGTTGGTATATTTTATTATTAATGTTAGATTGCTTATATTTATATACTATTCTAAAACTTGCCATTTAGCTTCACTTTTCACCTTTATCATTCCTATTGTTCATTGCATTGCATTGTAGTTACATAATCTAGCTCCAGCCATTAATTATTCTACTGATAAAAAGCTAAAGGTTTCAACAATTTTTATTTTTATGGCTTTTTGGTTTTTGGCTCTAATTCAACTGAAAAAAATACAATTCTTAAAGTCAGTTTATATTTAATTAACATCAGGGGAAATATTTCCTTTTTTACAATGAAAAAATAAATTTCTGTATTTTGGCATAAAATGAATTATAATTTGCGAAAAAAGATGTTTTCTGAAATAATTCTCCTGGAACGATTCCAATGTTTAACTAAGTACTGATATGTTTGAATGATAATGGAATGTTGAAACTGTGAAGCTAAATGGTGATTGAATTGAATCTCAGACTGGCATGTTACAGGAATAGTTAATATGCCTCTTCTATAGAACACTTATCTAATACTCTCAGATCTTGACACCCACTGTATATAAAATAATATATCATTAACATAAGGTTCAATATTGAACATATCATTATAGTGCTTCGAGAAACCAGGATCTTCCTTATCATTTCAATTATGTGATATATTGTACTTAAAAAAATTATAACATATCTATGCACATTTAACATCTCCGCCCAGTATAGTTGATGTCTAGCATTTTATAATAGCTTTTTTAATGAACTTCAGTTATATAGAATGCTTACAGAAAGATTATGTAACATTTCTTTATAATTGAAATTTGAGACTAGATTGCTTTATTTGATAAAAGTTGATGAAAGTATTACAATCAGATTTAATGCTTTGATGTCTAAATAAGAAAGATTAAGTAACATTTCTTTGTATTTAGATGAAATTTGAGTATAAATTGCTTTATTTGATGTCTGTCTTCCATACAGTAGATAGATAGTATTACGAAGCCTGTATATATACTCAGTATATTATAATATATTCACCATAAGCTATGTAACAAAACTTAACTTATCTTGGATTCAAAACGTACTTTTACTAGGCTACATAGATATCTTGGAAATACTGCATTTATCATATCAATTTATCAAGAAATATCTCTGAATTTGAGTGCAGGTTAATTATTTGCATTTATGCTCAAGTAAATAGAGGAGAGTTGAAGGACAGAAAGAGAGAGTTCTTAGCGACCAAATGTTTTTTACAAGAATGCCAAAGGGAAACAAATCTAAAGATGTTCTGGATCCAAGATATATGTTGCTTTTTGTTGATATATATATCTGACTAATATTCTATTTGTGTTTGTTGTTAAAGATGTTGTGTGCTCTATTAGGTTTTGGTAATAAACCAACCTATCTTTTGCTCAGATTTCAACAAAAAGCCATCATGGTTTATCCAGTAAGTATATTTGTGAGATTTGTGTGCTCAGTTTTTGCTTATTTTGGACAAGTTTTTTTTAGTTCAATTTTACTCAAAACTTGAAAGGTGATACTCTCCTATATTAAAATATTTTAAGTGCCTTAATTGCATTATTAGACTAGGAAATTTAGAAGATATTATAGTAATGTATGTATATACAAGTTAAGTATATTTTCATACCTGTGATAGATTTCATAAAGATCAAACAAAGGGCAACATTAAAGTAAAAATTGAGTGAGATATTTAAAAAAAATTTGAACTAATGTAGATCACACTGCCATAAACATAAGAAATTGCGTCTGATTATTTCTAAAGATCAAAGAATGGAATGGAGATTGAAATTTTCAAGATATTCCAATTGAGATTTAATTCTTGGTATTGGAATTAACAGATCTTTGTTATGGGCTTTGATTCAGCAGCATTATCAGATATTTCTCATTGAAGCCCAAAAATAAGAAATTTATCACAGGTATGCTTACCAAGTTATTTAAACTGATATTTGGCATAATATTATGTATTCTTACTTGTTGTTAACAAGCTTTGTACAAGATGTACGTATTGTTGGCAATTTTAGGGAATCTCATCAATTTGACTAGAAAAGTTTTCTATTTTTTCTACTAATCATACAATTCTTTAGTTTTCATTCTGACCATCTTATTCTTCCTATTAACATTATAACAGTTATCATGTTATATCATTTTACCACCAGTAACTCAACTGCAACTTTCGGTCCTTTTTTTTTTTTTTTTTTTTTGGCAATTTATTAGTATTTTTGAAAGGTTTAATTTGATATTCAAATGGGTGATGGTCCGTAATTTTGTTGATGTGTTTGAAAAAATCAAAATGAATGGTGATTCTACTTAATTTGAAATTAACAAAGTGTAAATTTGGTGATTCGAATGTTGGAATATCCTTTAATAACATTTTTTTGCATCTTTTATTAATATATTATGATTAACACAATTACTTACTGCTGTCAAAGCTTATATTTAACCAATTGGCCAACTTATTTTGTACCTTCTTACTTAATATAGTATGACAATAAAATGTTTGTAGCCTTCAATTCCCATTTCTTCTTTATTTCTAACTCACTAATATTGCCTTGTGTTTGTGCCTAGAATCTTCAAAATTTTCAATTCATCTTGGTGAAAAATTAAAATAGTCAAAAATGTTTCTTTTTTTTTTTTATCTGTGGCACAAACACGTTGAAAGCAAGTATTTTCCTTGTATTAATGAAGCTGGCATGATAACATGAAAGTTGTGTTGTTTGTGGTTTGAGGTTGGTGTTTTTAATAACATTTTTCTACTACCAGATTTTGGTCATTTTACATTGAGGTTCACTAACTGATATATTTGCCTACTTACAACCTTTATTCACAGGTCCAACAGATAACAAGCTTTTATTCTTTGTTATCATTCAGATCAACAGGTTTGATCTTTAGCTTGGTAGTTGGTAGCTACTAAAATTCAAACTAAACCTTTACTTATAACTATTATGCACATATAATTATTCTGTATTAAATCTTCTATTAATTCAGGGTATCAGAAATAGCTGGTCTAAACTTTGCCATAATACTTTTAATGTTTGGAATCATCTTGCCATTTGTGATGTTTCTGTTGTTTTTGGAGACTTGCTCAATTGCTCAATTTTGTATATAAGACTGTAAACCTGTTATGTGACATAATCTAGTATTATCAGCTAGGATAGATTTATTTATCCATGACATTTTAGGCCTTTAATTTGTTTTTACCTATTTTTCATTTAAATAACAAATAACTTATAACATAACTGTGCTTTGGTGATAATTCCAACCAACATGTTCTTCTGGAGCTTCTGTTCAAATAATTTTTAACACTAATCCTCTTGAGCTGACTAGTGAATTAGGTGGAGCACATAAGACAGATTAGTGCTAATATAGCTTGTTAACCACTATTTCGACCAAATGGAATTTAGTTATAAGTCCTTCTACTCCCAACCTTACAAAATAGTTTGGCCATTTTTTCACGCAGTACCAGATGGTATTGGTGTTGGGTGTAATAACCCAATGGTATTTGGACAGTATAAACAGCAGTTTTCCCAGTCTCAAATCTACCCCGTAAAGCCCTCCTGAATATACTATATTCAGTTATTTATGGAGAAAATATTTTCTTTTCTTCATTTTCATCTCGGATAATTTGCCTATGAACGTCTGAGATGATGTTCATTGAACTCAAACCCAGGTTTGCTCTTCATATGGATATGGAGAATACATTGACGTCATCAATCATGTTGATACATCCGCAATAATTAATTGCCTGTAAAAAATATTCTAGGAGACACTTTTTTGACGAATTTTAATGAAAAATGGGGAAATTGTTCTTTATCATCCACAGATGAACTCAAGTTTTACTTTGAAAAAAAGGGTTTTTTCAGTGTCAGCATACTACACAAAAGATTAAAACCTCTTCACAATCCATTTAACTGTAATTTTATCCCTCCTTTCAGCACAAAAGGATATATATATATATATAGTTTGCCAAGCGATGAGCCCCTCTGTTCTGGCTGTAACAAATAAAAAGGCAAGGTAACATGTAGAAATGATGAAATCTTTTGTGGCGTTGATGAATTTTCAAATAATCTTAATCGTCTATAAGTCAAGGGAAAAAACCTGAAACAGTTAATCAAATTATCATCAAATTCAAACATGAATAATGTCCCATCGCTATACAGGCAAGGGCAATAACTCTGAAACTGTTAATCCGATTATTACCAATTTCTAACTTGACCGAGTCATCAATATATATTATGGACATCTAGTTTCATCAAGATAGGATAAAAAAAAATTGTAGTCTCTATAGTGCCTACAATGCAAATTTGACGCTTTTTTATTTACTCTGAAACAGTTAATTCGATTATTACCAATTTGGAACTTGACTGAGATCTCTTCAATATATACATGCATACCAAGTTTCATCAAGATCAGATAACTGTAGTCGTTATCGTGCCTTCAAGCCAGATTTGTCGCATTTACTAAGCCAAGGGCAATAACTCTGATGACCGAGATCCCATCAATACATACAAGCAAACCAATTTTCACCAAGATCGGATAAAAACTGTAGCCTCTATCGTGCCTTCAAGGAAAATTTGAAGGGTTTTCTTCCCTGTCAAGGAAAATAACCCCGAAACCGTTCATCGGCTTATTACCAATTTCGAATTTGACTGAGATCTCATCAATATATACATGCATACCAAGTTTCATCAAGATCAAATAAAAACTGTAGCTTCTATCGTGCCTATAAGGCAAATTTGATGCCTTTTTTTTTAACTAAGTCAAGGGCAATAACTCTGAAACCGTTCATCTGATTATTACCAAATTCGAACCTGATCGAGATCTCATCAATATATACATGTATAACAAGTTTCATCAAGATCGGATAAAAACTAGATAGGGGCGACGGCAATACACGTCCACATCTCCATGTAGGCGTATAAAAAGTACTCTACTCCCACTTAATAAATGGCGTTAGATGTATTCTCCAGCTTCCCACATTTCATATGCCCCCCCATAGTGTTCGCAGTTTAGTGTCGAAATTAGGAGTCAGGGCTACCTCATACTTGGAAAATTAGAGCCTTAAAATCCATGTGTATCCAGAATTATCTTTTCTTGAGACTTTGCCATAATGTATAAGACATACGAAAATGGAAATTCCTAGTTAAAGGTATTGTGCGTACATTTCTAGTATTTCTGAAGACCATTTTCCGGACCCAAATCAACCCCCGAAGATGTGAATCAGTCCCTTTAATCTAACTGAGGCAACGGCAGGGCTTTTGTATGGGATTATAAAGTGGCGTGAAGGTAATGGACACTGTCACTTCAGTGAATTGTTAAATTTAAGGATGAAGAACAGAAGATAAGGAGATCATTGATCAACATGGAATTCTAGATTCAAAGAAATCAACCAGCAAGACAGGCTGTTATATGACCGTATTCCGATCACTGGAAATGGCCAGTGTTTTTTTTTTTTTTTTTTTGCCATAGGCCTATGTTATTTGCAAATAAAATGAATATTTATATTTAAACATTATGCAGTTTTTTTAATAGTAAAATAGCCTATAAAAGGACACTTCCTCGAATTTTTTTAGATCCTTACATACAGTTATTGTCGATGACATCATAATATTGATGATAACTTTGTTTTTCTGAAAAGGGTTAGAGCCCGATTCAGAACATTTTCACTACCAGAATGACTTCTCCAACAAATTCAACAAAGCAAAATTCTCCCAAATTGCGGCTCAAACTGTACGTGCTTCTGAACTGTGTGTTAGTGTCAGTACATCCGCAAAGAAGGAAAAGGAGACCAACACTTTTCCTACATCATACAACAAAATCTAAACACCAAACAAACGCTTCTACATAGGCTTGCGTACATACAACATTATACAACACCCCTACAAAAACCTTCCGCAAATTTATACCATATCTACTACATTCCGACACGTACCATTCTTACAACCCCAATAGAATATCACATCACAACCACTTAACAACATACAACACTCGTCAAACCTCCTTCATGTGCAACATCCCTGGCTCAACATTCCTCGTTTCTACTCTCCAAGCATCGTCACTTTGGGCAAACGCCACCCTGTTTTCTACCAGACCATCAACGAAACCAAGACATGGCAATGGAAATGGACGCACATCAACATACGCCAACTAAACAGACCCTGAATCATACTCTAAGTTCACCATGTCCTAGTCCAGCAGACGTGGGTAAACTTCCCAGAGAGAGGTAAACCTCTACTCTTCCCTGTCTCTCAGGTTCTCAATCCACACCTTCTCATTCTTTTTCCCGTGATGCAGCCAACCTTTCTGCCTTTGTACAAAATCAAAAAGATATAGATTTTGATACGTTTGTTGCAACTCTCTGGTACAAAATTTGAGCCCCAGCACCATTTCATTTCTGGCTGAAGCCCCATCAACAACCAATATTTCTCCTTTCACCAAACCAAGAACAAATATCAATCCTGATGTGAGAAATACACCTTAATCATTGGACCTTATTATGGCCTTAATCATTGGACTCTTACATGTTGGCCTCAACAACTGTAACCAAAAAAACCCTCCTATAACCAAACCCAGAAACAAATTTAAACAGCCAAACAAACCTTCCTATTATATATTATATTTATTGAATGCAAAGCAAATTTTTAAGGTAGCATTTATTTAAATAAATATATTATAATATACATACATGTCAATATTTACAAGCTATAGTTCATATCATTGTGCTTTATTACTTAATAGATTTACCTGAAATAAGTAATAACTGAAAGGCTAAAATATTTTGAAGATAGCAATTTGTATTCCAAAACTTGCAGACTTAAATGTCCTCTGAAAATAAATAGTTTCAGAGGCTACAATGAAGTGAGCAAATTTTGGATGAGGTAACTTAAGATTTCAAATGAATTGATATACTGGACAATGATCAAATTATGCTTACGACAGAAACTTTAGGCCTACCACCTCATTTCTACAAATAAATTCCAATTAAGAATCTCAAATATATCACAGATTAAAAGGTGACTGTTTAAAATATTCTACATGATGATAAAATATATAGTTTCAAACAAGATATCTTACAACACAAGTGAGAAAACCTCACCATATTGAGCTTTAATGCTGTCTTATAATGCTGAATACAGTTCTTGAAGACAACTTTATTTCACATAATAAAATATTAAATTGATAAGGTCCATGACTTTCTAATTCAACATACAAGATTCGTATGTGGGGACCATGTATTTAATATTAATAAAAGCATCTTCTCCTCCGTGTCTTTCAAACGCTTCCAAAGTTTCTTGGATTAAATCTCCCACATTTTCACGTTTTTGTTGGCTATAATCAATACCATCACCAGAATTTACTGAAATTATCAAAATATTTTTCATAAGTTTAACACCTAAGGTGAAGTATGTAATGCCATCAACAAGACTAACTGCTTTTCATCTAAAAGAGCTCATAAAAGCAGTGTTTCTATATTGTCATCCTTGCACTAAGCAGATCGTAATAAAGAGGACATCAAAGTTCAATACAACTTAAAGGGGACAATTGGATTTATTGATGAAAATTGTTTGATTCTTATCAAGCATGACTTGAAGCTTTATCAAGACTAATATTAATATTACTTACAGTTTTTATTTTTGAAGATATTCATAACTGGTAAAATTTGTCTGTAATATGGTACTAAAGCTTCTCCAACCAAATCTGCTGATACTACTAAATGTTGTAACACTTTCAATGTGGTGCATAGAACTTTATGATTTCGCTTGTTTAAAGCATCTAAAAAAGATGATATGATAATTAGATATGATATAAACTTAGTATAAACAAAGATATGTATTCAGATCACTTCAGAACTTGATCGAGTTTGTCAAAACTTTTCTTGTTAGAGTAATACCAAATCACAAAACTAGCTTAAGTTGGGATAAATAACCCATATTCAAGTAAAAAAAATCGTTTTCTTTCATGTCAAATGACTTTATATCCCATTACCACATGTTGATTTGACTGTCACACAAAAACAGTCCAACCATCAACCCACAGCAGAAAAGAGAACTTACTTTTAATTGGGATGATAAGTTGAGGTATAACTGGAAGGATTTTGGATCCTCCATGTTCTAACATATCATGAACACCTTGTCGAGCAAAAAATTCATAAGGATGAACTGTTTCACACAAACCATCAAAGAATAGTGGTAAATAATGGTGATAATCTAACTTCTCAATTTCAACCTATAAAGGAACAAAAATATTTAGCTTGTAATCAATGTTTGAGATCATTAGAGCAATTTATTATTTAACTCAATATAATAACATGTAGAAATTGGTTATTTAATATATCATGTTGCAGTAAATTCAAGATTCACAAAATACAATCAGCTCTTGCACCAATGCTGAATTTCACTCAGAGTCTCAGGTTCATATTCATATAACTTTTTTTTTGGTTTACAGCAGCACTGATATGATTCCATTAACAATCTCAAAAGCTGTAATCTATTGAAATTCAAATAAATATGAAATTTACCTTCCATGCTATCTTATTGCCTTTTGTATCATGTTCTAAAGCAATGGGGAAGTCACCTCGGTTATAGAATAATCTAAAATTTGTAGGTTTTGTTTCTCTCTCTTTGAAAGCTCCAGCAGGTTTAGGTCCAGCAAGCTGAAATTAAAAAATAAAACTTTTGTAAATCAGTCATCATGATAGTGTCAGTGTCCAATATATTATTTTCTTTCATTCTAATTCTGGTTATTTATAAACATTAGGGAGGCTATTATTATAACAAGGTTGTAATTCAATAACCACATCAATAATTAAGCCAATTCATTAATTATTTTCATACACATAATAAGGTTTTCGTTAATTTGTCTTGTAGGGTATTCAGAGTCAATGACAGTAGGTCTATTTCTAGTCTAGTGATAGTCTAGTACTAGTACTGAGCGTGAATTTTAATGGTATTAGAATTATACTGTAGCCTACTTCAGGATATCTACTAGCAATATTTAGCAGAGAGGCCATCTAAAGATCATAGACTTAATTATTTTATCAATATCAATCAACACAACGTCAACAGACGAACAGAACAACACACGAACACGTACGACATTTGGATTGACTGACAAACTCACCATCTCATCTTGTCGTTTTGAACCAGTTTTATAAAGTCCAGTTGAACACGGTTGCATACTTTTCATCATTTTTGTGGGTTTTGCTTCTCACTCTGTTTCGACAACTCGGAGACAATTGATTTAATAATAAATTACTAATAAAAATTCCGCTTTTCTTATGCAAACATCACAACATACATGGAGCTAGTAAACAAGTAACCAAGCAACAAATACCCGGATGTAAATCTGGCGTCAGAGGTTTCTATAACAACACTTCCGTTTCCGTTTTGGGCGCGTTCGTTCTGAGCACACATGAGGAGCTAGTCCAAAAGCATTACATCGGATGGATCGAATACATAAATATCCGTTACAACCGGACGTGCATGGAACTTGATGTAAAGTTCCTAAAATAATGTATCAACAAAGTTTTCTAGCCTGCAGATGCCTTTCTGTTGGCATTTCAACATTTGCTAAAAATGGTAGCAGGTGCATGGTTGTGATGAATATCAACCAGCAACAAAGTAAGTAACAGGGGCAACAAAAATGCAAAGCGTTTATCATACTGTCATAGAATTAGAATAGCCTATTGACACTAATTATTTAATTATAGTAATAATAATAATAGTAATAATGATTTAATATTTATATATTTAAACAACATATGATTTATTTGATATTTTCCACTGTCCAATAGATTCACTTGCTAGAACAAAGTTCGGTCTTTGAGATCCTCTTGAAATATACCATATTTTATCTTTTATTACCCTCCCGTATAAATAACCATTATTGGCATTAGCATTACAAGTAAGACTAAGAGTAAGTACTGACTACTACTGCAATCTGCAAAATATGTTCAGAAGAAAATTGATAAGAGTATGTTTTCAGCCTAGTATAAACTGGGTTGTCATTTGGACCTATAGCCAATTGATTTTCACAGAAAGGAGCATGCATATGTATATTTAAAAATATCATAACAAGCAATGTACTGGTACCATAACTTATGTTTAATATTCTTATTTTTCAGATAAATTAAGTTTGAATTATTATGCCACCAAGGCAGAGAACAAAGAATCAAAAAAAGACAAAACAAATCAGATGGTGTTGAGAAAACCACGTAACTTTGATTATTCAGGTAATGTAAGGTGGAGAATATTATGAGAGATTAAAATGGTCTTTTAAATATTTTACAAAATGGTTGTTAACAACATAAGTGTGTATTATTTCCATGTAAGAACAATACCATTGTGATTGAAGAGTTTACATTATAGATGAATAATTTTGATGGTTTGATTTTGTCTGTTGTAGGAGATTTAACATCGACTGAAATATTTCCCAGCTCTGATATAGTCAATAAATATAAAAAAATTAGTGAACTTGACAGGTAATATAACATTTTTCTCTTTCACACTCAAATTAGGACTGGACAACTTTATCTTAAGTCTATAAAGCGTAGCTCAAGCTACTGGAAGTTTAAATAATGTGAATGTATTCATTATGAATAGATGTTTTTTTTTCTATGATATCCAATTTCAGTATAAGATATATGCCACATGTCTTGTGTTTATGCACTCCATATAAATTCTTTTTTGATTCTTTAAAATCAAAATACATAATTTTCTTTCTTTTTTTTTTAACTATAAATAACATAGCAAAGTACATTTAAAGTACCAATGCAATTTAATCTTTATTACTCAAATTGATAATTTCTCTTCTTGTGACCTTGGCCAGTGCTTCTATAGGAGTACAACACCCAACACTTATATTTGTGATATGTTTCAGCTTACCAGATCCTATAAAGAAATTGTGTACATTACAATATGCTTCTCGTGTAAGTAATTAACAATATTTCCTAAAAGCAAAAGGCTTATATATTTAATGACTTTATTCGTCTTGAAACAGGTTGTCTTTTTTTTTTAATTTCATTGTGAAAGTCTGTAGATTTTTTGTTTGATTTTATTGAAAAATATAAGTAACCATGATATAATAACTGTTATTTTTAGATTGAGTATAAAGAACATATTATAAATGAAATGAAAGATAAAATCCAACGATTATTTGGTGATAGAGCTTTCAGAGAACAAAGCAGTAAGTATTGGTACCTATTGTGAATTTGATACCTATGAAGCTGCATATCAACATGACATTTTTTTTCAGTGAATATTTTTTTGTGGTTCTCATTCATGTTGAAAGCATGTTCAAGTAGTTGCTGTACTTTCCAATACCAGGAAATGATGTATATCCATACAATGTCTTAATGTGTTTTTTCTATCTTTCCTTCTTTTTCTAGTTGCTAAATTAACGTTAGATATCAGAAGTTTAATTGGTCATTGTTTGAGGAATCCACAGGTAATTATATGCAATCAGATTTGTTAGACATGTGAGCAAAGTACCATTTCTATAATGGATGTTAAATGAGAAGGGATGTAACTCCAATTATCTCTGGTATGCAATGTTAAAAAAAACCCCAGAAATTCACTTAAACAAATGAAATTATTGGAACAGAAATGTGTTAATAAACAGGGGTCTACTGTAATTGATTTTTTTTTATTGAATTTTATATTCAATTTGTTGTCAATGATATGTTTATCAGATAGACACTGTCAAATCTGAGGCTCATACCAAGATAGATGTTTACTCCAATGATATTCAGTTACTCTAAAAAATAGTTTTTGAAAAGTTTTATTCCATTTTCACAGTTTGGAGCTCAAAGTTAAATAGTAGAAAAAGTTAAATTAGGTTTTATCTTTAAATAATGATTTTAGTGTTCTAGTTATCTGATCAGTCAATCACTGAAATTGATTAATGAATTTTTTTTCGATTTACAGGATAAGTTAAATAAATCTATATTGGTAGAAAAAATACAACAAAGAAGAAAATATCTGAAATTTATGAGGAGGGAAGATTATGAAAGATTTGAATGGCTCCTGGAAGAATTGCAGATTCAATATATCCCAGTGCCAAGATATCACATCCCGGAAGGTAAAAGAAATAAACGTAAATCAGCAGCCAAAGCTGAAGCCTATGCTGTTCGACAGAAAAAAATTGATGACCTGAAAGCGAAGTTAGAAGAAGAAAAGCATGAATTTTTGAATTATAAAGACAAGGTTATGAGTGAAATGAAAAGGGATATTGAAACATATAAGCTTGATAAAGATTTCTTTCAAAAACAGTTATATAGAGAAGATGAGAGACGAATGTCAAAACAAACTATAAGAAATAGATTAGAATCAGCTAGTGCACAAAGCAAGAAGTAATCATTTGATTACATTGTGTTGAATTGGATGCGTCTTTTATAGATAAAAAGTTTAAATAGATTTGCTGTTTCATATTTATCTGTTTATGATGGCCTATCCAGTCAATCTGTATTATTCATGTATGAAAACTAATTGTATTGGTCGATGACTTGAACCTCAGCTGGTTAGCGAAAGTGATGACAAGCGACAGGGATAATTGGGGAACTGACCTTAGAAGCAAATGCATTCAAAACACCAGTCAAGGTGACAAAAGGTTGTCATTTTGTAGAAAAAGAAAGCGATTCATGAAGAATGATTTTATTCCATTAGAAACATTTCACCAAAAAACAGACAACATAGCCACTCATCCATGGAAGCAAACAATACATTCATAATTGAAAATTATTCCTCAATTCAAACTGTCAAAATTAAATTTTGGCACAAAAAGCTCATTATACCATACAATAAGGAATATTTAGAATTATATTATGTACAGGTGCCAACTGATCTATGTTGGACTGATAATAATTTAATAACAAAATTAATTTAATGGATTCTAAATTTGAGAAAGATGGACTGTGTATGCTCTTAGCTTTTCATTTTTCAATGAAGATCAAAGATTTCTGTTACATCCAGAGATTGATTACAATAATAACTTTTATAATTTCAATTACTATTTATTCTACCTTCAGACTAGAGGGGGGGGGGGCTCGATTGGCACGTTCAATAAAACAAGTTGGAATAAGGTTCAGAACGAGTTCCATGTGTACTTAAAAAATAGTGGGTGCAGACAGAATCCGCTTTCATATCGTTCGATTGGGGGTGGAATTGTAACAGACAGAACCTGTTCAGAATTTTCCAATCTAGTGCCACCCAGGTGTCTCTGGATGAACACAAATATCTTTAACTATAACATATATCTTGTCAAGGAACTCAAACAATTTTATTTATAAATAATAGTGATATCTTTGTTACATATCAGTACTCAGCTTAAACAAGTGGATCTTTATTCCATAATTCTATTCATTTTTATAACAAATGTTTTATTTACAAAATAAATAACAAGAAAAATATAAATCGTAAAAAAAATGATAAGAAAAATTTCTAATATTATAACATTACACGTAAACCTTTATTATGAAAACCCCAGAGATCAGAAAGAATATGCTAATACTATGTAGATAATATTATTAAAGTTTCAGAAACTATCTATTAAAATTATATTGTGATCTAATTTAAACTTATTGCTTCTTCACAATGTCAAGTTATTTCAAAGAAGTGCAATATCTTTACATCAATAGGCACTTTTCTTACATCATAGAAGTCGATTTTATTGTGTACAGCCCATCAGAGACCTCAACCAAAAGACTGTAAACATAATTGTGGTTCATGTTATCAAAGGCTCTGATTAACTGTATTCACTAGCATACAATCCAAACTAATCTCTGCATAAACAAACGTGAAAAGGACCTAATGATGTCAAGGTATTAGACTAGGTTCATAAAACTTTGAAGTGTAGATGCACTAATTATGGCAAGACGTTTTGAATGCAATTGAGGATGTACATAATTGTTAAGAAAATCCCCTGTTGTATATAATAAATTTGTCATGGTTTCCTTCCTAAATAAATGAAATGAAATGAATGGAGTTTCCTAAAGCCAGATAACATGAACATTGGTTTCAAACTTGTTGTTAACTGTAATAACCTATTCATAAAGTAGTTACTTTCATATTTTTCAGATTAAATTTCATAATATGATAATCTAAAATGAAAGGATCAAGTTTTGACTTAAAATCAATTGAGGTAAACATAATTCTATAAGAAATCAATTTGTAAATTATGAAACCACAGAAAATAATGCAGAATCATTAACTAATTATCTGCAGTTTGCATTGAATTTATATCAATATACAAATTAGTTGAGAATATACAAAATATTAAGACTAGATTATACTACTAAATTATCACAAGATAGTAATCTAACAGAGCAGACATTTGAAAGCTTACATAAAAAAATTTTCAGCATGTTGAAATTTTGTCCAAGCTTGGAAATTACCAATTTGGATATCTCTTTGCTTAAAAACAAAGAGGAAGTGGTGTAGTATATAACCCAAGGTTGGAAACTTTTAGAAGGTAAAATTTTCAGTTTTTTTGCAAAGCATTGTGACAAGCATTCCTACATTCAAAACAACATTTAGGCAGTGTTCTACTATACAATATCACTCTTTTTAAGATGTCTATTTTATAACTCTACGATCACAGAAAAGCCCAGGATAAACTCTAAGAGATACACCACATATAAATACATTTACATAAATGTAAATTAGAAATGCTATGTAAATATATTTATATCTAATAGACCTTTTCTATAATATTTAACTTCTATTGTTCAGCTTCTATATATACTTTATTAAATGCTATTTGATAGGAACTTTCTTATAAAATAAATAATCTGTGTTAGTATCTTTGATGTCTAGTGCTAATAGTCTAAATAATTTACTATGATAACCAAGAATAGAAAATATACAAACAATATTATGTAACAAAATGCTGGTAGGTTTAAAATAATGACCTATACCATTGATAATACTTAAACACAATAATAAATATATCTACATCAAGTATAAAAAGAAGCACTATACACTATCTACATAGAAACTTCTATGCTGTGAGAGTGTGACAATAATGCTTTCAGAAATTATTTTTAAATCTATACTAGATTTCATTCTTCATAACATTTTCTTTTTTAGATAACTGCAATTATAACAGTAAATAATGTAACCTGATTAAAATTCAATTCGAAAATATCATATGTAAGTTGTAATGCCAAAAAATACTTGAAATGATAAAATAAATAATCAATGAAATATCAATACGGCAAAATGCAATTTCAAATGCAGAGGTGATAAAATAGTGCCCTATATTAGATGATGTTTAAAAAATTATTTTCTTTGATTATAATATGAGTAATTTTATTTTCAAACCAAGATTATATTAAGAAGTTTAACAAAATATTGAAATATAAAAATTAATCTTCAATACATTATGCTTCATATTACAGATGGTTTCTATGTTTTTTAAAGATACTTTATTTGGCCATTAATTGTGCCTTATATGCACATACTACCAGTTTAGCCTGAAATGAAATGAGATAAAATTTCAGTAAACAAAGTCACAACTCAGTGTGTTAGGTGACTGCTACAAAAATGCTTACTATTAATTTTTCTTCACCTGTGTTTTCTCATATTTTTTAAATAAGTAAGAACAAAAGGCTAAGGCAATACATAAATATATTTGCAGTTGCATCAGTATTGATTACAGCATGTTTGATTCAAGTGAAGTAACTTTCTTATGTAAATTTTGTCAACAGAAAATTACGAATATTTACCTTGGATGTTGGAGCAGATTCAGTGTTTATACATAATTCATTTTTACCAGGTAATAATGGATGACACGACAATACAAAATTTAAATTCTACAACAAAAATAAGGAATATTTATTGTAAAATTTTATGTAAAATTCCATTCCATTGATAAAAAGATAAAATTTATATGAATCCTGTTCACATTTGTATCACAACTTTCAATTTTTAATAAAAAGCATTCCTTCAATATCCCACAATTTGCCAATGTTAAATGCTTTGATTGGTTAAAAAAAAAAGGTTTATGCGAACAAGACTGCAGTTGAAAAATTGCTAGAACAATAAACAAAGAATACAAAAGACATACCTCTGTTAAAGTGGGCTGTCTAACACCATTCAATATGACACTTGTAACAGCACATGGTCCATGTAATCTACATCTTATATCATTTTGTTTTATTCTAGCATGTGATATAAATAATAAAAATCCCACACCTGAAATTACCCAAAAATATCATCAGAAAAATGTACAGTGTACTGTGTGAATTATGACATCTTAGTATCGCTAGACTTTCCTTGTGTCAGTCTTTGAGTAATAAAACATACATTATATTCTGAATGAGTCTCTTTATCATCAACATGATGACCTCAAGATTTTCCTGTGTGTTTAAAATAAGACTAGCCATATATTTCGTTTAAAAAAAAACGAAAGTAGATAATAAATGTTTTGTTTTGGTTATAGGACATGAAGAGTAAAATACAATGAACAAAAGACTATATCATACCTGGATGTAATGGTTCCATAACATGTTTAAAATTTATAACAAATTTATTTCCTTCTTTTAATGGAAAACATTGCATTGGAAATAATGCTGTGATGATTCTGGCAGTGTTATTTAATGTTAATGCTACTTGTTTATCAAATTCACTTGTTAACCTGTCAAAATAGAAATTACATAATTTTTTCATGTGAACCTTCCATTCCACATTGTTATGCTACAGGGTTCTATATTTCTGAAAAGGTATTTGATTTAGGCAGTTTATATAGAAAACACAATTCCTATGGAAGTCACTATAATAGAGTCCAGATAATTATTTCATTCTCTTTTACAAGTAATCCTGCAATAACTTTTGTCATTGTATGGTATTTCTTGAAGTACAAATTCTACACTTCAAAAATTAAGTTTCCCTCGGCTCATTCTAGTCTACCCTCAGACATAGAAAACTATTTGACCAAGTCGATGTTAGTAGACAAGATATATTGGAAGTACTTATATGTAATTAATTATTACCTTGATATATGGTCAATCATTAAATCTTCTACATCTAAATTTCTCATAGTTTTAGCATAAGTTAGAGCACTATACCCACTGTTTGATTTCAGAGCAAAATTAGCTCCTGCTTCTAATACACATTGTGTTATTTGTTTATGACCTCTCTTTACAGCCTGAAAATAAAATAATAATTACTGGTTATTAAAGAGCGTTAAAATGTGTATCGGGGACACTGATGTCATTAATTTGCACCATTCCCAATTTTCAGGCAGATGTCAGTGCCTCAAGCAATTCCATTTAAAAGAAAGCATTTTATAATGTTACTCTCGAAAAAATTGCTATTGATATATAATGACCTATGGGTCAATGACATCATCAAACCCATAGTTTAAGTAGAAATGCAAGAACCCGGATTGAAATTGGAATGGTGCAAATCCAGCTAAAAGTGTTCCTGCTCCCTGATACACATAAAATTTAGAAAACCTCTCTACAATCCCTATAAGTATACAACCTGTTTTGAGGGTTTACTTAAAGCAAAATGCTTTCCATTTAAGATTACTGGTACATAGATTGTTTCAAAGAAGGCATGGGGACAAAAATGAATTACCTTTATTAAACTAGTTTCACCATTCGATTGTTGTATATTTAAATTAGCACCAATCTCAATTAATAATGCTACAGTACATACATCACACTAAAATAAAAAATAACTTTATTTTATTATAAAATATAACAATATAAAAAAACCAGCAACTAATTCAAACCTTACATCTCTCATTGAAAAGTATTTCCTTGTTTGTTCAAAATAATTAAAATGAGACCAAACTCTCATCCTGTTTTTTTACAAGCTTTTATTTTTTTCATTTAGTTAGGGTCTAAAGAGGGCCCTCTTGAACATTCGTATGTTTGATGAAACCTGTCAGTACCAGCCAATCAAATTTCTGCTCTGGGATTTTGTTAAGAGAACAAAAGGAGCATTAAGTGTCTAATACTTCTCAGAATGAGCATTTTGTTCGAGTCACAGAGTCCCAGAGCAGACATTTGATTGGCTGGGGTGTCATCAAACAGATGAATGTTCAAGGAACTGTCTTCAGACCCTAACTGAAGTGGCTAAATCAAAAATGAAAGCTGAAAAAAAAAAACAGAATGAAAGTTTGGTCTAATATTAATTAGACTGTTATTTGTTTGTTAGCTAACATACAACCTTCCTGTTCAGAAGACAAGAATTCGACTCATTAAACTTAAGACGAAAGTGACAAAATTGAAGAAAGTTACCTTTTCACATGCTAACATCAATGGTGTGTAGCCATTTTTATTTCTTGCATTAATATTTGCTCCATGATAAACTAATAACTCACATATATCATCAAAACCTGTTCAAATTAATTAGAATTATGTTAAAATATGTTAAAATCTATTTCAATATACAAATATTTTTCTGAATTAATTACACATGCCATTTTTTAGGACTGATAGAGATAGGATGCCTGGGACCTTATTCTCAAATACCTTACTATGAAATGATTTTAGTGTCATCAGTCATCCAACTGATCAAATAATATAATCTGTTTAAAAATAGCTTTTAAGTCTGGAATTTATCTTAGTTAGGTTTTTGAGAACATTAGCACCAAAATAGCTTTTAAGTCTGGAATTTATCTTAGTTAGGTTTTTGAGAACATTAGCACCATTATACCTACTGATCTATTTTTTCATAATCTTGAAGTCTTGTATTTTTCTTACTTTCAGAATGAGAAAAATGCACATGCTTTTGCTCAGCCAAGTTAATTTATAGAATATCAAGATAAAAAACAAAACAATGGTTTCAATAAATCTTACCTTTGCAAACAGCTAACATCAATAAACTATTGCCTTCCTCATCTCGTTCATCTAGTTCATAGAGTTTCATAGAGGAGAAAGCCCTTTTAACTAACTCATAATCCCCATCTAATACAGCTTTCTTAAATTCATCTACAAAGATATTTATTAAGACATGAGATTAAGCATTACATGTATTGGTGAGATGATCAATGAAAATTTTACAAATTTGACCATCTAGCTGTTATCTGGTTTTTTTTTCCATGTCCGTTTTGATTAAGGGACTTCTTCAGTATGTTGAAACAGAACTAAATGACTCTTATCTAGCCTGTGATATAACTATTTAATGGTTAGCCCAACAGGCAAATAAACTTTGGAAACCTAAGAAAAATAGAGTCAGTTAAGAGAAAGTATAAAAAAAACTAGAGTATGTCACATACCATCTGTTAATTCAGCTGGATTGGAACTTGGAGAGAAAGACATCTGGAAATACAATAAAGGTAATTTTTCATTTTATTAAAACTACATTCTACTTTAAAGCTTGCAATCGAGGGATTGGATCATATTTGGCAGTTTTTGGGACACTGAATGCATCAATTTGCACAATTTATCAAGCTATCAAAGTCTTTGAGATAATGACTCCTAAAACATGTAGTTTTGGTATAATTGTAGTAACTACAGATGTCTGACTGAAAACTGTAATGGTGCAAATTGTCAACTTTGTAGTTGGTAATGTAGTTGGTAATGTAGTTGATAGAAGTGGTTGACATCCACTGACTTATAAATAGTTTCCAACAATGGAATGAGAGGTAACATCAAGTATCTTTACATGGCGTTGTGATACACTACATGTATTGTTGCATGTCGTATTGCAATAAATCAATAAACCGTACCAGCAGTTGTCTGTGATAGTTTAACCAGTATACTTACTTGTCTATCTAAATCATCTAAATCTACATCATTTAAATCTATATCAAATCCAATATCACAGCCTGAGAAAAGAAATCAATATTCTAATCAAAAACCACATCAAAAAATGCAGGATACAATGAAAAAAAAATGAATTTAAAAAATGAACATTTTTTTATAAATAAGATGAAAAATAAATTGAAAATGGTATACGTATTAGATTACTAAATAGTTTAGAAAAACAATAGATTATATCAACAATAAAGACATAAAATTGATTTTATTTAGGCTTTAAGAGATTTTAAATTTTTCCTCGGCAGATCATGCTTTTGGTCTTGATAAATAAATTTGATACCCGAAAATGGGTTGGGATGATCTTTCATGAAAATCGACTGTTGATGTCAGATCCTAAGCATAGTGCAAATATCACACATCTGAGGAACTGGTCAAGGTCATAGTGAACGAGCTTTGTGGTTAGTAGAGTGTCTGAGGTGTGAATAACTTTGACTCTATACAATTTGAACCAATTCATAAAAAAAACAAAATCCTCACCTTTATCTTGACTTCCTTTAGAGAGATTAGGTGATAAATTTAAAAAAGATTCACTCAAGAGATTTTCTAGAGGTTGAGTAAAGTCTTGTACATTTTTCCCACGATTCTTATCTTGACACACTGATCCGTCTAAATTTTGAGATTTAGATCTTGAATTGCTAAAATCAGATAAATGAGTAACAATATTCTGACGAGTTTCATCCATATTTTCCTTTCCACCATCGAAATTATTCATGATATCATAAGCTGGTGGAAAATGAAGTGAAGATTGTTTGAAAGGAATAGTATCTAATCTAGATCTTTTTAGAGCCACATGTTCCTCACTGTCACTTCTCTCACGGCTAGCACTTTTAGTATTAGTATCTGTACTTGATTTAGGAGAATTTCTTAACAAACTCTTTCTTCTTGGACCAGACTCGACTAAATCAGGAGAAATTGGCTGAAAAAACAACAACGAAGTATTGCAAAAAGTGATAATTTTTCTGCCACAATTACCAGTGAAAGATTCTATTTATCATAAAACTATCAATAAACACATATTTTCCTTATATCCAATGCATTGTGTACATATATTAGAGGTGATTGCTTTGATTGCCAGGTCAGCCTATTTGACCCTTTTGCAAAATGTCCTTGCGTGTAACAAATACAATTTAAATGAACAGTTGAACAATTGAATCTTTTTTATCATAGTTATGTGATATTTGGAATAATTTTGGTGAAAACTGGATGCCCTTTATCAACAATTTTAGCCAATTTCAAAGGATGATATGTTATGTTGAGGTGGACCTGACATGACCTGCATAATTTGCATAGTTATTAACCTGTGCTACAAGTTCACATCATTTTTCTGATCAGCACGAAAACAGTGTGATAAAAAAAAATAGATATTCCAAAAAAGGGTAGTGGTATGGAAAACAAATGATTGATAATAACTCACTCGTATTTCTGAAAAATTATCCTTTCCATCTTCAGGTGAGTCACAGGTTTTACTAAGAGAGGAGTCAAACACACCAGAGTCAAATTCACTACTTGGATTTTCACTACTTATACTTAGTGGAGTGGTCACAGATATATCGTCACTATTTATAGAACTACGCGTTAAAGCACTGTCATTACTATCATTACTAACACAGTCACTTACTGACACACTTTTATAAGATAAAGATCGACTGGCTTTACTTGTCTTTTTCTCCTTCAGAATTTTATTCCTCCTGGTCTTTTTAGTCGGGGTGGACCGACTTTTCTTTTTACTACTACTACTAGCACTACTACTGTCACTTTTACGTCGAACCGATGGCGTCTGATTGTCAGGGGTAGGAGATATTGATTTAGAAGAACTGAAAATTTGTTTAAATGAAGTTGGTCTAGAAGCTCGACCTTGACCTTTCACTTTACTATACATGTCTGTGGCAAAAAGGTTGACTTTTCCTTCTTCTAAGTCTTTCCAAAATGTATCCTTCAAAGTTGTTTCAGGATTTTCCTCCGTTATAAAAGAAGATCTACTATCTGTAGTAATGTTTGCACTAGGAACATAATGTAAATCTTCCTGTGATCTTCCTTCCATGATGGCCTGAAAATATATTTCAATATGAATAACAACTTAGTATAGAGTTGATCAATAAGATGAGTGAGTCTATAAAAGAGAAATTTTCTGTTTTTCTTTTGAACTAATGTCTAAAATGACATAGATCTTTCCTGATAATTCAGACATTTCAATTAGTTTTCTAGACATCATTCAACCACATCTAATATATCTTACTTTTTTCAGAAGAATATTTGTTTAGACTAAAACCTCAAATTTCAGTACAAGTCCAAAGCTAGCGTACTTGTATAACTAAGAATCTAGCTATGAATACTAAATCTATATAAATTTATATGACCAACGACAAATTTAATATACCTTTTGTAGTCATGGTAAATCAAGACAACTTAAGGTTAATTAACTAATCTTCAAATTAATAGAAAATATTTAACAGATGGCTATGTTCTAATTAACAATACATCTTTAATTATTAAACTAAACTAATGACAGATTATACTTTAATCCTTTTTAAGCTAATGTTGTTATGCCAATGGTAATGTTAACTTAGTCTGAATTTAAGTTCAAGTGAGCTTATTTTTTTTTTTATTACCGCATACCGATAGTACATTTTAAAAAGTTAAAAATCAAACTTTTAGTTTGTCTGTAATAAGTGATTCACATCTATCAGGTTTTAAGGTTAGAAAAACAGATTTGCATGTCTTAAGATCAAACCAAATTAAAACTGTGCCAATCTGTGATCTTTCAATAAACATAAGCCTAATCAGAAAATTACCTGTTTTTTCTTTCTTTCTACAGCACGTTTCTGTCTAGATTCTTCTCTCTTTTTTTCAAAATCTTCCACCATATCTAAACAACTTTCTAAATTATCTACAGGTTCCCACGTATCATGTGATGGTGGATATCCTCTCCATCGTACTTTATATACAGATTTGCCCTGAATAATAATAAGAGAAAAGTTATATCTCAATCAAATAAAGAGCCAAACCTTACACTCAACCTATAATATGTACCTTAATGATTTGTATTGTTATACTAGCTAAAAGTTGCCAATCTGGTAGTTAGTTTTTATTGTTAATTCAGTTCAGCTGTCATCGATTTGGAATGGATATTCCATTGAAAAACCGATCATGAAATCTTTTTATGGAAATCATTCTCACTACCAGGTTTTATTTTTTCACAATTCACTATGAAATGAACTGTGGTCATATATTTATGACTGATTGAGGGAGCAAGAAGTAGGCTATATAGGCTACATAACAACAATCAACAACACATATGATCATAAAAAATAAATCTGTGAACTGAAGCTGTGCTATTAAGACAAAACCCTTTAAAATCAGCATAAAACTATTTCCAATAGTACTCCTTGACTATTTCTCAAGCAAAATTCAAAAGAAAAACAGCAGAATCAACACATTCGTCATTGTTAGGCCTACCTACATAGTCGTGTCAATGCTACATAGTACAATACTATGATTGAAGCAGAAGGAAAAGAGAGGGCACGAGCAATAATAAACACGCCCCCTTTTGCCTTACCCTGTTTTTACTCATTCCAACTATCTTTTCAACTTCAAACAATTCTCCCCCATCTTCCTCGTTTCCAATTCCCATTTCTTGTGATACTGAGGAGCTTTCTTCACCCATAATTTTCTTGACAGTGGGCACTCCTTTCACGTCTTCCGCCATCTTGGCTGTGTAAAACTGTGCCACGGCTAAAGCGAGTACATTGTTAATTAGGGGTATATAACTGAATTATATTACATTTTTGTAAACATTGAGAAATATTTCCTATCCCACGATTCCAATAATTAATCATCCTTAATATAAAAATTTTGAATGACCTAATTCTATTTTAAAACTTGTAAAAAGATATAAACCGCTATAATTTTCAGACTATTTCTTTATGACAGGATACTACCTACCCTTTCCCAAGAATGGACTCGACTTTTTAAGCCTCATTTACATATGAATAGCATTAGGCGCATGTCAATATTATTTTCTAGATAGCCACATGTATTATTATATTGTTAAGTAATGAAGTTGATCCATTGGCTGAAGATCGACCGCATTTCATCAAACCAGTGTCCTGAAATAACTCCAGAATTAAGGTCAAAACACGGATAATAATATTGTGAAGAGATATTGACCCAATTCCAATAATTTGACCCAGTTTTTTTTCTTTGATGATATTTTTGACCTTGTTCTTATCTAGTTCTTTTATTTCAAGCCTGAGTCTGAGCATTGACCGTTCCCCTTCGGCTCTACTCTTCTTGAGCTTGAGTAAGCATCCAAATACTCTGTTTGGTCAATATTTTACCATTATAAAAAGTATAGACTTTGTTAGAATGTAGGCCTAATTAAGATACACTATTTCATTATTTAAGTGTGTGTCTCGACCTTAGACCTACATACATTTACGTATTTATTTATAGGTGGTTGAGACGGGGTGGTGGGTCTTTTAAGAAATTGGAACTCAAGGTCAATCTCTATGGAACCAAACATTTTTACCATATTTATA
Source organism: Lottia gigantea (assembly GCF_000327385.1). NCBI lineage: Eukaryota > Metazoa > Mollusca > Gastropoda > Lottiidae > Lottia > Lottia gigantea. The sequence continues at coordinate 415,824 of NW_008710347.1, forward strand.
CCACAGACAATTTTATGGTGATTATAACGGACCTACAGTATAAGGTTTTATAAGAGAAACTCTCTTATAGAAGCACTGGCCTAGGTTACAAGTAGGGACTGTGAATTACAGCATTGGAATACAATCTATTAAAATTAACTGATTAAGATTAAAGGGATGTCGTCTAGATATTCTTACCAGATTAAAGGCCTATACCAGAGCTCAATTTCAGCTATCCGAATAATTTTTCAAAATTCTGATAAGAATATGTAATTGCGATATAATCTGCTTTCAGAAGAATCTTACCTCGATACTATTCTGAAAAGAGTTACGAATAGTTAAGGCAAAGCTATATATATGTGGTAGCCCTAACGCTAAAAATGTGCTAATTTAAGTCCATGTATTGCATCCCATTATTTATAATCTTATGATTATGTATTCGAATATTTAAAGGAATTCAGTCCCTTTAATCATTATATTTCAAAATTCTGTGGTCAATTTTTCAACTGAATAATTAATGACATACTATATATATATCTTTATATGTAGAAAGAAGAGCGCGAACATATCAAAATTGCATCCGAAAACTTTCATATTGCTCCAAGTTGAGTAGTTAAGTTTCAAACTTTTTAATGAACTAGACAAGAAAATTGACAATTAGTTGTAGTCCGAAAAATATCCACAGTAGGCTACAGTAACATTCCTTTAAATGACAAATCCGGATACACTGATGATATTAAGTATGGGTTTTTAGGAAAGGGATAGTAAATTATAAGGACCAATAACTGCTTATATGGATTGTGTAAGAAGATTATTGTATAGATCACCCTCTTACATTTCCAAAGTGGTTATCAATAAATGAAATTATATCAACAAATGTAAGTCTTATTATCATAATAAAGTTTATATATAATAGTAAAAATAACAATAATTTATATAGATTAATAACAATACCACTCATGAGATTAATCTAGATATTCAATAGTTGGTTATGGATCCACGTTAAAACCATTAGTTCCTGAACTTCATGAGGCTGGTTCTCACATGTTATATTAGTATTCATCTTATAATCTTCTAGAGGATGAGCCTGAAACATAATTTAATACGATATTATGATTTGATTCAGGACGTGACCGTGACGGATAGGATGGGATAGGATAGGATAGGGCTTTTTTTCTTGGATTAGTATATTGGTCTTAAAATAATATAGAATTTATATAGTCCGATATGGATAGATATATGGACGGATGTTTATATTAGAACATAACTATTTTAATACATATGTTTTTAGTTGGAGTAATGCAGTAATTTTTTTGAAGGGATACAGTCAAATGATATTAATATTGTCAATAGATGGACCACAATTTAAGCTATCCGCATCACTTCTAAACAAAACAAAGGGCAGACATCCAATCATGGGGGAAGTTCCCGTACCCCCTCCCCTCCCGGAAAACTTTGTGAATTGTTACGCATTACAGTGGTGCTCTCTATGGAGTTGTTGCTATATCTCAATTGCTACCGAGACAATTGGAAGTCTGCAAACACGATTTTCTGAAGTATAGGGACCTCCTCTAGAAAATTTTAAAAAATTTGACTTCTGGAAACGCGATTTCCTGATATTTCCTGGCGAATTTAAGGTTTATTTGTATAGGGACTGTGGGACCACCACAAGAAAATTATGAGAAACAGACGCCTGGAAAAGCAACTTCCTGACATTTCCCAGCGAATTTAAGGTTCAAGATTATTTGTATTGAGTCTGAGGGATCTCGCCTAGAAAATTTTGAGAATTAGACGCCCGGAAAGGCAATTTCCTGACATTTCCCAGCGAATTTAAGTTTCAAGATTATTTGTATAGGGTTTGGGGTATGCCACTTAGAAAAATTTGCGAATTAGACGTCAGGAAACGCGATTTTCTGACATTTCCCTACGATTTTAAGGCTCAGGATCATTTTGTGTTATAGCAAAGACTCCCCTTGACTCAGTAAAATGAATTAATGTATTTAAAAGTAACAGTTGGCACCCCCCCCCCCCCCCCTTTTTATTGGCTACGAGCCTGTTTTGGATAGGTTAGAATTTACCGCCTAGGCTATATAGATTAAGTGGACCACGGCTCCATCTTATTATTGAAGTACTGAATTAAACAACGGTGAACATATAGCTAAATTGAGCTTTTTCAACTAGCAAAGTAAAATATTTAGACGGCTACATCCCTTTAGGCCTGACTTTTGTGATATAAAAAATGTGTACCAGTAAGCTACAATGATTAATGAGAATCGTGTATGATGTGCATGCTCCAGACTGTCGATTCGGAAATTATCAATTTCCACTGTTCGTGAGCCAGGTTGCATATTTCAATTGTTCAATAATTAATTGTGGCATAAAAAGTTAAGGTTGATTTATCTGAGGCTTACGAGTCAGTAAAAGGAAATTAACCCTTCATTCAGCATGCATCCTTTTTAGTGACGTACGGGCATCAAGGGCTAGAGATGTATGAAATCTTACACCCTTTTTTTCAAAATGTTCACATAGATACACTCAATAATGTCAGCTTTTAAGAAAATATATGCCATACCTGATAAGATGATAATGTTGCAGTTTTCAGATTATAATCATCTAATAACAGTCTATTTTGTAAATGTGGTGTCGATTTCTCAGATTTGATCAAGTCGTGAGTCCTAATAACACCCGATAAACTTTGAATATATTCACTTGCTGATTTTAATATTGATATTTTAGACATTCGATTATCGTTCTTCCTAAATGGTAAATGATCTCTGAGATTTACAAAAGCTTGATTCACATTATCCACCCTTTCTCGCTCTCGTCTGTTTCTTTTAACAACATATTCATTGGGTCGCTTACTATGTGGAATATGCTCTTTCCTTTTCTTGTTCTCTCCTTTCTTGGTGACTTCTGAGTAAGGATGCATATTGACATAATAATGTTGAAATATGTGCACGTTTGATTTTATATATTTCCATTAGGTTAATTATTGTGTCATAAGATGTAATACAGCAGGTTAGATACGATAATAAGGGGGTAGAATATTTTATAAGGGATGAAACCCTGGTGGTTTTATTCATTATTGTCAGTGACCGGCAAATTACTGTCTGCCAGCAATTAAAGGCACGCGACAGTCTACCAGGCGAAGTGAGAAGTCGGAAAGAGAAAATTTACCGTTTAACGCAGAGGTAAATGTATAATTGGTTACGTGTGGTGCAGAATAAAGGACGGGAGTTATCTCCCCTTTTAAAAGCACCCCAAACAAAAGAACTAACAGTATATTATTTACATCACTTAATTGTTATTGTTCATTTAGGAAAATTAACCCCATGGATGCTCTTTCAAATCTTTATCAAATGAGATATAATATTCATTCACATTCAGTTCATTAATCACGCCAGAAAGTCATATAATTTTGCTATGTTGTTGTTTGCTGGACAGTACTTGTCATACCATAGAAAACAACTAAATTACTTATGGTACCAAACTATACATTGAGAGCCAAATGGATGGAGTCAGTATGAAAAGCCCTTTCAGGTACTGATAAAAAAAAAAGGACATATAATAATGTTACAAAATTTGCTATGTTTTATTCAGTTGAGAATGGCATAACTTAATAACTTATATTCCCAATCTATTCATGTATCTTTTATTTGCTTCCTTCGTTAAAGCTGTGTTAAATCCTGGCCAGTTTGCTCGATTTTCAACAACGTTTCTATCAGCTGGTTTACCATT
>NW_008710347.1:419590-486519 GCF_000327385.1 Lottia gigantea
TCTGAAAATTCGTATTTCAAGTTCGCCATTTTGAAAGAAAGCTTCAGATTTTATCCTAATTGGAATGCCGGGCAGGCGTACATAAGGTGTCAATTTACAAGGTTGGTTTGCTTTCAGATGTCGAATGCCAGAGTTTTCAGCTAGAGTTATTGCTTTTACGAATGGACCGTCCACAGCTTCAGGCTTCGGACGTTGTGGTGCACTGAGGATTTTTCCATTTGGTGGAAGGTTCTTGCTATTATTTCCTTTTTCATGTGTTGCTCTGCGACCATGTGTAATAGGTGTGACTTTCCTCGTATTCACTGGATGAAAAGTGATTAATTCGGTGGATGGGGAAGGTCTAGGTTGTATAGTTTCTTTATCATCCGTATAAACAGTTGTATCTGTGGAAACATTGCTACATTTCGAGCTCAAAATTGAAACGTTGCTTTTCAGTTTCGTTGTTTCATCGTTCTTAAACCGATTTTCTAATCCTTTTCCTTCCACGGGGGACTGGAATACAAATAGCTGCCGTTCTACTCCTAATGGAGACATTTGGACACTAGAAAATATCTCAGGCGAGTCGTCTGCAGGTGAATCACTTCCAAATACAGATCTTATCGAATCCGAACTATCAGCTTTACTCGATGATTCGCTGGGTGATGGTGAATATAAAGATTCGTCATTATCAGAATCACTGGAAGAGGAATAATCTGGTGTCAACTGTTGAACAATACCTTCAAACTTCACCGGCGATTCTGAGGACATGATGGTTCTAGGGCTGTCTGATTCTGGTGATTCATATTCAAAGTCATACTCATAACCAAAATCACAACCTTCTGAATGTGATGCTGGTCTGTTATTCTTTTCATCTCTATTCTCACGATTAGGACGGTTTTCGAAAAAATCGAAAACAGAAGAATCCATGCTGTAAATTAGGACCTACAGTAAGTTGATTCCACGTCCTTCAATGGACAACAATTACTTGACGTCATAATAGATGGGATGATTAGGATTCTATTATAGCATGGCCAGTTTTTTATAGGCTAATGATTTTATCATCAATATTATCCAGTAATTGTTCTCATAGAATAATAATATTGCCGGTATAATATAGCTGCTTATTTGTTCCAGCAAAAAAAGTAGTCTATAGTTCTTATATTATATTAAATATGGCTTGTAGTCGGTGGTTGTCTCCCTTTATTTCAGTGTTTTAACACTGAAATAAAAGGGGACAACATTAAAATGTTTTTAGTGGTGGTCATTATAATATATTATTAAACTCTACGGATGTAGCCTATAAAAACCATTTTTAGTCAAATCGGGATATCTAAAAGTAATTATTCCATCATGAAGGTCTCTTTGCTGGTACAAATTCTGTTTCGTGTTTATAACTTATAACTTAATTGAATCTAAAATCAAAATCATCCCTTTAAGTGAACAATCGGTGAGGTTAAAGGGATATAATCGAATAAAAATCACTATTTTCTATTTAGGCCTATGTCAGTACGTCAATGAGTTCGTCACTCCTTCAATGAGTTCATCATTCCACCAATGAGTTCGCCAGTGAGTTCGCCACTCCGTCACTTGAGTCTATCAATATGTCGATGCTACCTTACATTTTTACCTCCAATATTATCCCCTTCAAGAAGCTTTACGCCATTATAAGCACTCTTCAAGCAGGTGTGTATTATGATATTATGGTTCCCCGCTATACCCTGTCAGATAAAGCGTCACACAATGAATTGAGGGGAAAATTCACCAACGATTTCAGATTAGGTAGCGCTTTTGCATACATCTATAATAAACGATATAATTATACAATATTGAGAGCTTCTTTGAAGAGGATTTACGAAGGGCGCGTCACAAACAAGAGAAATGTTAGCTTCAAATAAATGGGTTTTTAGAATTTATGTAGCTTACATTTTCTTCCTCAGTCATGTAAAGAGTTTGACTTAAATCATTCACATTGTTTAGCATAAATACTTAACTAACATGACTATGGGTTAAAAAGATAATCCCAATAATGTTCACTGTTAATCCCCGATATTGTTAATTGATTAATCCCATTAATTATTTTCTACAGTTTTCACATGTATATGCCAATGGGTAACTATATGAACAGCAAATGGTTCAAATTACCATGAAAACAAATCATAGTTTGTCGGACTTCAAAACCTGACAAACTGTGCTCGATGAAGTTATATAGATTTAGTTACCTCAGAACAAACTTGTCATTACTTGTAAGATTTAATAGGATTATTGAACATTCCAATGTTTTAATCAACCAGAACTTAGTTTGTAACAAGGATATAGGTCTATATACTGGTGTATTATAGTGAATCATATTTATCATGGCGTTTCTATGTCCCAGTAGATCTGTACGAAATAAAGACAAAAAGCCTAAAGGTAAGAATTTTCATTACTATAAAAAGCGTCAGTCTGTAGGTAAAATTTACGTATAGCATGAAATTATTGATTTGGAATGATTTACGTATAGCATGAAATTATTGATTTGGAATGATTTACGTATAGCATAAATTGTTGATTTGGAATGATTTACGTATAGCATGAAAATGTTGATTTAGAGTGATTTACGTATGAATGAAATTATTGATTTGGAATGATTTACGTATAGCATGAAATTATTGATTTGGAATGATTTACGTATAGCATGAAATGTTGATTGGGAATCATTTGCGTATAGCATGAAAATGTTCATGCACTGGATATCTTCGCAATACATTAAGGCCTAAACAACTAATTCTTTCACAAAGTGAAAAGCTTCGCATCTCGGACTCATCTAATCAAGACTCTGACAATGAAAAAAACAAGCATTAGGTATGATCCAATATGTTAAAATATCTTAGAATGGACATGAAATTTATAGTATCAAACTTGCTACTGTATACATTCATCAGTTGGACTTACCCAGTGCCATAACTAATATAAAGAATATAATCTCTATATAAGACACCTTCTAAGGATGTTTCAAAATTACTTAGTTTAATGAATTATAACTTAGTTTTATAGATTTATTAGATTATAGGGGGATTCTGTTTTGACACCAGGTAAGTCCACTGATGAACACAGACTCATTTTAACAAAGTTTTAAAAAATATCAAATCAACTGGTATTATATTGTGTGTTTCAGTGCCATATTTAGGAAGAATAACAGGAAGTGCCAGCATTGATACCTTAGTTAGAGTAGGTCTGGAGAAACAACATGGTTTGAAGGCTGATTCCAAAATGGTGGCTACACATGATTTTTTATCATGCACTCAAAATGAAGTGGAAATTCAAAAAGGGCAGGAAGTTTACCAACTTTACAAAGAAAATGGGTGGTCTTATATTATTAGAGAAGATGGAAAGGAAGGGTTTGTTCCCAGTTCTTTCCTAATAACATATAATACACATAAAAGACGATCTGTATTATCAAACAATGAGAATGATTTTACTATTTGGGAAATAGATGAAGATGATAATGAAGAAAATATAGAAGATATCGAATTCTCAACAGAATTTAAAACCACACCAAGTGATGATAAATATGTGGTACTGTATGACTTTCAGATAGTCAATGAAAATGATGTTAATGTGAAACGTGGTGAAATAGTAACAGTCTTAAATACTGATGATAATAATTGGTCTTGGATTAGTAAATCTAATAATCAACAAGGTTTTATACCATCATCGTTTATATATTTATTACCAAGATATCTCTATTGCACAGGTAAATACCAAATTAATATCATACCTATGTGGGCTCTCTGGGAGGAGATTTCAGTTTACAAACTTGGTTGCAGCAAGTATTTCAGAAGGGTACTTGTCACTTTAGTCTGTGAAAAACATTCAGAACTCTTAAAACTTAAGCATTGAGTCCTTTAATGCTACCAGGATAATTCAGGCCTGGAATGATCATTGGTGAAGATTCACCGCCATCAAGACAACCTTCAAACAGGAATATTGCCTATTTTATCAAATCAATCTCATAAAGGATGAAACAGCAAAGTTACCATGGTTCAACTTGGTTGATAGTTGAATTTCATGGTACATCGTTCCATATACTTCTTCAAAATTTTAGAAAATATCATCAATGAAAGATCCATGTTAAAATTATATCTCTATATTTATGTTACAGATGATGACAATAAGAAAGGAGATGAGCCCCCACCCTTACCACCTAGAGATTATAAACCAAGTAATATCAAGAAAAACATCAATATATGGGGTGTATATGAGAATAGTACACAGACTACAAAACTAACAGAGAAACTGCCCTCAAACTTAGGTTCTGCCAATTTTAGTAAACCTGACAATAGTTCTAAGAGAGGCATCAATCTATTATCGTGTTCCAGAAACAGAGTTAGTGATACAAGCCATGTTCAGAACAACATTACCAGTAATATCAAATATGGAGATAGAGATAAACCTAACGACAAAACTAGTGTCAAAAATACTGTTACTTTTAGAGATGTTATAGATCCCAAAACAAAATGTGTTGAACCAGATGATAATTCAGTTAAAATTTTCGAAAGACGAAATAGTCAAAGGGACCAATGTGATAAAGGTGATATAAGTGTTAAAACAGTGAAATATAATGACCATGTAAAGACTAATGTACAACCACGCGCAACGTCCAGTAAAATTAATATTCAACCATCAGACAATGTGATGTATGAATCAAGTTCACCAGTACAAGAACAAGTTAAACCATCTTCACCAAACTATATAAAGAAGGTTATATCAGCTAATTATACCAGTAAGACACAGCCCTATCTAACAGTAACTAAAGGTGAAATAGTGTTCATAGACTATAATAATCAGACTAATTCTACTTGGTTATGGGTTTATTCACCTAAATCTAATATGTATGGCAATATTCCTGTTTCTTTATTGAAAGATCCTCATTCTATAGAACATCAGTTTTCTAATATAGCCTTAGTGTGATATTAAAGTAATTTTTTTGTCATTAAAATCCTGAGGCTGTGTCCAATCTTCTAGATAATATTCTTATTCTGAAAAAGTCTTCTTTATATAATTCAGATATTTATTTATATCAAATCTTGAATACTGTCAATTTAAAAAACAAATCAAAGAACATAATCGCAAAGGTCCAAATTAAAATAAAAGTTACTTTAACAATTTTATTTAAGAGATCAATTCCATTTTGTTGCATTGCAGCTGATCATAATAGAACAATGGATTTGGCTGAAAGCTTCACACAGTTTTTATGGTGTCAATAGCTTAATGCTCAAAGTGGATGTGCTATGACAAAGGGGGTTAAGGGGATGACTACCAGGGTTTATGAATACAGATATAACATGATATATTTGTTGCTTGTTTATTAGAATGTATGATATATTTACATGATGTACTTCATAATGTATATTTATAATAAACCTTGTCGTTTTAAATCTTCAAATGTTTTCTTTGTCACAACATTTCCTACTGAATCTTCATACTCTTCCTATAATAATCAAATATTGTTCATTAATGGGATTGTAAAGAGATCTTTTATATGTATATAGGGACACTGATAGCATCCATTGGTACCTATTCAATTTTCAGTCAGATGTCCGTGCTTCTTGCTATTCTATTAAAATTAAGACTTTTATGAAGTTGCTTTTACAAACGCCCTTAGATATTATTAGGGGCTTTTGCAAATAAAATATATCACAAGTTACGATAGAAGAGTCAAAAATACAACACTGAGTCAACTATCTATATCTTGAGGGTAATTTCACAGTACACAAACCATGCTCCTGAGCTGCTGTTCCAACAGACAAACTTACCTCTTGTTCTGGTTTCCATCTTCCCTGTTCTTTACCAGATTTTATCTTTTGCCATACTACAATAAACAATACATTTGATTATTTCACACAAAAATCTGTATTTCTCACGGATAACAAATTGTGTTCTGTTGTAAAAAATTCTTGATTCTACTTGATTAAAAGCTGTAAATTATTTATTAAAACTTAGCTCATGGAATTGATAAATAATAAATTCAAATATATTTCAACTTACATGCTAAAGCATCTTCAATTGATGTGACATTTGCAAAATGAGCTGTGTTTGGTATACCTAAACATCTCATACCATGAGCATGTCTCCATTCCTATAAGTTATAATTTATATTTAACATTAAAAAATGACATGAACTAGCTGTCCTGATTGTGGATCTCATACCAAAAACACATGTCTGCTGCCAACATAACTTTGTCAAGTAAGAGCTCATCATAAGAGTTGTCTGCACTTATGATACAAAATAAATGAGTAAGGATGACAATACTCATAGTTATGATAACATGATTCAAGTTCTGTTTTAAATGGTTATAGTCTCAGAGCTCTATTTCAGATTCCTATAAACGCTTTTAGAATGAAGATGTACTTACTGCAAAATGTCTTTGAAAGGCTTTTGGCCCTCTGTAGGTAAAATTACCACAAATTTCACAGGTATAAGATAAATTCAAACCATGTAATTTATATAACCAATATGGTATAGGCTGAAAATATATAATTAATGATTAGAAAGATGTTCTTAGAGAATACTCTTAATTTTTATTACTGTTTACAAAACCTTGTTTTCTGACCTGTCTGCAGATAAATACTTTAATATTTTTTTTCATTTTTCCTGTTCAAAGGTTTTAAATACATAAGTATTTTCTTTTTTTATTGAAAATATTGATATCCAAACCTGGATTTTTCTGCAGCCAAAACTTAATAAAATTTATTATTTCAAACTTATTATTTCCAAATTTCTTCAATAATTACCTTCCCATCCCATCCAAGAGGTAAATTTTTAGGATTGTATGGAATTTCATTTTCGTCTTCAGAATCATTATCAGACATATTTTCTTCATCGGAATCTTCTCTTTCAGCATCAGTTCTAGCTTGTTTACGTTGTACATTTTCTCTAGTAGAAGCTCTCTGTTCACTTAATAATTCAGCCAATCTGTATAATTGGGCTTCTAATGTGGCTAAATCTCTCTGTTTTTCTACATCCCTGAAAAAAATAAATGACAAAGTCTCATTATATAAATAATTGGAGTGTTTTCCAATCTACAGTCCGACTCTGTCCAAGCTCAAAAGCAGCAGAAATTGACAATGAGATAAGATAGTTGTCAGCTGGAGTAGGGTTAAAAAAAATAGCCCCTTTTATAGGTATTTTCCACATCCCTGAAGGTGCTAGGGACATAAATGGTGTAGGGTCTAATGATGGTATGACTAAACTACAAAAATATATCCATCCTCCTAAATATATCGAGGTTTTGTGGATTAGAGGTAAATTGACATGTTTAAAAAACCCTCATTAAGGAGGAAAAATCCCCGTAAAACAAGGCCAAATGTTTCTGACTTTACACCAGTTGACAACTGGCTATCAGAGGCTGGAATAGAGGCAGATGTTCCGGACCATGTGATCATAAGAAATCCTCAGAATGCATTAGATGATCTACTGAGTTCAATTAGGAAAATATACTTACTTTGTTTTACCAGCTGATTTCCCAGGTTTAGATTTAGCAAATAGATTAGGATCTAAATCTTCCATACTTTTACCCTTTGTTGAAAACAATCTTTGAGCTCTCTCTTCTAATGTTCTAAAACAGAAGAAATAAAACATAATTTTGCTGATGTTACAAATTAGCACTTCCTGAAAGTAACAGCCAAATATGTCCATATTACGATTTGGGTATAAAAATATAAATGGTACTCACCCACCACATTTGACACCTAAAGCCATCAGAGCGGACTTCAATCTATCTAATCCTAACGAGGCTAATTCCTAAATAAATAATACATTTACACTTTGAGATAATGATCAAATAAAAATTTGTAAAAATGCCTTGATTAATCAGGGACACTAATTAGAAAAAAAACAGCCCCAGAGACTTACGATAAGATTTTAGGCCTGAAATTGGTTGTAAGTTTATCATTTAACATGAACATTTTTTAGGTATTAGGAGGGTGATTGCTAGATATTTATTTATTTATAGTTATTTACCTCCCATGAAGAAAAAGCTGATAAATCTAAATGAGCTCCAGAATGTGTTAAAGCTCCAGTAGCTTCTTTCTGTAATAAAAACACAACACCATAAGACCAATTTTTTATCATTTTGCATTAATAACAGACCATTTACACTAGAAAGTTTCTTTTTTATATATATTTTTCATTTCACTGCCAAATGATGCCAGATCATGGAAATATGATTTAAGTTGACACAATGATTTTTCATTCATATATATATATATATCATATAGAAGTTAAATACAAACCGGCCAACCAGGAAAAATTCCATCACTCCATTGTACATCAAAATCTTTACTTACTACCTCCATTTCCTACAATAATAACAAACATCCAATACATTATACAGTAGGCATTTAATTATAAACCACTTGTATAGATCACAACCAGAGGCAATAAAATGGCTACATAAAATGGCTACATAAAATGGCTGAAAACAGGTGGTGTTCCTTTTCTACAGGGCCTTGATCAATGTATACATTTATCAGATGTGTGTTCAAATATTATACATTATATATAATTTAAAAAGAAATTTCATGAGTCTGGAGCTTGTATCTGTAGTTCTGTGTTTAAATGCCTTGTTCTATCAGAGAACATCAGATTGGGAGAGGGATGACATAGGCTATTATAAGTCTGTTTCTCAATTCCTTTCAATTACTTGTTTTAAATAAAACCACAAAAACATCAGACCCAATTGGTTCAAAATCAGTTAAAATAATGAGTTATTCATAAAATTAACATGTAACTTACATCATTCAAATCTAACAATGGTTTCACTCGACTTAAATAATCTGAGAGATAATCTAATAAAACTGTTAAATATCTGAAATATATTATTAACATTTACAAAAATACCATTACAGGTAATAATTTAAACAAGAGATAAAAAAAAAGATAATTTCTTAACCATGGTTACAATAAACAAAAACCAAAAGTGGAAGTTCTGACTGTTGCCACTTCAAGGAATATATCAAGCTTCTCATCTGCAGTCATAGCAGATATTACTTCTTCACAAGTTTTAACCACAAGTGACACAGTTTGGAAGAGAATCAAAAATCGAGTAGGAGAACCCACAGTCTAATTTAAATCTGATAAGAACTACAGGTATCTGAAATTGCTGAAATTTGCCATACCTCAAAAAAATATCAAGTTCTTCAACATAACAAAGTTTCATCATGACATAATTGAATATCCAACACTTACTCTCTATAAGCACTGTTTTTCTTGTCTTTAGGTATGTCAAATAATCTGTCAAACACTGTCAAATATGTTATATAATCAATCTTTTCCACTCCTTTTAAATTAAGATACTTCTCATAACATTGGTGCAAATCTAAATATCGACCATAACCTTCTTCATCACTAAAATCTACCAGACCTAAAAAAATTCACAAACATATTCAAATCAATCAAAAATTTTGAGTAATGAAACCAATTAACGAATTGATGAATGTAAAAGCAAAAACTAGCATTTTTTACAAGGATAACCTCTTATGATCACAAGTATCCTTTCTACCAGCTAGTCCTTGGCCCAATGTCTTGGCATTGATCTTTCTATTATTATCCGTACCAAACATTCACACACCAACCAAGATTAGAACCAAGACAAGATTCATTAATCAAAGTCACCAGACTTTTATATGGTAATTGTCCTATGACCACAATTTGTTTGACATAACCAAGAAAATGCTCTTAATGACTATGCTAAAAAACACGACATTTCATCCAAGATTTGTACCATTTTTAACATCAAAAATTCAATATCATATCTAATATTTACATTGTGTTTCATCAGCTGAGGCTTCTCTTTGTTTGGCCAGTTCTTCAAATTCTACAGACATTGGTACACTGATCTGAAAATATAACATAATAAATTATTTAGTAAAGAAATTGAAGAAGTCAAAAGATTGCAGTTGAATACTTGTACACCTACAACAGGCAGAAATCTGTCGTAAAAACTGAACTCACCTCATTTGGATGTTGATTATAGAATTTTTCTATTGCACCTAATCTGGATCGAAACTCAGAATATTCATTTGGTCCTGCTAGAGCCTGAATTTCTTCTTTCCTTAATCTGAAAAGATCACAAGTTTGGTTCAAATAATCAATAAAGAAGTTTTTGTTGTAAATGGGTTATTTTGACAATCTATATAATGTTCCTGATAATAAAAGCTGTAGCAATGTAGCATAAATCAGCTTTTTAACTTAGATAAACATTTATTTAAATTATAATATCTAAATATTTGAACTCATTTTTTAGTACATACCCATCTTTATCTTCATATAATTCTTTAATTTCTGTACTGCAATCCACATATCGCTAAAACATATGGAAATGGATATCATAAGACATTTTTTAACTAATAAAAATATATGAGTCATATATTCTTTTACACTAAATAACAGAAATATATCCCAAATCAACTTATCACTCTTAAAGATCTTAACTCAATAAAGTTGAAATTAAATTTAACTGGTATCTGTTGAAAATGAAACATGCATAATAATGTACCTCAAGTATTCATGAATGAGTCATGAGCTTGGGAAAAAAGCATTGAATAAATAAATACAGTTGATATGTAATCATGGCTGTAGTGTAATAATTATATATTTAAAATCCCCTTTGCCTCATCCTAACTTGGACTGTGCTATGGCTGTGGTTATATACTTACATCAAGTAGTTGTTTTAATCTTTGATCTGAATTAATTTGTTCTCTCAGCTGTAAATATAAACAATAGTCAGTAATTTCATAATAAAATATAAGAAACATTCTGCTTATCTATGTCTTAAACCTTCCATAATAATAATAAAATTCATGTGAAAATGCCCCACTTTTTGGACTGAAAATTCTCTTCTGTAAAATCATTAAAAATTAATATGAGAGCGCAGCTCTCTATAATGGTAACACATACATATACATCGATTCGTTTCAGAAAATTTATGCCCCCACAGGTAGTAAAAAAAAAAAGTGAGAAAAAAGATGGCGGATCATGGGGGCCGCCATGTTTGTTGACAACTAGATAGCAGTCAATCGGGGTAGTTTCGGAGTGAATATTTTGAAATTCTTTATATAAATTACGACAATTGTTTCAAACACAGAAAGGGGTGTTTTGTACCAACTTAACAACCCCTTACGTTTTATTTTTATTTTTCCAGGATATTCTATGCGTCATAAGGAATAAAATGACAGCTTTGACTTTCTCCCAAGCAATGATGGTGGCTTTGTTGACATCATACGTCACGTTATAATGACGTCATCGTTATAGATGATTACTTTCACACCTTATAAAAATTTCTCTAGATACCTTATAAAGATTGTCTACAGACCTTATATTCATACCTTCACACATACAGATCTGGTTGAATTTCTTTTATTCAATTATTATCAATTATTGTTATTTTATCAATAACCTGCGCTCTTATTCAATGCCATGCCTTCATTCATATTATTTTTATAAACCCACAGGCAATCTAAGACTCTCAGTAGTATTTTGTAATTGATATTTCGATTCATACAAAAATGATTGTCAAAATTCAATTCAGAAAACAGTGTAGTCACTGAGTCAGAGAGGACGTTAGTGTTTAATCTCGCATGTCGATTATAAATTTTAAGAATTTAGGGGGCCAATTTTTTTCTGTTAGGGGAGGGGCGGGGGGAATTTGACCAAAATAGCCTCAAATTTTGGCGCATGGCCAGGCATGGGCCAAGTTCTATAACATAAATTCTGACTGAGTATTCTGTAAATGTATTCAATATTGACATTGTTACCGTTTTTTTAGGGTGTAACATCTCTTTGGTCATGGCATCCATTGTCCGCTCTCTGTCTTCATGGTAGCGTCTTTGCTGTTCCAGTAAAGATTCCATAATTTTTTAATAATCGACCAAGAATTTGATTTTAAATTGTAGAGCAAGGTATCAAAGAAAGAGAATCATATGGCGGACATTACCGGAAGTGCGGAAACTCTGCTTCCGTTCAAATCACGAATTTTTACGTTTTGTTTGCGTTGACTTTCTCGACTTTTATAATATCAGGTCAAAGATACACCATACAACTTCATACATTATTAATATTTTTTTTTTGCACTTATATTATGAACTCATTATTATCATCTTTAGAAATTTTGTTTGTTTCTTTTTTTTGTACAAAAAATGCACAAATTACGTTTCTGGTTTGCCTAAACACCCAAATGGGAATTAATCATTCACAATAAAATGTAATGGACTGATGTAAAGTTTTGTACTGCTGCAAAAATTGGTTCTTTCATAATCTCCATTTCCTCCCTTCAAATTGGTCAGAAATTTGAGATAGAGTTATATAATAAGAACACTTTATGAATAACCCATGTCTGTATTCGTTTTTAACCTGATTAGTTAAAGTTTTGTACGAGACCTTAAATTTATTTTAAAGCAAAGATAATCGGCTGGATCAGATTATCAAGTGCCTTCTGTTTCCAATATCATAACACGTTACGATAAAGTCGTTCAAAGAATCATCATTCAAATCCCACAGGTAAACAATTTACGACGACAAAAGCAACTAATGTATGTGTATGTTCAAGATTTTTTATTTCATTTAGTTCAGAGCCGATTCATTCATCTGAGATGGATTCCATCAAATAGGCCTAGTATTAATAGATCTACCTTCCCACTTGGTTTGTAGTCCGAAACATCTGCCTCTATAACAGCCTCTGAAATTTGGCAGCTGATATAGGCAGAAAAAAATCCGCATCAATCTCTACAATAGGACAAAAATTTTCATATATATACAATATTGTGACACTACGCCAGCAGACAACTCTGAAAATAGCTATTGGAGCCTGGAAGAGAGGCAGATGTTTCGGACTAATTTGGGTTGATGAAAATGACCCATGAAATAATTGTTTGAAAATATGATCTTACAGTTACACTACAAAAGAGAATTTCATTCTGAATTGTCTGACATTTTTCAGGGAATTTCTGGGAGGGAAGTGTATTTGTTTGGTACCTTATATTTCTATTATGGAGTATGGTCATTGATCGAAGGCAAATAGGCTTAGCATGTTTCCAACCAAGTACTGATCAAAAGCAAGTCCATACCAAGGCAAATTCAAATTAATAAATGCAGAACTCCAATATAAAACAGCCAGTAAATCAGTTTGTACTAATATGACAACCATGTCAGTGGTTTCAACTGTTTGTTTTAGATTTCTCTACAAAATTGTTATAAAAAAATGTACCTCATATCTGAACACTATCATAATGTAGAAGAATACGCCATACTCATTAACTTAAGGTGCAAAATACCCAAAAATCACTCTTTAAAAACAGTGTAAATTATACAGGTCCTTCTCTATAGAACTCTTTACTCCTTACTTAATTTTCTACCAACATAAAAACCTTCAGAAAAAATGTACCCAAATTTATACACACCCATACACAACAAATTTGAAATATACATGTAATTATTTATACAATCTTTTTAACTTCCCCTGCCACCCGTCTATACCTTTAGTCGGCAAATAACCTTCTATATTCTTTATACTAATATTAATTTTTCTTATTTTTCAGTTGCAAAACAAAACAGTGATTTTTTCTCTATTATTTGGCTACTTCATCTATAAAATGGGAAGATCATCGAAAGACAAAAGAGATGTTTACTATAGATTAGCTAAAGAAGAAGGCTGGCGAGCTAGAAGTGCATTTAAATTGCTTCAAATTAACAATGATTTTGATATATTTAAGGGAGTAAAGAAAGTTGTAGATTTGTGTGCAGCTCCTGGAAGTTGGAGCCAGGTTTTATCGAGAAAACTTTATGATCAGGAAAAAAAATCAGACACTAAAATTGTTGCGGTTGATTTACAGGCTATGGCTCCCATTCCTGGCGTGATTCAGCTTCAAGGAGATATCACAAAGAAAAGTACTGCTGATGAGATTGTGAGTTATTTTGAAGGTGAACATGCAGATTTGGTAGTTTGTGATGGAGCTCCTGATGTGACAGGACTACATGACATAGATGAATATATTCAAGCTCAGTTATTACTGGCAGCTTTAAATATTACAACTCATATTCTCAAACCATCTGGTTCATTTGTGGCTAAAATATTCAGAGGAAAGGATGTTACTTTGTTATATTCACAGTTGAAGATTTTTTTCCCAATGGTGACAATATTTAAACCTCGTAGTTCTCGGAATTCAAGTATCGAGGCTTTTGTGGTCTGTGAAAATTATTCACCTCCAACTGACTATGTCCCAAATATGTCTAATCCTTTATTAGATCATCATTATAATGTAGATTTTAACAATTTAGAAGGATCAAATCGTATTTGTGTACCTTTCATGGCTTGTGGTGATTTAAGTGGTTTTGACTCTGACAAAACATATCCATTAGAATTAGGTACAGGACAAGGATATACGTACTGCCAGCCAACCCAATCACCCATTAATCCACCATATAAAGAAGCATGTTATTTGAAAAGAAACGATCTACTGTCAAAGCCATCTAACACACAAAAAGGCGGTCAATCAGAAGACAGCACATGCAAAGAAATTGAGAAGCTTTCACTTGACCAATAAAAGAAACATTTCTAACTTTTTTCAAAGAAAATTGTTTTTCAAGGAAAATTGTTTTATAGAATCAAAGAATAATATTTATGTAATAAAGTTGAGAATTGATAATCTTTTTTAATACCAAATCACAATTTTTTTTGTTCTTTTGTCTTCTGTTACTGGTATAGGTCAATTTGTGTATTTTTACTATTGATAATTTCCAAACACAGACACAACTAAAATCACAATTTCCGAATTTGTGGAAATTATATCTGTAAACAAAAGATAGGTGGCTTAGCAAGTTAAACTCATTCATTCTAACACAGATTTGGGGTTTGATCCAGGCATAGGTCACATATATACATTAATTTAAACATTTCACTCCACACTTCACAATATCGTATCACGAACAGTTTTTGACATGGTCTTATTAACCTGTATTAAATTAAGCTCGATACACTTTGTTTTGGGCATGGAAGTGAGGTTGGTGGCATTTAAACTTGACCAGTCAGATCGGTAGAACAGAAATGAGGAATGTAAACAAAGCACAACACCGCTTTGCCCTGTTCGCAAACAAAGTGTCATAACTAGTGATTTGCTGAAATTTGCTACCAATACAATTTTGATTGGACAATATTTAGCTATAAAAAAGTAATTTTTCTCACTAGTGTTACCACGGCCCCAAGGGAGTATGAGGAATGGGGGTGTGGTTTGGACAAGAGGACTTCACAGATGAGAAATTATAGCTGATCTCTTTATTTTTTACCTCGGCCAGTGCTTTACATAGGAGTTTCTATGAACTTCCTCACCCCTAATACCAGCTCGTTTCAATACAAAAGATAAAATTATTTATTACAAATTATATACAAACCTGTATACCTATATATTTTAGACAATTAAAATCAATAAAATCACAATATAATAAAAGAGTTAACATAGATCTGGATGAGCATTAATATCTTTTTTTTTTGATTGTAATACACTGAATCTTTAAAATGATAATAATATAATCCAGCAAAGACATCAATGCACAACCTTGTACAAGTGGCCTATTTTTTCATTACTTTTACACAATAAGTCGGACTTGTATAATTTTGAATGAACCCAAGATGTGTGCAAATATCTTTGCATCAATATACTTTAATATATATATTAAACTGTGAGTCTGAACTGTTAATAATCATTTAAAATATATACCAGAGGCCTACTGAATTGTTATTTAAATTAAATGTTTTGCCCCTTTGCAAACTGTCAAACAGAAAAATTTATCAACAGTAAAATCTTTCGCATACATCAAAAAGTACAATACCAAAAAATGGATTTTTGAGAAAATGAAGAAATGAAAGGGACACCAATATGAATATTTCAATGTTCAAACTATAACACCCTTTTCCAAGAATAGTTTGAAAGGCAATGACCTTCCAACTTTTTATCACTTGACATTTTTGAAATTCACTTCACATTTCTGTAAATCTCTGATTCTTTCCTAAAGGTCATACAGGTCCTCTAGCATCAGCTACAGCAGCTGGAACACTAACTTCTAGATCCTTCATATCTTTAGTAACTATAACTTGACAACCTAATCTGGACCTATAATAAAATAACATATCACTTTTAAAAGAGCCATGCAAAATATTGTGTCCATCTAGCTAGCAGATCCTAACATTATAGCAGTGGAGCAACCCTGATTTCAAGTGGGTTTTTGAAATACCTTAAAAATAGTTTGACAGGCAAGATAACATAAGTCCACTGGCACTTAAGTTTGAATCAAAACATTCAGAAATGCATCTACCATCATCAGGATAAAAAATATACCTTTCGTTTTGCTATTTTTAAGAACTCTTTTGTATTTTCGAAGGGGCTTATCCTTAAATTATGGTCTAAACAGAATTGTGCTAAAATTGTTTACATGCCTAACCTGAACACATTTCAAAGATCAATGGCAATACCTCCATCATTTTTTTCGTTAAAAACTGTCAAGATGGATGGACTTACCGACATGGGCGAGGAAAAATTTGATAAATAGGAGCATTAACAAAATAAAACTTTCTAAGCTGCCTTAGTTTACAACTGAAGTTTTATAACATCATTAGTTTGTTATAACTGATATTATGTATCTCTGATTTTAAAAAACATAAGAAAAGAATGATCTGTCTGCTCAGTAAGCTATTATGCGAAAACATCTGGGATGTCACCTTATAATTGACGGAAATAGTTTTGACACCAATGGTAATTACAAGTTAGAAGGTGAGAAAGTATAATTGATCAACTAATTAATTAGTATTATTACTGATAATAGTCACCAATGTAACATATCACATCATTCATAATATACCAATAGAACTTACGTGTCTTCCAGACCATAAGCTAAATCTAACATATCTAATTCTTCATCAGTGGGGGTATCTGGCAACTTATCATAATCTGCTTGTTTAAAGATTAAATGGCAGGTGGAGCAGGCCAGGGTGCCTTCACATGCACCTGAAACCAAAAATATAAACAATGGTAGCAGGTGTCAGTTATAGTTAGATAATTAGGCCATCATCAATCCTTGGTCATTCATTCATTAACTTTTTTTAATTAACACATAATCAAGCCTATTCCTACTGAACACAGATTTAACAGTTTAAAAAAATCAGAACATTTCAGACCGTCTGTTACTGCACAATACAAATCAAGGTCTCTGCAGAAGTTTTCACCAGGTCACAGAAATCGAGAACTCTTTATTATTGATTTTCTTTATCTTAAGTAAAAGGATTTAAGATTATAAAATGTGGAGAAAAATCTTTTTGGAACAGATTATTTACTAAACATAAAGCAATAAAATGCAGAATAATATATGAAAAAAAAACAATAATATTATATATGGAATTTCTTACCAAAACCATCAATATCAATATCATTTTCTATTATAACATCTAATAAATTATCACCAATTTTAGCATTTGCTGTTAATTTGTTACCATCTCTATCTATAAAATGCACTTTCACTCTAAAACAACAAAAATAAAATGCAATCATCAAGGTCTGCAAATATGAATCAAATACAATGACAAACATTAATTTAATAAAAGTTCATTAAAAAGGGCAAATATTTGCATATACTAATACCTTTAGTAGACCAGGTATGCCTAGGCTTCAACATTTGCATAATGACATGTTAATGATCAAATATAATAAGACTGTTACTTTGTTAGTCACTCAGGTCCAGTGGACAAGATTGTTCCAGACTCAACAGGTCATTTTTCAACCAAATTCATAAAGTGTTTTTTAGTCCTGTTCAAAAACTTTACTCTAAAAAGTAATAAATGGTTTAAATATCAGGTGCTTCTGGATGAGAGGCAGGTTAGACTCAGTCTTCTGGATGGATTAAGCTTACCTGATCTCACTCTGAAACTATAATGTCAAGTAAACAAACTTACTCTCTAAAAAGTAACTCTAACAAAATTCAGGATTTGATATCAAACAATTCTTCTTTTTATTATCTCATATTGCCATTGCTGCAATGATTGCATAAGTGTCAGAAGTTCTACATACCTCTCTGTCTTGTGTTTAGCTGCAGTGGATGAAAATCTCAAACGTTCATTGTCTTTTAACTGATTTATCTTGCACAGTCCTGATGTCAAAGCTGCTGAAGAGGAAGGAAAAACCAGTTTACACACTGATCCAATAGAAACTTTGGATACAACACGATTCAAGAACGCCATATTAATAAATCCTTATAACTGACCATTGAGTTTAATTTGCAAGGTCTTATAATAGTGTAAGTCTCCGTTAACCAGTCTCCTTGTAAATAGTGATTATCAATTGCAACAAAACACTGGCTGTTCGAGACTATTCATTGAACACACCCGTCAGTAGCCGTCGATTAAGTCAGATTGCGTCAATTGGACTGTGATTCCGTACAAATGCAGAATAGTAGGTCATCTGGTTATACATTAGAAATCGAAAATATAGAATTTGTTTTTACTGGATGCAACGCAATATGGTGAAACATCATCTGTAAAAATGTGACCCAATAGTCAATACACACATATGTTGCAATCAGGCCTAGGGTCTAGTCACTAATATGAAAATGATATCATTGAATAAATTTCACATTGCAAGGGAGTAAAGGATAAACCCATAGAGTTATAAATATTAAACCTTATCTAAGTGGGCCTATTTATTTGTAAAAGAAATATAAGAAAAAATTATTAGATTAGTTCGAAGGTATACAGGTGGGGCTTCTCACTGTCACTTTTATGTCTCACTATCGAATATAATTGCTTTATGTGTGATATAAAGTTAGCTAAGACACACCCTGATTGTCTTAACAAACGTTGGGGTTGTTAGGTCACAGCGCGGATTAAATAATCGAACGCGCAACCAATCGAACACAACTACAGGAAGTTGGTGTTGCTAGGTAACAATCGATGTAAATATTGTGGATTGTCACCACGAAGGAAAAAATTCAGAGAGAATAGTCATTCAATGTTAATTTTTCTGAACAGGAACTGAATAACTCTCTTATATTTTAAAGCTATGGCAGCGGTCTTACCCCCAAAAGGTGACGGCGGTACTTATACGTTTGCCAGTCAACCGAGAGCTGTACAAGAAAGGAAAAAATACAGAGAAACACGAGATCCGCTCATTCAGTAAGTAGCATTCTAGCAACCAAATGCTAATAATAATGGAAACAAGTATACTTTTGACCTACTAATGGCAACAGCAGTTTGGGATAGATAGAATAGATACAACTTACATACCTGTTATCTTATTTTTTGCACCATGATGCTGACCCATATTATTATGTTGTAAGGAAAGGAATTACCAATCGTTTTCCTACCCTACACCTGTATACCGGTACTTCAGTTTTGATCACTATGTGCCCCCTTACCACTTCTGTGACAAAACAGCAAAGGGTAACATACAGGTCAGTTCAATAAGTCATTTGGTCATATCCCCTTTTCCTTCTGTTTGATTAAATGCGTTCAAGTGGTAGTCAAAATGATACTGCTCAGTCTATCCAACCCTGTCGCCAGGAATGAATGGGTGCTGGGGCTCAGATTTTATTCAAAGACACTGAAAAAGAATTAATCTCTGTTGAATTGATTAATTTCGGCCTAATTTTCACTTGCTGGGGCCCAGTCCACATGATCTCTTTAAGCCATACATATTTCATTTTCATGTTTTATTACCACATTGATTGAAATAATAACACAGGCTACTTATAATAATATTCACTGTTTTTGTGTGTGTGTTCATTTACTAAACAAAGCACAAAAGTAACTACCAAGAACCTCAGTGTGTTAATTGGCTTAATTGAAAATCATATATGAATATTTATGTCTGAATTGCAAGGTCTATTTGAACATATATCATGGGGGAGAATCCTTGAAATTTGAACTGTCAAAATTAAAATTGAACAAGTGAATTTTAAGTGATGGGTGATTAATAACCTCAATGTTTGTTATTTCAGAAATGATGTACCATCACAATATGGAAATATTATGTATGATAGAAGAATTGTTAGAGGTAACACCTATGCTCAACACACACTTCCTGCTGTAAGCTTATTTTATTCTTCACCTCAAAATATACAATGACTCTTTGTAGCTATTGTACAAGCCTCACAGGCTGATATTGTATCAAGAAATCCTGTTCAGTTTTTCCTATCCATTAGTTATGCTTTCTTCTGAATAAGCTTATCTGACGATCTGGAGATAAGTCTGAAAATTTGAAATGTGTGGAATTTTTTTTTGTTTTTATATGGAATCTTCTTTTTCAGTTAAATTATTAACCTTAATTTTGGAGTCTTGATACTCCATAGTACCAAATTACTTAAAAATATAATATACTTTATCTCCATTTTAGAGTGCACAACCTGATCCTATTGAAATTCAAAGACAACAAGAAAATAAAAGACGTGCCATGGCAAGAAAACGTGCAAAAGAACAACTACGACCTCGCTCTCCAGAGGCTGTAGAAGGTAGAAAGCATATTGATGTACAGACAGAATTATATTTGGAAGAATTAAGTGATAGAGTTGAAGAAGCAGATGTAGATTGTCAAACTGATGCCTTTTTAGACAGACCTCCCTCCCCATTATTTATTCCAGCCAAAACTGGTAAAGATGTAGCAACACAAATATTAGAAGGAGATGTAAGTTATTAATGTTTTTTATCTCTATCTCTCGGCAATGCTGATATATTCACAAGTTAAATGTGTCAGTTCCTATTTACAAAACAAACCAAACTTAAAAGTGCATTGAGGGTGTGAATTTTAACCAATCAAAAAAGCCTTTTTCATATGAGAGTGTTCGGCAATGCTTATATGATGTATACAAGTTAAATGTTCAGTTCATATTTACAAAACAAACCAAAATTAAAAATGCATTGATTGGCCTGTGTGAAAATCATGTGTCATCATGAATACTTATTACCTCAGTCCTTATTTTGAGTATTACCAATGAAGCAAAACAGGGTAGAAATATTTAATACCTTATGAACTTGTTGAAGAGATGATCCTAGTTTAAGGAGTTCAGAGTATTAGGCTATTTAAACTGATGCTAGAAAATTTTTTGCAAACTTCATTATCTCCCTTGAACTATTTTCTTGAAAAAGTTATGGAAATCATTAGGGAAATAAACCATTTTTTGAAATATTTGATTAATGACTTCCTGATTATTTGAGGGTTACTTTTGTTGGATTAGAATAATGTTTATTTTTTTACAATTTATTTTTTTAAAAATTGTAGCTGTTTGATTTCGATATTGAAGTCAAGCCTATATTAGAAGTATTAGTAGGAAAGACAGTAGAACAGGCTCTTTTAGAAGTTATGGAAGAAGAAGAATTATCAAACCTAAGACAACAACAACGAGCATTTGAAGAACTGCGCAACGCAGAATTAGTTGAACAGCAACGTCTCGAAGAACAAGAAAGACGTCATCGTGAAGAAAAGGTGGTGTATTAAATTATACTTAAGTGACTTAAATTTTGCTTTGAAAAAACTGATGCACAAAATAGGAAAAAAAATTCTAAAGCTCTAAATAAGAGAAAAAAAAAACATTTTTATGTAAAAATTTCTGAAAGAGATGCAAAGTTGACAATCCAGGAGTGGCATCATGTGATCTAAAATAGTGAGCATACCTTAAAATCTGCTGAAATAGGTTTTTTGTTATGTTTATATTGTATTGTTTCATATTTAGGAAAGACGAATGAAACAACAACATGAAGTGTTGAAAAAAGAAAAAGAAACAGCAGAGAAAATTGCTGCCAGAGCATTTGCTCAGAGTTATTTGGCTGATTTGGTGCCATCAGTGTTTGGAACTTTGGCTGACAATGGATATTTCTATGATCCTGTTGAAAGAGGTAATCATTTGATAATTGTTCTTGACTACTAACCTATAGTTCTGTTTATGTTGTGGTGCCCAATGATTTGGAAATAGAAGTGGCCCGTTAGTCAAGGATGATGTATGAATGGACAATAATCTGCTTGCTGATTTGCAATATATATGGAGCAACGAAAGAATAACAACACTTTAAGTGATTCATTTTGTTAGCAAATGTAATTTAAACATGTACATGGGTATCGGGTGTACTATGTAATAATTATGATGATATTTTACAACACCAACACTGTTTGATGTAAAAGGGATACTTTAAAATAGACATAAAATTAAAAGTTAAACTTACTCAACAAGTGTATATATTCATCAGTTGGAGTTAATTGCCATAACTAAAGAATAGAATCTCTATGCAAGACAATATATCCATTAAAGTAAATGATCATTTAGTTTAATGAATTATAACTTAGTTTTATAGATTTATTAGATTATAGAGGGGTTTTTTTTTGTATAGTTATGACACCAGGTAAGTCCACAATGAACAAAGACTCATTTTAACGAAATTTTAAAAATTTCAATTTTTTGGTCATCCTATACCTTTAAGAAGAGGTGTACTTTTTAACAAATTTCCAAATATCTTGTCTGGTGACTCATGGTGATAAAATTTTACTTGTCTAAGTGTAAGCTAGATCTAACATGCTAGTTATGATGTAATATCAGATATTTCTTTTAATGGGATTTTTCTTAATATTTTATCTTTATCCTAAAAGAAAAAAAAAACAGTGGATTAAATATTTAATCTGTGAAAAATTTTCAATAAGCTTAGACTATGCTCGACTTTATTGATTTTATGAGTCATAACAGTGACATAGAACATTAGCAAATGACATCTCTACCACCTCATGATATAATAGGCTCAACTGAAAACATATCTACCGAACTCAAGCTTATTACTTATATTTTGTTATTTTAGATGTTGAACAGGGTTTTATGCCTTGGTTAATGGAACAGGTTGAAATACAATTAGAGAAATCAGAACTCGGTCGAATGGTATTAGATGGTATTATAAGAGAAGTCACTTCCAATAGATTGGATCTCTATAGTACAGCAGAAGATAAAGCTTCCTCTACCACTCAAGCTAAGTCTAATACTGAAAATGCAGCCCCAGAACCCTCCCCTGATACCACCACTGTAAGTAAATTTATTTATTAGTTTGACAGCTACCCAGTAAATGGGTATAGAGCTAAATATCTCTGATGTCAATGGGTGATATTAAAGGGGTTATTTTATGTGTATTGGAGATGTAAGACTTCTATTTGCATCATTCTAATTTCTTATCAGATGTCTGTTGTTCTTGTAAGTAAAGAAATACTTAACTGTATATGATGTTGCAAAAGCTTTTAACAATATCCAAGGGCCTTTGTGATAAAAAACACTTAGTTTGATAGAATTATTGTAACCAGAGATGTCTGCCTGAATAGTGGTGCAAATCGATGCTATCAGTGTTCCTGATATACATACAAAAAAAGTTTAGAAAAATCAAAACAAAGCTAAAATCCATAGCTGAGAAAGTAGACATTAAAATGATGAAGTTTCTGTAGAACAAAAAAATAATTTAAAACCAGTTTTTATATTCTTTTTGAAAATTCATTAATTAATGGGTGTAGAATTGTGACTCTCTTTGATGTGCTTTAAAGTTATTTTTTAATTTTTTTTTGGAAAAACAGAACTATGAAGTTCCCTTAAAATATAAACAACTGTTGTAAAATCATCATTTTTTTCCAAATTGATAAAATGAAAGGTAATTGATAAGATTGTAAATTTGACAAGATTGAAATGATGTCAGGAGTAAGTCTTTGTTTTGATGAGAACCTGAACTTCTGGCAGGTTCCTTATGGCTTCCACCATCCATTAATAACCAAGATTAAGTTTTCTTCCATCAGATCTCCTCTAATTATAGTTGAATCAAAACACTAGTCATCTTCTTTACAACTGACAATAAAACAATGTTATTTCCCAGTAATCTCACATTTCTCTCTAGAAAAGAAAGTTACTATTTTGTAGGACACCTGTTTCTGAACAAACCTTCTACCAAAAACTCTGGTTCTTTTAACCGGAGTGTGCCTTATGGACACAAAATTGATGTCTTGTTGTGATTGGTGGGAACTTCTCATCTGGCATAGCGAAAAATCTCAACCCTTTCAATGTCACACTTGACTGCCTAAAGCTGAGTGGTGTAAAAAGATTGATAGGAAAATGTTAGCGACCTGATGCCCACCTTATTCAGTCTCAACTCAGCTGGTGAAATCATATTGTTGACAATCATAATAGAGTTCTACATCATTGACTTTATACAATACCAACTTTTTTCAATTGCACCATTTTCTATAGTTCTCATGGCTCCTCTTATATTTACATGTTATTATTTGTAGTGGTATGATAATAATATAATCATTTATTATAACCTATTACAATTATACTCTTTCTCCTTCATATTAACTGATTAAATAATTCACGACAATTGTCATATCTAAACAAAGTCTCATAAATTTTCAATAAACATGCATTTGAATAATTATGAAAAAAAAATTGTATTATTTGATTGATGTACTTGTTTTTTTTGCCAATGTTGAAGAAAATTAGAGGAAAATGTTTTTTTTTGGACATTGATATGTCTATTCAGGTTTTATATCTAAATATGTCTATTCAGGTTTTATATCTAAATATGTCTATTCAGGCTTTATATCTAAATATATCTATTCAGGTTTTATATCTAAATACGCCTATTCAGGTTTTATATCTAAATATATCTATTAAGGTTTTATATCTAAATACATCTATTCAGGTTTTATATCTAAATATATCTATTCAGGTTTTATATCTAAATACATCTATTCAGGTTTTATATCTAAATATATCTATTCAGGTTTTATATCTAAATATGTCTATTCAGGTTTTATATCTAAATATGTCTATTCAGGCTTTATATCTAAATATGTCTAGTCAGGTTTTACATGTCCTAAGCTGTTGATATAAAAATCATGTAGAATTACTGTAAAATTATATTTCTGAGGAAGTCGGCTTCGAAGACTTGAAAAGGGGATTTTGGGAGATAAGCTTTTCAAAAATTTGTCAAAAACCACATGTCGAAATATTCAAGGCTAGAGACTTAAAATGCTATTTTTTGTGTATTTTCAGGGAGAAGGTGAGAAGCCTGTGGAAGTCGAAGTAAAAACTGAAGAACCAGTTGAACAAACTGAAGCACCAACAGAAGCAGTAACAGAAGCACCAGTAGAAGGTGAAGCAGATCCAACACCTGAAAATGAAGAAGAAGTTGGAGAAGATTAGATTTATTAATAGATCTCATCTATTTTATACATTATCATCCTATTCGTGTCGTCATCACTATCTTCTTTATAAATTGTCTACCATATTTTAGCAGCATTTTAACAAATTTGTATATATATATATATTATATGCTTATTATTGTTTATTTCAAGTACAAAATGTAATGTATTCATCAGTGGACTTTCCACTTTCATAATTACACAACAGAATTCCTGTGTAATGTGTTAAATCCATAAAACTAACTAATAATTGAATAATTGTTTTTGAGCATTTTTCAATAATTTCTTGCTTCATGGATAATAACTCAATTTTATGGGTTGAACAGATTATACACAGATTCCATTGTATATTTATGGTACCAGGTATGGAATATATACTCCTATTGGCCAAATTTGTGAATTTAAACTTTATGTTCAATCTAAGAGGTAGTATTCCTTTAAATAATGCATTGCTTGGAAATTAGGAAATAGGTATGGTGAAATTATTTTATGATGAGATTGGTATGTAGATAATCTTTTGATTTATATTGATTTTGTCAATGATGTACTGTGATATAATGTGAAACTTGAGAGAAGAACAGGGTTGTTATCAAGACAATGTATATATTTTGAAAATATTTATTAAATAAAAAAGATTCATATTGTATATCTTTTGTCATTTTCTACCAGGGCATCTATCTGTGTGGCCTACATTGAAATTTAAGGAAAACACTGACCAATTAACCAAGTATTTATATTTCTGAAGAAAATAGTTTCTGAAGTAATCAGGAATAAAAAAATCTGCATTGAAAAGTTATCTAAAATAGAAAATATCTGCATTGAGAATAAAAAAAAGCTCTGCATTTGAAAAGTATCAAGAATAAAAAGATCTAGAATAAAACAGATCTACATTGAAAAGTTATCCAGAATATAACTAGTCTCTGTATTGAAAAGTTATCCAGAATAAAAAATTATTTGCATTCAAAAGTATCTAGAATATAAAAAAGATCTGCATTGAAGAGTTGAAGAATAGAACTGGTCTCTGTATTGAAAAGTTATCAGGAATAAAAAAAGGATCTGCATTTAAGATCTGCATCGAAAAGTTATCTAGAATTAAAGAAAATATATATCCGTACTGATATTATTTGGAATAAAACCGGTCTCTGTATTGATAAGTTATGCAGAATGAAACAAATCTCTGTATTGATAAAAAATAAAATCTAAAATAAAACATCTCTGTATTAATAACTTCTACAGAATACATTAAATCTCTGTATTGATAAATAATTTTGAATAAAACAGACCTCATTAATGATAAATAATTTTAATTGAAACAGATCTCTAAAATGATAAAATATCTAGAGTAAAATAGATCTCTGTATCGATAATGATAAATTATCTTGAATAAAACAGATCTCTGTATGAATAATACATCTATAGTACGAATTGATCTCTGTATTGATAAATTATATTATAGAATAAAACAGATCTTTATATTCATAAATCATCTAAAAAAAAACAGATCTATATAATTTGATCAATTTTTCAAAATATAACTGATAGTCTATCTGTAAGTTGTCTATAGAAAAATGTCTCCATAAACAGTGATTTTGAAGGTGTAAATATACGTTTAATTCCCAGTACATTTGATTTCAACACTAATTCAATTAATTTGAAATAATGTGATCATAAGGAGGAAATAAAAGAAAACTTTTTTCTATATTTGCGCAATATCTAAAACATGTGATTATCTTTCTGCTTATAACGACAAGGCCATAGTCATTCTGCTACTCTTGGTATTTTCGTTACACAGAATTCCATAGCAGTAGCGGACCGCTTGGGAATTGGCAATTTAAAGACCCTGGTATATATACCTTAAGTAATCAAGACATTGACAGTTAAGATCTGGGAATATAAATCCTGCGTAATCGTCCCAGTAAAGACTTGGAAATATAAACATTGTGGAATGATAGCAGTAAGACCTGGGAATACAAACCTTGCATAATCATGACCGTAAAGACTTGAGAATATAAATCTTGCAGAACAATAAGAGTAACAAACCTGGGAACATAAACTTTGTGTAATAGTGACAATAATACCTGGGAATATAAAACTTGCGTAATAATGACAATAAGACCCAGGTATATTATAAACCTTGCGTTACTAATAATGGCAATAAGACCCGGGTATATTATAAACCTTGCGTTACTAATAATGACAATAAGACCCGGGTATATTATAAACCCCGGGTATATTATAAACCTTGCGTTACTAATAATGACAATAAGACCCGGGTATATTATAAACCTTGCGTTACTAATAATGACAATAAGACCCGGGTATATTATAAACCTTGCGTTATTAATAATGACAATAAGACCCGGGTATATTATAAACCTTGCGTTACTAATAATGACAATAAGACCCGGGTATATTATAAACCTTGCGTTACTAATAACAATAAGACCCGGGTATATTATAAACCGTGCGTTACTAATAATGACAATAAAACCCGGGTATATTATAAACCTTGCGTTACTAATAATGACAATCAGCGTAATCAGAACAGTAAAGACCCGGATATATTAAACTTGCGTAATAATGACAGTGGAATATAAATCTTGCGTATTAATATATTACTTACTATTACATGTATATTTTATTATATAATATATTATTTTCAAAATTATTCAGATTCTTTTTAAATTACTATTTTTATAATATACATATAGGCTATGTACTCGCAGAACAAAACCATTATAAAGAACAATGCCTGGCGGAACCGGACTGAATTCTTGCATGATGTAATTTTTTATTATTAATAAAAATCAGCCCTCTTAATAGCATACTTGTCCTCTTAGGCAGCCCACACGCATAAGTTCGCGCGTGCATGGAATGCTTAAAGGTGAATGGTGGAAGTAGTGAGTAAAATGAATTGTTTTCCGCAAATCATGTGCTTGTAAACAGATGTTGAAACTACCAAAAATTCTCATCTATGTTTTCTAGTATTAAAGTTAATTGCTAATATAAAGTCAAAATACGAAATGAGTTCTCATTTTAAATCCGGAAGGTTAAAGAAAGCGGACAGAATTAAAGATGAAAGGTGCATCAGTAGGAAATGGGTATTTATCACCAACTCCGTCATCTGATGTAGGTGTAATAGCAGTTAGTGATATACCCAGTGAAACTGTAGTTGGACCCTATCCTAAATATATTGATATTGGTTATCATACACAAGATATTATATCTATATCATGTATATTAGAGGTAAGCTTGGGATTTTGTTTTTAAATTATGATAATTTATTCAATTTATTAAAGGTATACCACCTCGTAGGATGACCAAAGAATTTTAATACTTAATCTTGGCCAAAACGAGTCTATGTTCATCAGTTGACTTACCTGGTATTATAACTTTACAACAGAATCCCTGTATAAATCCATAAAACTAAATATAGGCCAACTATCCATAACACTACCAGTAGTTATTTCAAAAATTTAACCGTTTTCAATCATTGCTTAATTGTATGGATTTATCGGATTATACAGGGATCCTTTTGTATCGTTATGCAACCAAGTTAGTCTACTGATAAATAAATAACCCTCTTTGGTCAAGTTTGAGAAAAAAAAAATTATTTTTATTTTAAAAGGTAATATTCCTTTAATTTTTGTAAGACATTCTCATGTACTTTATTAAGAATCGATAAAACTGACCTTGTAAATGATTTACATCTATCAAAGGTCATAATAAAATTTTAACAAATCTTTCTTACTTATGGGAAATTACACAATTCAGTAATATTTAAGAAAATTTCTTTGAAATTACGATAAAATATATTCTTTTTGTTATTTTTGTGTATATTCATTTTTCATTACGGTCGGCCTTTTTATCCAAAGTATTTGGGTTTTTGCCAGCCAGTAATTCAATTACCAGTAAACTAATGTTTAAATCGTGACAGCAAATTTGAAATTTTCATGACACATGTTAAGAGTTTTGAAGTAATGTCAACAACCTGTACAAACTTTGCAGTAATTGTAAGTAATTGTTATCCATATATAATTGTATCCTGTTATTTATCACTTAAGGAAGTTACATTATTATTCATTCATTTAAGAAAGTGAAATTCTATTTGATATGATGGTTTTGATATTGTGTCACTTGATGACATGTGATGTTATTTTTGACTGAATAAGACCTTTCCACAACTTTCTCTTTTAATAATTCGAAAGGCAAGAGACATTAGGAATTTTCTTCAAAGAACTTTGTAACTGAAGTTTTGGAAGAATCAAAGAATGACCGTGAGATTTTTTTTTTCAGAACTAAACCTAACGTTGGCTGTTATTTTTCAATTACATGTATTAAAAAAATTAAGTACATTCGAGTTTTTTCCAAAAAATCCAGAAATTCAAACAATATATTGCTGTTTGATTTTTTCTTTTTTAAAAAGAGACCCTTAAAGTGTTTTGCTGTCAAGACGCCTGGATTGTGAGAAGTTAATGAATATTACTGAATGATGTTTAGCTTGTATTTGAAAGTCGTATGAATTTAATGCATTTGTATCAAAAAGAGTGTATCGAACAGTTGATTTATGGAATCTTTTATTGCACAGGTTCTTTTCTTGGTAAAGAATAAATAAAATAAATGTACAATTATTTGTTTAGAAAAAAAGTGAAACATGTTGCTTTCTTTCCGTGGAAATTCACCGAGTGTTTTTCTACTTTATCATTACGCATTGTCACATTTTCCAAGACAAAATCGTGTGAATTGTTTCTTCAAGTAGGGGTCGCGTGTCTTAGAGGCACATCATGAATATTACAGAACTCTTCAAAGTGCGCCGACAATTATGAAGGTTTTGTATGGTGGCTTGTTGATTGAAACATTTCATCTTTTTTAATGGTCTTTCCAATTTATAATATGTCCAAATTTAAAAAAAGATTTTCTTTCATAATTCTTTTGAAAGTGAAAATTCTATTTTAATAATGTCTACTTTTGCGTAATAAAAAAAAAACAATTATTGCAGGAGAGACGGGGGTGGCAGTGAATTTGATTTTTTCTTGAGCTAAAATTAATTCGACTTTTATATGTATAATAGCTGATCGTATATTTATTTTGGATTCAAGACTGAACAAATCTTGTCTATAAAGACACTTCTATCAAAATAAAATTACAATTTCGTTTGTTAAAAATAACGTCTAATAGAACGTGACTGGGGTAGAAAACTTGTTGGATTGCAATAGAGATGAATATCAGAACATAGAGAAACGAAATTGATCATCGTTTGATGTGTGTTGCAAAATATGATGGATTTTGAAACTAATCTAAAACATTGCTATAAACATAATAAAATAAGGAAGCGCAACCTCAACCATTTAATACATTGCTTGACACTTTCAGGAATTTTTAAAACTGTCTTCCATAGCGATACAGATAGAGACATAAATATTCATAATGGTAAAGTTTTCAAATAATCTATAAATCGTAGAAAATTTAGCCAGCACCTTAGGCAGTGTGTCATTTGAAATTTGTTGAAATTTGCCTTAGTCCACACATACTGAAGCCTATCATACACCATGTTCCTTTAGTTCATCTACTTAGATGTGAATAATCGTCTTACCGTTGCTAATCTTGCTAAAGGAACGTTACCATAAACCCATTGTATCTAAGGAATTATTATATAGAATTTTTGAAAATACATTGTAGCATACTGCTTGAAAAACAAGAAATGAAACAGTAGTCAATTAAAAAAATTTAAAAAGTTTTTGAAAAAGTAAATACATAACTTGAATTGGAGTGAAGACAAGGCATTTCATTAAGTCTTTTTTTATATCTACTCAAGCAAGTTGATTTTTTTTTTTTGCATTTTGATAAATATATAGGCCTTATCAATTGATACTCTCATCAACATATAAACTTTTTTTTCATTATAGAGTATATTATTAGTCTCCATATATTTTTTATACAAATTAAAAGTGCCGACTTCATCGTTCTCTCTTTCAAGTCAATTTTTGACCCTATTGAAAGAAAAAAAGACCAAAAGAAAAAAAAATCTAAAGAAAAAAGAGGAAACTTCGACTTCGAAAGTATTATGAAACAATATTAAATGTTAATATCATTATATATGAGATTAATCACCAATTATATATATAATATTACGGTTTGATCATGCTCATAAGAAATTAATCCGATTAGAATTGGAATTGTAGTCCGCTGAAGTGGCTGTAACTTATTGTTAGAACTTTCTTCCAAATATTCACTATTGTACGTCCCTAATAAAGAGTATTAGATTATTATTATAGCGTAATATTCTGTCTATTCCAGACGACAGCTTTTTATTCATTGTGATAGCCCAAACTGCTACGGCTTTGACTGTGCAACCAGTGCAACTTTCCGGCATTCAGAACGTCACTGTCAGAGCGACAGGTTAGCCATTTTCCGAGGTTGATTTGCTTGTTTAATATATGTTGATAGTCTAGAAATGTACGAAAACCGCATAATTCCTTCAAAAATACCCTGTATTAGGAATTCCACTTTTTTTCTATTATGTATTTTCTATAATATGACAGAGTCTAAAAAAAAAGACGAGTCGTCATTTTAACTTAAACTTAAACTTATTTAAGCCTCCAGAAAATAGTTGTTTTTTCAGTTAAAATGAAATCTGTAATTTCAAAATTGGAAAATTCTTTCTATAACTATCACATGGTTTTAATATTCGTTTATAAATGGTTTTGATGTTCCGACCATATCTCGCCAGTAAATACAATAACAGACGGAACACTTACTTTATCTCCTTATTGTTACTTCTTAAAACACCCCTTCAAAATACTTTTTATAAAGTCTCCCGAACAACTATCAGTTTAATATTGACACGTAACGCGTGTCTCAATTCATTCGTCAATATAAAGGGATCAAGGGCCAAAGTCATTAAATTCAACAAGTTTAAAGTAGGTATAAGAACATTCTTAACAAGTTGATATCTTACTGCTCGTGTCTCCAATTGTTCAACTTAAAGCGGCAATGTGTGATGTATCATCACTGTATATTGAAGAGCTCCAACAGTCTAGTTTTTATTTACTTGATATACCAACAGTAACAAGGAACATAAATTCAAATACTTTTGTTTAGAAATATAGTCAATAAGACGATGGATCCAATTGTAGTTAGTGTACTACTGTATACTATTGTTCATTTTTTGAAGCTGACCGACAAAGAGATTAAAATATTGACTTTTTGAGTCACTGATCATTCGAGTATCTCATCCAATTTTGTACACAACCTTTACAAAAATCACTTTTGTCATAGCTTCTTAAAATTACTTGCGATTGCTGACTTATAATTTGCATGGTTTTACTTTAACTAGCTCCATTATTCATATTTGATAAAGTATGCTATAAATTGTTCATCATACTAAAATCATGAATTATAAGTTATCTATGACTTAATAGTACACATACAAACATCGTGCTTTTGCCAAGGTTTCTTTCTTATCTCATGCATAGGCCGTGACTAGCGACATGGAGGGCCCGGTACTATATTTGATATAGCCTTTCTTCGATAGTAAACGCTCCAGAAATCTGTAGGTAATCCTGAAACAAACATGTTATCCCACATGTGATTACGACAAATCCATAATACATTTTTCATATGTGAAATATTAGTCACACAAACGAATAATTTGACAGCCGAGTGCTTGGTAGAAGTCGTCTGCCATGGTCGTCTAGAATTTCATTGATTGATATAACTTTTGTTTTGAGTGATAGAAATATACTTGATCTGAAATAAATATTTAGTTCATTTGATTAATGATATTATATTTTTATAATTCATGATGTCGTTTTATTTTCTGTCAGGTTGTTAGTAGTTATAGTCATCTCATCTGGTTTCACTGATAGGCAATGGGTGACTGTTCGGGCAGTACTGAAATTCAGGAAGGCCTGGAGAAGCTTGTTTCAGTCAAATTACATCTCTTTAAGATCTTAAAATAAAGATTTTTTACATTTTGTCTAATGGTTATTTTAATTATATCAGGTACAATGGAAAGATGGTCAAGTAGTGATGGACGGTGACCACTCCAACCAATGGATGATCTACATACAGCCGGCACGTGACCGTCATGAACAAAATGTTGAAGCTTTTATGGATGAAAAAGAAGAAGTTTGTCTGAGATTTATTCGGGGTGTGAAATGTGGAGAACAATTATTGGTCTGGTTCCATGATACTTTAGCCAGATATAGAGATATACCAATATTAAAACCTGAAAATATCAGAGGTAGGTTACTTTTATTTGGCACAAATCTGTGATCAACTGGAAATCACTGGGAACCAATTAACCTGTGATAAACTTGACATTACATGGCACAATCTGTGCTGAACTTGACATTACTCGGCACGAATCTGTGCTGAACTGGGAACCAATAATGTGTGTAACTAATTGGGCATAAGTTGGCACGAATATGTACTGAACTGGACGTTACTAGGCACAAATGTTGATGAACTGGACGTTA
The DNA here is from genome assembly GCF_000327385.1 of Lottia gigantea. NCBI lineage: Eukaryota > Metazoa > Mollusca > Gastropoda > Lottiidae > Lottia > Lottia gigantea. Next base: position 453,277 of record NW_008710347.1, read on the forward strand.
CTAGGCACGAATCTGTGATGAACCGGGCGTTACTAGGTACGAATCTGTGATGAACCGGGCGTTACTAGGCACGAATCTGTGATGAACTGGACGTTACTATGCACGAATCTATGATGAACTGGACGATACTAGGCACGAATCTGTGATGAACCGGGCGTTACTAGGCACAAATCTGTGATGAACTGGACGTTACTAGGCACGAATGTTGATGAACTGGACGTTACTAGGCACGAATCTGTGATGAACTGGGCGTTACTAGGCACAAATCTGTGATGAACTGGACTTTACTAGGCACGAATCTGTGATGAACTGGCACCAATAAAATCCGTATTGAACTGACATTATTTTGCACAAATCTGGGCTAAACTGGGCACCAATTAATCTGTAATGATTTGGACAATACTTGGCACGAATCTGGGCTGAACTGGGCACCAATTAATCTGCTATAAATTGGACATGACTTGGCACGAATATGTGCTGAAAGGGTCACCAATTACTCTGTAATGAATTGGACATTAACTTGGCACGAATATGTGCTGAATTGTGCACCAATTAAGCTGTAACAAATTGGACATTACTTGGCACGAATATGTGCTGAACTGGGCAATGAATTGGCAATCTGTATAGAACTTGATATATGTGATAATTTTAGAATTAACCGTCCCGTTTTGTTAATTTTTTGTTTTCCTGGTCACATTATGTGCCCAAAAATACACATAATTTAATTAAGAGTAAATAATATGCGCTTTTTAATTTTACAATTCATATATTTTTATATAAAAAATATATTGTGTAAAGTCGATCAATTTTTTTTTATAAACATACAAGTTAAGAATTGACCTCTATTTTACATTAGAATTTTGCTTTTAATTATCTCCCTTGATCTAATTAAACATATATTATGTAAAATAATATTTTTTCACAAGTTACCTCCTTTAAATCAACAATTTCCCTTCTTCCTACGACAGTTTGTCAGTAGTATTTCATATGTGGAAGTCGATCTATATGTCGATCATAAATGATAGATCTTTATGAAAATGGTCGGATGTTGCTTTGCCTATCATGATTTTTCCATGATTTGCTTTGAGATTGACCTTGCTTGATTCAACCAGAGTAGACCTAATTTAAATTTCAAAATGTTAGGCTATGAAGTAAATTTGGATTCGGTGAACTCTTGTTCACTTAATGACCTTTACTTGTAGAAACTTGAGTTATGTGCCTATGCATATTATCATAAGATAGCCAAGTGTAATAAATTTTATTGAAAAGTTACGTCCAATTTTGAATTCGAATAACAAATGAATTAGTTTAATTTACTACTGAAGCATGTATTCTGCGGCCATTTAAATCTTCTTCTCTTTACAATTATAGTTATTCCTTTATTTCAGGATACCAAGAATATACATGTACAGTGTGTCAGAAAGTTTTCAAATTCCCCAATTCATTAAAAGCACACATTCGATATTGGTGTCGAAAAGAAGAAGTCGTTACTTCCTCGTCAGAAGAAGATAAGGAAAAAAGAATGTGGATGAGAAATGAGTTTTATCCACTTTCGGGATTTTCTCATATTCCGCCTAGAACAGAACCTATTTTTAAGTCTACTACCCCGGTTCTTCATAAATTACAAGATGCACAAATTGATCCCATGTCCCGAACTCAGCAACCGTCCGAACAAGCTTTAAACTTAACCAAAAGAGGCATGGTCCATACTACAGCATCACAGCAACCAGCAAACTTACATCAACCGATTCAAATCTTTAATCATATTCACACTCCTGCCTTTCCAATAACAATGAACAGCTCACCATTCTCTCTCTATCATCCCGTATTATCTCAATATTCAAGATCATGTTGCAGTCAACTTCCAGCAGTACATCCTTTTATGGACAGACCCTTCATATCATCTTGTACCAGTAGATATACACCACCATCGTCCTCATCACCAGTATCATCAACAGCGTCTACAAATCTTCCAACTCATCATCATCATCATCATCATCAACAACTAGCATCTAGTTATAATTTCCCGTTACCATCAGAGAAACAGGGTGAACCGTTAGATCTCCTTCCAAAATCGTTATATACCAGTACTTCTCGGCGAGGTCATCTGTGTATCTATTGTGGGAAGCTTTATTCTCGAAAATATGGATTAAAAATTCACCTGAGAACACATACTGGTTACAAACCATTAAAGTGTAAAGTTTGCCTTAGACCATTTGGTGATCCTAGTAATTTAAATAAACATGTCAGACTTCACGCAGAAGGTGAAACGCCTTATAAATGTCAGTTTTGTGGTAAAGTTTTGGTAAGAAGGCGTGATCTGGAAAGACATGTGAAATCGCGTCACCCACATGAAGATGTTATAAGTAGTGAAGTAGAAGCTGATAGTTCCACATTAGATTCTAGTTTAGATGATAATGACTCAGATTCGACTGAAATTGACAGTGAATTGATTGTAGTGTAAAAACATTTTTCGAAACATACGCCTACCTTGTCATTATCTTGTCTTTTTGTACTATTTACACGTCGATAATAAAATAAATTCTCCTTTTTGCTTGTTTAAATGGGGGAAAACTGGCAACTTTGAGAGGCGGACAAAGGAAATAAGTTGATGTATGTCGTATGTACTCAAAGTTGTCCTTCATTTTAACTCAACAGGTTAAAAAGACATAGTGCGGGTGTTCTTTCTGCAATCAGAACTTCACTACATGAGAAATTTTAAACTCCATTTGGATTTCATTTCAATTGTGTATTTCTTGATAATATTTGGCATATTTCAGCGAATCACTGTCATTTAGTCACAATTTTTTAAGCATTATGAGGGCATTAGGCACAGATTTTAGGCAATCTGTCAGTTAGGCACAAGTCATTTCGGTACAGTTTTTTTGGCACAGCGATTAAGGCGCATTCTTTATGGCCCCTCTCAAGTGCCCAAACCCTAACAGACCGAGTATTAACTAATAGTGTGCCTAAAGTACTGTTTCTAGTTTCTTAATGATTTGTGCAGCCTAAAATATTTGTGCCCAAAATGACTGCATACTATTTCTGCAACGAGATGCAATTAAAGAATTGCAAAGAATATGACCCATGATCCTATTAGAGAAGGTCATGTGCGTTACAGAAGAACCCCCATTGCAAAACACTCTCTTTCATGGTGATTTAATTGAGACGTGAAAATACAAGCCCTTGGTGGTCTATGAAATTGAACTTTAAGGTAAGAAAATTAGGTCTATCCAAGATACATGTCGAGCTGTTACGAATTCCGTACTTATATCTTGACTGAAATAGCCACTTTTTTGTACCACGGAATGCAACGATTTGATTGGATTGTACGTCATCAAATACAGCCAATCAGAGCCCTCGACAGAAAGGCTGTAAACATTATTGCTTTTTAAAATAAGATAATTATTATACATGGAAACAATCCGTATAATACAATCATAAAGCTTCGTTTACTGAAATATTGAGGCTGTGTCAAAATTTCTATTAGATTGTAGGCGCAACCGGACTTTGGGTCTATTTGGAATCGTAGTAGGACGTGCACAGCATTTATTGGAACAACTACGGGTTCGAAGTGACCGTAAGTCTATATAAACCATAAACTCTAATCTCTTATGGAAGTCGATTAAGATTGACAGATTAAAGAGTTAATCTCTCAGATTATCACCCTTTAATTGCTGGAGTTAATATCTATAAATATAATTAATGAAACTATGGATTAACAAGGTTGCTAAGTAGTATCTCCGTTTAATTGGTCTAATCGGGACATAAATCATAAAATATATTCATTTATTGCCTCACCGTCTCTGATAGCTAACAAAGGCTCTTGAAAATATTACTATATAACTACCAAAACTACCAAAAAGGTAAGGGACACTTTCTACATGAGAGTTCTTGAATACCACATAGGCATAGTATTGGGGTTGAAGCCCGCCTAAATCTATTCTTCAATGTTTCAAAACGTATTTCTCTCTTGACCTTGTAGTTCTTGAGGCATATTTAGGTTGTATGTACATCTAACATACATCTTATTCATTAGTAAATGTTCTACCTGAATCTATTCTCTAGGTCGAAGACTTAATGAAATTTCATACAGTTCACGAATAACGAAGAGGTATATTTAATATGTTGTATGTGTAAACGACAATCTTCTTATTACGTTTCATAAGAATATATTACACCTAAATCTCTTCTTCAATGTGCAAAAACGTGTTTGCTGAAGATAAGTGTTGTGTTGTTACATCAATGGCGTGTGTAGTTTGAGGCAGGATATGGTTAACGTCTCTGGGCAGTTGATACCACTTTCATTGTAAAATACTTCCTCAATGTTGTGGGTGTTTTTAACATTTTTTCTTAACATAACATATATTTCGCGATGAGTTCCCTCCCTTGAACTGTTAACATTTAATACAATATTTTCATCAGGTACCTCCCTTAACTTACCAAAATTAATGGTTAGTATAGTCATTTTTTTTTTAGGTTTTTGCCTTCCTAGGCTAGTCGTGTTTGTTGTGTCAATTAACATTTGTGTTTGTAGGAAATATTTGGTGCAAAGCCGTATAAGTCTGGGCCAGTCCCTTTTCTGGGATGCTATGCCATGCCATGCCCCCACCCCAGTAGAAAAGCTGCAGTATATTGAGTAGGCCTACCAATGACGGATGTGGCGGGTAGGCCCTATGCTTACTCCTCTAGACACCTGGTGCATTATGAAATACTTACCCACTTATGATTGATAAGCTAAATAATTGCTAGGTTAAAATTCGAGAGATAACTGCATTTGTAGCCTACCACTGTCCTGGAGTTGTTGGTAGGCCTAATGTTTTGATCGATTAACTTCAGTTGATCGTAGTGTGTCGTGTTACAGTTAGGCTATGTACCTGAAGCAGTACAAAAACCTGTCATTTCCCATCCTCACAATGCCAAGGTTTAACCAACTCCGTCTAATAACTTGACATCATAAGACATTTTATGGATAGGCTATTGTTATGGAACTTATATATTTTCTTATAATCAAAACATAAGTTCACAACGCAGACGAAACCTATTTATTCTGGTTATTCATGCAGCCATATTATTTCAGTCTTTCTGTTAAGGAATCTAATTCGTTGCATTCAAATCATAAACTTACTTTCGTGATACAAGAAAATGCCTAAGATGTTAAAAATATTTACTGAAATTCGCAATACCTTGACATTGTGAAGATGGTTATTTCTCAATCTAGATAATTAGCAGATTCCTTTTGTTATATTTGTAGACAGCAGAATGACCAATGGAAATGATGAACAGACAGCTAGTAAAGGTGCCGACACCATAACACTACCACCAAGGTCACCAAGAAAAGTTTCCATAGCAGCTAATGCTTTCAGCAAAAACCAAGATGAAGAAGGCACAGCCCCTAAAATGGAAATGGCAAGTCTTTTTCGACGGCGTTCAACATTTAAGGGCCTAGCACAAAGTATTACCAATTCAATAGCATTGCGCAGACTCACTAAATCGTCTGTAGATGTACCCCAGAAACCTAAAATAAAGCTTGAGAACACTTATAAACTGAATCCAGATGAAGGCAAGGGCTTCGTGACATCTCGGGTACATCGTGCTATTACAGATGTCCTCAATTCTAATTTACAAGATGTTACATATAAAGCAAATACGGCGGGTACACTCACAGAAAACCTAACCGAAATGATTAAATCGCGAGTAAAATTGTTAATGTTTGATAGATATAAGATCGTTTGTAATGTCATGTTAGGACAGAGTTCTGATCAAGGCATGGAATCTGCTAGTAGATGTGTATGGGATGATAAAACTGATAATTTCTGTTGTGTTACGTACAGGAACAAATCTATCATAGTTATAGCCACCGTTTATGGAGTTTATTTTGAGTGATTTTGTGATATTAATTTTGTCTAATTTACAACGAACAGATTTATAAATGATTAGCAAATAAATCTAATACAACATTAATTTGTTGAGCTACTTTATTTTGGTTGGTATTTATCTTTTTACATCCGAACAACGTGATAGTATTTATTCTACTCTCAGATAAAGTCGTCAATTTACAGGTGATGGACATAAAGCAAAGGTAATTAGTTTAGACATGACGCAGTTTGGAAAGATATCTAAATATCCATATTTTTGCATTGATATTTGTAAATATAAACTGGGTTTGATCAGTATTGAAGATATATTTTTTTCTATCTGCAATCATTTTAAGTATAGACCCGTTATGATATTTAAAATCTGCACACCAAGGGATTAACCGATGATTCTAGTTTGCGAATAAAACCGAAAAGTTTAAGGGATATAACTTAATTCTAAAGCTCATCACTATCATACCAACATTATGAAATAAATGTACATGTGTTCTATCCTTTTCATCTGTCCACACTTTCCTACAGTCGCGATGGACACTACAGTTTAATTCATATTTCTTGGTATCACTCGTTTTTAAAGAATGGCTCTGAGGTGTTACCCTTGATTTGACAATGAGGTATAATTAGCTTTAAAGCGCATTAGAGGCTACGATTTTAAAGCCCTTGGCAATATTAAGCGTCAATGTGGTAAACGGACTAAAAACTACAGTATTGATCGTTTTTTCACGGAACTGTGTATATATATATGTACGTGAGATCTCGAATTATTTCTGTTCTCGATGCTCACGATTTTGTAAAAAAAGGATTTAGTTATTACCAATTTGGATGCAACTCAATACCATTATCTATTTTCACTATGTCTCAGATGATTTAAACTTTTGCAACATTTGCAGAAGGTCTCTGTGAGATGGACCTTGACTTCGTTTAAAAATGAGCTTGAGTATTTGATAGAGACTGCTGTTTTGTAATATTAAATAGATATTGCCCTCCACTTAACTAACAGACTTGTGAACGTTATAAAGTTTAAAAAAAATTGTGATCATTCGATTTCATTGCATAGAATTTGCTGCTGCGGGCCTATTTCCCTTTTTATTAACGAAAATTTTACAAGAAAAAGGGCGTTCGCTAGCACCCTGTCTGTGCCAATTCTACCCCTATCGGAAATGAATGAATTATAACTTGAAAACGTAGTCTTAATTCTTTCCCCACAACGTTAAAAACATAATGTACATTAAATGTGCTGAAAAGGAAAATCTAATTCAATAAGAATTGGTGTAAAGGTATTCAAAAGATTTTCCAGCAGCATGTGTTTTGTCACTTTAGAAATATAAAACAAGATCTGAAATTCAATCTTTGTGTCATGTCTTGTTCCTATCAACTTCTCTCCTTATATACATCTCCGATCTTTCCAGACAGATTATGACCTTCTCATGAATCATTTCGCAATTATATTTCCATAACTCTGACTATTCACGACGTTGTCGACCAAAATGAAGGTGAAAAAAGACTTTATCACGAATTTTGACTCAATTTAAACACCCCCGGAAGTCGGCGGGGTGGGGAGGGGGGGGGGGGCGCTATAGCCTTAAAATAACATGCAATCGTATGTTTATTTAATGATGCACTTGTGTTGAGAACTAAAAAAAAAGTATTATTGACATAAATCATCCAATTTTTTCTACTAAATCGCATTAGAGAAATGATAACAGTGTTTTTCTCTCACTTGGAATTTAGTCTAGAATGTAGGTGATTTTAGATGATTTGAAATTATCTGTGTTTATTTCGTCGTTTTTAAAAGAAACCAATTTGAATTACAGTGGCGGCTTGAGAACTTTGTATTAGCGTAAATTATTTTTCGAATCCATTCTATATAAGTGTCAGACCTCTGAAATTATTTTGAATCAACAGTGATTAAATCGTGCATTTTTCTTCCAAATACACTTTTTACAATGAAAAATGCACATATTCACAAAATATTTTCCTGTACATTAGGTTGTGTGTTTATGTATGGGGAGTGGATGGACCGTGGACATGTCATCTATGTAATTTGCTTGGTCATTGTTTTAGTAAGATAATCGACATAATGAAGTTTTTTGCACCAGTCCACATAATGACGTTATAAGATAACGTGTTACTGGCTATTGTCACCAAAAGGAAAAACCAGCATGTGTCTATTCAAACAGCAATCCATAAGTGAAAGTCCACAAGCCGACAAAATTAATGAGATACACTGATAAAAGTCCAATAGCAATCATTAATGTGTACCACTCCGTTCCAGTTGCAAAATTTGTCGACAAATATCGTCGTTTTACAATGACGTGTTTCTCGGAAACAAGTTCTAGTCAAAACGAATTTATAGACTGGAACTTGGACTGCGTCATATACCGTGACTGCAATAGCAACCATTCTTGTATCACGGAAGTTTGTAAATGCGGTGATTTGGTTGGATTGTACGTTAACGAATACAGCCAATCAGAGTCATCAACAAACAGTGAGCCACAATGTTTACAGTCCGTCTGTCAAAGGCTATTCACTTGCGTACAATCAAATCAAATTGCTGCATTCTGTGAAATAAGAAAAGGTAATTAATACAGTCAAGGTATAAGACGAATAGGCCTACATACCTATCACTACAAGATGCAGCTTAATATCACTGCCTTTCAGGCCAACTCCGATTATTAAAGGATTAGAACGGATTTAGATTTCTATAGGTTTCTAATCTTCTAATTCGACATAAAAATATAATCGATACTTCTAGGCTTCCCAGTTCCACAAAGAACGATATCTATGATTTGATCCCCCTCTTTCCTTGATTCTAGATTAAAAGAATTGGTTACACAATTTTCTAATAACATTCATTTGAACAGTGGCTCAACTATCCTAGGGACTAGCTGGTTGAACCAAATCCACTGATCTCTATCCTAGGAATTTGCTTGGTCATTGTTTGCTTAGGCGTTATCAAGATAACGATGATGATAAGAAGAGGTGTCGATGTAAAGAACTTATTTTCACCAGTCCACTTAATGACGTTATAAGATAACGTGTTACTGGTTATTGTATAGTCACCAAAAGGAGAGAGCAGCATGTGCCTATTTAAACGGCGATCCATAAATGAAAGTTTACAAGCCGACAAAATCATAGAGATAGAACTGGAGATATGGAGGTTTTCTAGATGGATACTTCAGTGTCAGTGGCACATGTAACAATAATCCAACTAAATAAGAATTTTAAGTATAGATCTCATATCTGACATATTTTTAACTTTCATGAGGAAAAAATTATTATTTTGGCAGTTCACTTTTTAATTTGTTTGAGATATTGAAAGAGTATAAAACCTTCCATTCAGTTCATTGAAACTTGGAAACTGGTAATCAAAATAACGTTTTTACTTTAAATACGACATTTCTACACAAAATGAAAAATGTAGTTTGCTTTTCACTTTTCTGTACTTGATTGGGATAAAGAAGATGGACAACGCCATACAGTATGCAATGAATAAAAATTTGCCAGGACAATAGCTTTCTTTTTTTCGATGTTCAACTGTCGGGGGATTTTATTTTGCATAGCCTAAAACATGCTGGGTCTTGCAGAGTGAAACAAATATCAGACATAGCTATAGATGAGAATTTGTTAACATAGAAAAATTGCAATTTGATATCGTTATTCCGTAAAAAGGCTTAGATTCATCATATTATTCAAAATATTTGCTTAATAGAAAAAGTTTCCACGCCGATGGCAGCTATTCCTTCGAGAACACACTAAGAACCATCACTGTCTGGCTTATTAATAGCAAAGAACATCTTGAAGTAACTTTGCTAGGGGTATAAAATACTGCCTATGTTCTGTCATCGTGCAGTGGCTTTCCTGATAATTTTAAAAGCAATGATCAAACAAAATAATGGAAATTTTGCTAGGAAACTAACCAAAGTATTTAAAATAAAACAATAGATTTGATCATTTGTGATTAATTTTTCACATTATCATAATCTATATATATTTTACCCGAAGTTGAACATGCCAATAAGACCGCGACAATTAATTAATACAGTTAACTAATTACTCACTCTGGGTGCAAAGTAAGGGTGATGATGAATGGTTCGTTTAGATATGTATAGTGGCAATTATCTGTAGGCCTTGTGATTCGAGTTCCTTTGGGCTATTATAACGTTGAAAATCCAAGTTTTGATGACGCCAGGGGATACATCGACATCTTAATTTGGAATCTTGAAACTGTAGTTTGTCCCAGATAGTATCCACAATTCATATCTAAAACAGTTAAAAATACGCCTGTGTCGATCATCAAGTAAATCATGATGTAAGACAGGTACATTAAGAGAAATCGTGAAGTGGATGGATGCCGTGGTAAATATAGTCGTCGCAAAGACTTAGTGGGCGTTCCTTCTTTTGTACTGTTACTATTGGCATGGTTTTTAGAAATTGTTCTTGCCCTTACCGTGGTCCTTTGCCGAGGATTTCTATAATATTCTCAATGAATGAATTATTTATTGTCAAACAATCCCACATATCATAACATTATAATGATACAATGAAACAAAATGTGTCCAAGCATGACCACGTTTATTTACTAATGTCTGATACAAAAGCCGTTTTATGTTCAACGATTGTCGCGTAGTTACAGTTACTTTCAGTGTGGAGGGAACAAAGTAATAAGTCATAAACAGGGCCAAAACCAAAGATAACTATAATACGTTACATATAAAGGTGTAGAATCATTAGATCTCGCTCTCTTATTCCATCGTTTTTCGGAAAAAAAAAACGCCTACCACTCAAAATGAATAGAATATCTTTTTAAAAAATAAAAAAAAAATGATTGCAATACCAAACCACCCTCAGAGTAGAATAATTAACTGTAACAGATTTCGTTGTATAATCAAAAAGATTGATTTTCAACATTTCTAATGTGGAGAAGTAGGCTACAGATTCGATAGAGTCAGTTCCTTCGATATTCATTAAAACTAAATTGAATGTTAACGCATACGAACAAAAAAAATATAATGAAGCATTTAAACAGAGCTCATCCATTTATGTTATTTTGCCTTTCCTATGATGAAAAGTATCAAACAAACAACAACCAGGATATAATAAGATGAGCTCGAAAAAGTCTGTAAAAATGTCGTAAGCTTATTAAGCTTTGTTTCCGACGCTTTCTTCTTTGTAGGCTTAATTCTCGTTCATCTTATTTCTTCTTAAAATGAATGTAGCTAGTCAATTTTCTCATTTTTATTCTTGTTACTTGTGTCATATTCTGTCTATTCAGAAAATCTGCGGGGGACTAGTTCTTTTAATGGAGTTAATTTTCAGTTTTAAAAAATTGTTTTTGAGAGAATGATTAATTTTTTTTTTTTGAAGTTGGAGGGGGGATTTTTGAATTTGAATTTTGAAAATAATTAAACTTAAATCTGATATCATCAGACTCTGGAACTTTCAGAATTAAAAAAAAAAGATTATTAGCTAGTTAATTACCTTTAGTAAGTCTGTGATTAAAATCAAGGTTTGAATTAGTCGACCTGTTTAGTTAATGCCATGTAGACTTTAATTAAGTAACATAGGAAGAATAGCAATCGGAGATGGATAAACTGATAGTAAATGAAATGCTAAAAGGTTTAGTTTATGATCAATATTTTATTCATGTTGTTTATTATATTTCTGTATACTAATATAAATACTACTATTGTGATTGATAAAATGTTATTCTAATCCTAATCTCCCTCATATACAAAAGATTTCATCAGACAAATCCATTGTTCTCTCCTCACCCATTAATTATTCAAATAAGGATTTAGAAGTGACTTTTCATCAATAGCTTCTTAACTCTTTTGATGTCAAATTAGACTCCCTAGGTAAAAACTTTTTTTGACGTTTCCGCATAATTTATTCATGAGGAACGAGATGTAAAAGAAGTGTGGGAAGAGTGAACGAATCATTCTACCTGTAAGATCTCTCATCAAACATCATATGACGTCACTTATGAAAGCAAATAAATGAAAATATAAAGTTTGAAATCAATAATATCTACCACACTTTTGTTTACCACCTAATGTATAATAACTGTATAAAATTAATTGTCAATCTTTTCAGTTTTGGTGCCACAGATGTTCATTAGGGTATAGGTTGGTTATTGTTTAAAAGTGTTTGTAGACCAAGTTGAGAAGTGATAGTGTGGTATATTTTTAACGGATTTATGATCTGATAATTGAGAATGAATATTGTATTGATATCTACTATAATAACAGTTATAACTATCTCTAGTAAGTATCGAACTTAACTTTTCTAAATGGTTTTGATTTTGTCAGATGTTAATCACACAAAACATAGCTGAGAAATAAACAATAATAGTATTAAACATTTTTATAATCTCTCAAGCTTTCTATTTAGAATATAGATCTAACTCGAAGCATATAAAAACAGAATCAAATCTATATAGAATTTTAATTTTCATCCTTAAAAAGTTGCGAAATTGTTATTTGCCGATGTAAAGGCGCCTAAAATTTGACCAGTCTCTCTTCAAAGTAGGGGCTATCTATATTTCTTATTTGTTTCAACACAAAATTCCGCTTATAACAGCCGAGCTTGTTTCTAATACACAGTTAAAAACTTCATAGCATAATTTGTGCAAGAACGTGTTTGATGGCAAGCTTGGCTGTGTGCCACCAAATTTCTGTGTAATTAATTTACGCTCCCAAAGAACTTTTCTTTTTCAATTCATAAAGCTTTGAACGCATTTATATATAAAAAAACCATCGCATTGAAAAATAAACAATGTCATTACCACTGTTCAATATGAGGTTTGCGTTCTTCTCATTAAGATAATGTATCTTGGCTTATCATCATAGGCCAAGTTTTCATGTCATTGAAACGACTATAGAGAAAATATGTTGTTTTTTTTTATTATAATAAAAGAATAACACCAAATAACCCTTCTGTTTGCTCTATATCCCTTATAGATATGTTCCTGACGCGGAATAAAAGATGAGATGAATATGTATATGAATTTAGCGAAAAGTTGAACACGTACGAAATATTTCAAAAGTAGCATCATGGATAATAAAAGCCAAAAATTGCGACAGCAAGCATTATTCGCCCATAACGTCGTGCCAAACATGAACATCATCAATCGTTCTTCAATCGTACCCATGGCTTTATTGAATCACTTCATGAATGATTGTGAAAGCCCATCATCAACCGGTCATCTTTCATCGATTGTTATCTTTGATGGAACATCCATTTAAATCGTTCATCTTAAAAGGTGCATATCAAAATCATTTCAGCAACCAATATAGGTTGCATCATGTCTTGCGTCAGTGATGACCGTCACGTCACGAATATGGCCATCTTTTTATCAATCGTCTGCCTTAAACACCAAATTCCAATTATTCAAAAATTTTCCATCAATTTTTGTGCATATCAGCAACGTTCGCCAGTCGTTCATCTCCAATGACCCATCATGGATTGTTTTTAGTCGTTTGAATATTGCGTTGTGAATAGAGAACACCATCAAAAGAGTTCATTATCAATTTTTCATCAATTGCATGTAGTTGAGAGCTTATCACCAATGGTTTATTATAATTGGTCATAATCCATTCTGCATCAACAGTACATCACCAGCCGCTTTTAACTCGTTCGTTATCCACGGTCTTGCCTCAGGTCTCCCGTCATCTGGATTCCAAATCGTAGATATTGGCAGCATATTACTAACTGATCGTAATCAATGGCTCATCATGAATAGGTCGCCAGGAGCTCATCATGCCATTCAAGCACTTGGCCTCAGCTATAGTCATCCACAGTCGTTTTTTACATGATAATAATCTAATTCACCAACATGAATTCATCAATCGTATATAATATGTACATCACAATCACCACCAATCGTATTATGTATATCACAGTCATCAACAGTCGTGTATGTACATCAAGGTCGTCATCAATAGTGTATGTACATGTACATCCAATCATCAACCGTATATGTGCAGCAACTACTAATCATGTATGTACATGTACACTAAAGTCATCATCAATCGGGTATATACATCACATCATCAATCATGTATGTACATCAAAGTCATCATCAATCGCGTATTTACACCGCAGTCATCATCAATTGTGTATGTACATCAAGTCAATCAATGTATGTAAGTCCTCGTCAATCGTGTATGTTCATGCCACGAAAAATCATGTATGTACCTCGAATCATCAATGTGTATGCACATCATACCATCAATCATATGTACATCCCAACGTAAATCTTGTACGTAGATACCACGATCAATCATGTAGGCCTACGCACATCATATCATCAATCGTGTGTGTACATCACACCATCAATAGTGCACGTACACCACACCATTAATCATCTGTGCACTCCCACCATCAATCATGTATGTGCATCACAACATCAATCATGTATGGATATCACAACATCAATCATGTATGGACATTACATCATCATTATGAACATCTTACCCTCAATCATGTATGGCCATCAAAACATCAATCATGTATGGACATCACATCATGATGTATGGCCATCTTACCCTCAATCATGTATTGGACATCACACGATCAATCATGTTTGTACATCACATCATCAATCATGAATGGACATCACACAATCAATCATCTATGGACATCACACCATCAATCATGTATATGTACATCATATCATCAATATTACAACACCATTCGTGCATTGACATCACACCATCAATGATACTGGTACATCACACAATATCAACCATGCCCACATCATTAACATCACCAGTAATCGTAATCGCAGGAATAATCTACCGCATTTCGTCAGTGGTACAATAGTAGTTTATCATAATATTTAAAGATGGTTCCTTTATTTTCATATATTAAAATGAAAATGCCAATACTTGACCGATCAAGAAAGTCAAAAAGTCTCTTTTTTTATTTATCCAGATTGTACACACATGGACATTTATGATTGGTTAAAACTCTTAATTATATGCAATAAGAACATGATATGATTAAGAATACACAATAATTCATTAGAAACACCACTCAATCAAATAGTTTGCTTAATTTGACACTAAGAAATAAGGAAAACCATCTTTTATATCGTTATGAGTACCGGGGTAGACGAAGCAACAAATGATTGTCTTTTCACATCCCATCATAATCAAATGCACCTCACCTATTGCTACTCATAGCGTTCTTGAACAAAATTTGTCAAAGCAAAATTTGGCATTATTTGAGGGCTTCAAAAGAAACTTTCTTGTCGTGGTAGTACCAATTAAGTCAAATGATATTGGAGACGGTGTCGAATAATCTGGTCAAGTTACTCAGTTAAAAGAATAATATTATATAGGACGAGAAATCAGAATGGTGAAAACAGAATTATGTGTCTCCGATACACAAACGAAGGCTACGAAACCTTCATTGAATCTCTTTAGAAATCAACGTGGAAAGACAAATTCAGAAAACATTTTAACGTGGGTAATATTTATTTTCTAGCATCGTGCACTTGAAAACTAACGGAAACAAACCTAATATATATGGGACATCATAATGGACTTCGGTTAATTAACTCTATTGTCCTTAATGTATTTAAAATTATCATTACCTTTCCTTAAAATGTTAAAGTTTTCGATTTTGTCAGTTAATTTAAGTTAAAAGAGGATTGGAAACAACCTTTAGAAAGTCTTTTCTGTTTTTGTTCTGTCTTAATGAAAATTAGTTCATTGTTGTTTCAAATAGTCAGAAATGAATAGATCCAAATTTCTGATATTACGTTTTCGTGATGTAAAGTAAATAGAAGTCATGTTAATAGAATAGGTAACTTCCTTTTATAGAGGATCTGACACAGTTTTTATTTCATTTCTCACACTGTGGGCGAAATATTCTACTAAATGAAGTTGGTGTTTGGAATTATACTTCTCTGCAACCGATATATTGTGAGCGGACAAAGTCATACAATGAACCCTCGGATCATCAAAGCAACTATGGGCGCTGATCAAATATTTCCCTCCGATGTGTATCACTTATTCAGCTTGCAAACAGTGGCTCAACTAGTCGAGTGGGGGCCCTCCCCCGGAGAATTCTTTTTAAATATATGCTTTCCTTCATTCTGAGAACCCTCTGTAAGTCAATTTAATTAAAACAATTTCTGGGGATGGCTGGGTCCCTTACTATCGTGGATTATTTGGTTCAATCAGTCCGTGTGTTGTGTTATTGTTAATTCTTTCCTGCGGATACAGGACCATTTCACAATGTGAATTTTTGCGTCTTATACCTTGACTTCAATAATCTTTCTTTGTATCAAGACATTTTTTAGATATAGCGATATGATTAGATTTATAAAACGCAGTTTGTAATAGCTTGGCGTTGTGCAGAAACTGAAATGGAAGTTTTACGTCCTACTTTAACGTTGTGTAGAGCACACAAGACTTGCGGTTAACAATAAGGAATGTCTCCATAAATTGAGAGAAAGTACAATCGGTATCGCGTGACATAATGTTTTAAGATCATTGTTTTTTCAAGTACTTTGAAACTAGGAGTAGGGGTAAACATTGCCAGTTCTTACTTTAAAGTAGAAATGTCTACAATCACGTGTTTAAATTGTCATAATTGGGCAATAGTATGCTTCTAAATCTGTCTTCCAAACACAGAAAATTGCAGAAATCACACAAAAACATGTTGGATTTACAATGTCCTGTAAGATGTATTTGTTATTTCAGCAACAAATTTGCCTATTTTGATCAAATTGATAGATTAAGTGAGTGTTATACCACGTAGAAATGAATGATAGTTGTCATTGGATTTATGGAGTGTTTTCCTTTAAAATTATGCTTTCGCAATATAATTTCACATCCATCATATCTTTGAGAAATATATGACTAATTCTATTTTCACTCAACCGAAATGAGACAAGTGGGTATTGTGTTTTTGACGTAATTTGTATATTTATTAATTGTGGTGTCAAGATCATTTCTTTAATTTGACAAGGTTTGGTTTTATTGTAAGTTTTTCATTTTGAAGATCACGGTTCCTTCAACTGTTGTGCGATGATGTATTAAAGGTACAGGTTTGCCGTTTTGAGGGGATTGTTTGGTCCTTGATCATATGTAAATACATGTAGCCTCCAGAAGTACTAAAATTGTCCGAAAAACGCACAATTCTTTCAAAAATATTTTGAATTTAACTTTCTAATATGTCTTTTCTATACATGGCAGAGTTTCAAGAAAAGACGACTCGTCTTTTTAAATTTCAAACCTGGATAATTCTAGACACACTTGGGTCAAATTTCAATAACTGTAAACACTGTGACTGATTAACTTAGCTAAAAGAATATCCCGTTTTTAAGCCGAAGGTACGATTGGTCATACTTGTGGCGAATCTATTCTTTTAAGGAATCCCATAATCAAAGAGTTCTTATAAGAACTATTTATAACTTTATGTCCATATCCAACATTTCTCACGAACAGTGGCGATAGAAAAATCGTGTGCACGATTCTAAGCAATATGAATCTTATATGTTTTTGTCCAAAATATGTGTGAGTTTTCACCAAATTAATTCTATTTTCACCAGTCTACCTCTCGTTTGAACCCCCAGTCTCAGGAGAAATACCTTTCTTCGTTAGCGGTAGATTATTATATTAACCCGACCTGGCTGGTAATGAACTATGATCCAAATGCATTATGTAGCTGTAAGCTAATATGATAAGTAATTTGACATAAAATCAAAGCCAACATAGAAACTTGATGTCAATCAGATGAATAAGGTCAGCTTCGTGCGGGTGGGTAACTATAGGTTGATAATCATTGGATACACTCATAGTATTTTTGAAGCCATATTTACATTTTTAAGATTTAAAAGAAAATTTACTTGATCTTAGTTGGTTTTGATTTCGCTCAATCGAAGAGATTATAGCCTTCGAATTGAAATGAAATACATAAGAAAAGAAAGGGCTTAATTCATTTGTAGAAGATCTATTTTGTAAAAAGCTTTAATGTATGTTTAATGTTCAGATTTTCTTTTTAATTTTTCATATCTGTTTTTGTGGCAATCTTTTCGTTTTGTAAGTGTTTTTTTTTTAAATGTAGATTACGACTTCTGAAAGCTTCGTGTGGTATCTGTGATAACACGGAGAAGTTGGGGGCGAATTCTTTTTTCACGCTGGATTTACATAATCTGACATATTAGATCTAGAAGAAAATCGGAACTAGTGACGTCACCAATTTCATGTTGTGAAGGTGTTGCATATTATGATAATCATTAATTTGTTATATTTACACACTTAAGTGGAATCTTGTCGAAACGTCGTGTTTAAGAAATAAAGTGATTGTTATCCATAGAGACTTTTGGCTTTCTAGTGTTTGACAGTTTGGGTTGTACTTAATTAAAGAGATTGTAAAGGGGTTTTCTGAATTTCTATGTATCGGCATAAGTTTAAGATTTCTTGTTGAAATTTGTACACAATTACCGAACTTGTGCCGTAATTGTTTGAAATTATCTATAGAGCACAATTCCTTAACAAATCTTGAGCGTGTATGAATCTGGATGTTAAACACTTTTGAAAGAAGAATATATTCAGAAGATCGCAATGTATCGTAATAAAATTTCATTTCATTGGCAATCGTTGTATATAATCAAATATCCCAGTTTCAAGAAAGCTGTAAGCGGTGCGTTATACCATGCCTAGCAAACTATCTTGATGAATTATTCTTTATAGACTTATTTTCAGAAAAATTAAAAGGCGCAAACAAAGAGTATTTTCTAAAGAAAAAAAGTCAAAAGACGTAAAAAGAATAGAGCTTATAGAAAATAAATATTAATGTCAAAGTTTCTATTTAATATTGTCGATAATTTTATAAAGTTTTTTCTTTATTGACATTTGTACCTTTTCCTGATTCTATTTAGTCTATAAATGACTTGTTGAGAAATTCCAGGTCTTTTCATCATTCAAAATTTTTATTTCTTTTAGATATTCTGAAGGATTTTGTGTCGATATTTAAAACAAAGGAACAAGTAAAGGCGTAAAGAACCTAACGATTACTTACAATAAAAGATGAGCAGTCGCCATAAACAATCTGAAAAACTATTCGATAAAAGTGATGTTTTCAATAATATTGTTAACTATTTTATTCCTCGATCACTAGTCTATGCATCTTCAAAATGTCAAGATATTAAGAACTTCGTCTTATACCTTGACTACAATTGCCATCACGGAACTTTGTAAATGAAGCGATTTGATTGCATTATACGTAAGCGAGCAGTAAATAGTAAGCCATGATGTTAACAGTATTTCTGTCGTTGGCTCTGATGGCTGTATTCGCTGGCGTACAATCCATTGAAATCGTCGCATATAAGACGAAATTCGAAATAGCTTAAATTTGTGAAGATGACATTTTATAAGCTGACCGACTGGAAAAGTTAATATTACAAAATGTAAGAATTTTCTTACTTTTCTAATTACAGATGCTAAATCAGATGATGGTTATATTGAAGAGAGAAAACACAACCTTATGAATAAATTAATACAGTATATAATGGAAGAGAAGGAATCAAAAGGTACTAAGGGTTCAGATGAAACGGAACTTCATAACCCATCCAAAAGATGGAATAGGCAACTATTTGGTTGTAAATGTGCGGGTTTTCAGTTTGGTTGTAAAACGAACACGTATTGTCAAATGAGTTATGGACCGGAGTACGTGTGCTCTAAAGACTGCTGTGGTTTAAGGTGTTTAGTAAAATGAAGCAGTGTTATGTAGGTCATTAATAAAACCCACCGCTCTGTATAATGTTGGTTGTTTCTTATTTTTTATTATTCCATGGGGTAATCCTTACAATTTACATATTTCAACAAAGAATTTCATGAAAAATATATAAACAGCATGTACAAGTCATTGACCATTTATTCAAATAAATGATGAAAATGGAAGGATTTAAATGCTTACGGGTTTGCACATAACTAAACAAAGAAAGATCATGGCGAATCAGAAATAATAATAATAAACATGCCTATAAGCTATAATATATGTTTATTCTTTATGACAAATGTATCATTAAAACAGCTTTCATAAATACAAACACACTAAGGTGTAAGGCTTTGAACGTATCACGCTTTCTTGTTTCACAGTCAGCGATTTGGTTGGAAGGTACGCCAACGAATACAGCCATTCAAACTCTTAGATTGCATGCTTGATTATGTTTTTACAATCATTCTGCCGAGGGCTCATATTGGCTGTAATTGCTAGTTAACAATCCAATCAAATTGTTGCTTTCACAAATTCTCGTTAAACAAGGAAATGGGGCATTACAGTCAAGGTTTATATAAGATGAAGACGTTATATCTTGACCATCGTGAAGATAGAAATATCATGGAATTTGCACGTTGGGCTGTACGGCGTGGGTTAATCGATACACGAGGTACGGGTACTGACCCAATGCAGACGTGACGCTATGCTTTTCTATTTTCAACGGGATTGATCACCCTGCACGTCTATACAAGACCCTCGTTTGTTCGAAACCATGTACATATTATTGATAAATGGTCGTGGTTTTAACGGTGATGGTGCACGATATATGTGTAAGTGTTGAAGATATCATACAATCTCTTGTCTGATAATTAAACCTTCTATTTACAAAGTCTGAATGGTAGGACTTGTATTTAACTACGTAAGTATGGGTAGGGCCTGTGTAAATTTTTAAGCAGTATCCGAAGGGAAGTTTATTATCAATAAAGATATATAGCTTGCTGGCAATTTAGTATATACCTACTGCTATGGCAGCTTTTGATTTTTAATAAGAATAACAATCATCCGTGTAAAATTTATTCAACCTTTAGTCATACCTTTCAAACTTTCAAAGTTTTGTCAAAATCTGGCAAGAATTGTGCGTTCTAGAGTGTTTAAGAGCGTGCTTTCAAGGTCAAAAAACTATATATTTTACGATTTCTGTAATTTTCGATAGGG
This sequence comes from Lottia gigantea, assembly GCF_000327385.1. Taxonomy (NCBI): domain Eukaryota; kingdom Metazoa; phylum Mollusca; class Gastropoda; family Lottiidae; genus Lottia; species Lottia gigantea. The sequence goes on from NW_008710347.1 coordinate 474,105, forward strand.
TTCATCCTTGTGATCTCAACAAGTTTCGAGTTAAATCCGTGAAGAATTGTGCCTTCGAGCTAAAAATTGAACGCGTTTTCAAGAACAAGGGCAATAATTACTTCTAAATATATTTCGATTTATTTTACTTTAATAGGGTGAAAATTGACTCAACACCAAGAATTTGCCTCCTATAGGTTGTATGTGAGCAATTATGAACGGACCGGCGGACCGATGGACATGGGTGACGCCGATATACTGTACATGTACGCTTCACATCTCATGTGGGCATATAGTAATGCTTCCTCTGATAGTTATTCTTCTCTGTCCAATTTAATAACAATATGATTATGTTAATCGCACACTTATAATCTCTCCCTCTTTCGTTTTAATGAAATCTGTATCAACAAGAGGGGACGATATCTGACTAATAGGAGATATCTGTGGACGGATTGGTGATACACGTCAATCCTTTCGAAACTGTCTAAATACAGTTCATATTGCTTCAATAATATTAAAGCGAATAAAAAAGTGTAAGATTCTAATGTAATAAAGCGTGGTCTGCGACGAAATAAAACCTGGAAACAGTACGAATTGATTTGTTTAACTATTACTAATTTACCCTCAGGAGTGTTATGCTGATGACACCTTATGAAAAATATGATATACATCTATATCTATCGCCTACGGAATCATTGACGTCAACATTCCCTACGCTACTGGATTCCACAATGTGGGGATTGGTGTCTTTACTTATTCAAATTGTTGATAGGAATTTCTGGAAGCTATCAAACAACTTTAACCATTTTTCGGCATGAGAAGTGGAAAAATTGCCTTGAAAAAATATAAAAGCCTTAGGTTTCCCTCGGTGTTTATCTTATGGATAGATTTAATTGTTTGGAAACTAAAAATATTTTAGTTGATATAAGCATTGTCAATTTTTCTCGTAATATTGATCACTATGAACCCGTAATATTTTAAATTGCATTTTGAGATTTATAAAGTATCAAGCTGATATAAAATAATCAGAATATAAATTGTAAGTTAATATTGCAAAGTACGGCAAGTCTATAAAAAAGTTAATTTATACTAATTGATGATGCTTCAACAACTATTAATTCCCTTGTCTATGTATGTCTGGAATTTTTAACCCGAGCTAAATATCATTAAACATTAATCATAAATGATTTCTTTGTTAGTGTTATTGTCATGGACAATATATAAAATAAACTAATATGTTAGTGTTATATTCTATCACAATATGAATAATGTCTATCAATAAAAAGTGTAGAATAACTTTTCTTTTGGGTCATTTGAGAATTCAACTTGAGCAATTGCAGATAAATCAGACAAATTCAGTTTGTATTTAAAGGCGATTTTATTCTTTTGAATGGGGAAAAACTAAGATATATACTAAATAAAATATAGGACCAATGATCTATAACGGTAAGCAGAACATCCGAATTATATGAAATAGGACCAATATATGATGGCATCTGAATTGTATAATACAAGACCAATCTATAAATTATATAATGTAAGAACATCTAAATTATAATATAATACAAGGCCAACGATAGTAAAGAAATAGATTTCTTATTTGCCTTTGTGAATAATATGCTGATTTAGTCCGGGTTATACAACATGTGGCTGGACAATCTTAGATTGTACCTTTGCTCCACGATCTTTAAGACCAATTTTTAAAGATTTGGCGTCCCTTGTGCACTCCAGCCCACCATAACAAAAGGGAAGAGTTTTCTAAACATCTCGCCGATACCAAAACAACATTTCTAAAATCCCCCAAGTGCCCAGTGTGATTCTAGTATGTAGAGCCTACCACCGACCAGGGAATACTTGTATCCCAGGTTGAGAAGCTGTCTAATGGCTGATTAGATTTCTGAAGAAAGACAACAAAGGAACATGAGGAAAAACTTTAAATTCCAAAATCGGGTAATATCTAATGACTGTCTAGGTACTGACCATTCATTGGTACGCCTTTCATCGTGGTTCTCAACCATACCAAACCGACAGTGCTGAATCATGCTGCGATTACAGCATGGAAGCTGATGTTATATGGAAGCTGATGTTAAATGGAAACTGGTGTTAACTTCTCATATACCACACTTCATCATTGGTGTGTGGCTCTGCACTGCAAGACTACGTCTGACCCAGGAAACTTATTTTATATTATTAATAATGACATTTAATACGTGGTTCTGACGACTATATAAAGGATAATCCGTGAGGTAATGGTTTAGCAATGGTCTGATTCATACACCCTTGATGAATTAAGAAGTGATGGCTCTATTAGCACACGAAATCATCCAGTAAGGAACGGTGTAGGTTTTTTTGGTTAGATTGTTGATTCCCATAGTCATCAACGAGCGTAAGTCTTCAAAAACATTATTTGGGTGTTTCCTACCAAGGTGTGGGAATTTTAAAAGTATTTTTCATTGAAAATTTTGTGACCAGACCGTGATAATCTCGTTTTTCTCCATTACAGAATAGCATTGCAGTCGATAGCCTGGTATGAATATGAATAATCCGAATAAGATCAATTTACCAAGCCTAGATTGTTACATATGCAGGTTTACTGAAAAACGATCCCATTTTCTCCTGACTCTTATCATGCCTCTGTTACTGTAGCCTTTACTTGCACAGAAATATAATGCAATTTTGTTAAAAAAAAAACACTTAGTTGAGATATTGGTAACACAGATTCCAAAAACACTAAGAAAGATATGGTACAATTAGGATAGAAGGTAGAAACTCAATTAGATAGGCCTAAGTACGAAAGATGGCACTAGGCCCAATCTCTTGGCATAGATCTTTTCTGGAAAATTACTACCGAAAATATTTCTAAAATATGCCATTGACATCTATATATCTATTTCATCGAACTGAATTTGTTTAAAAAATTAATGGCACGGACGGATTTTTTCAGTTAATTCTTTCATATAAGTACAGTGTACCCATTTCTCTAGATTTTGGTATAAATTAGTTTTCTTAAATCTATTCATTCCCCTTCATTACAGAAATAAGTGGGCAACAATACATCATCAAAGCCAATCATAAATTCAAGTAATGTCATTTCACCATATTTTTTTGTAAAACTTTTATTTTTATATTATTTATGATTTCTTTTGTTCAAAAAAATTCATCTTTAGAAATTCTTATTAGCAATGTCAATAACGTAAGACAGAACATATAATTTATTTGTAATGCTCTCTATCTCAAAATATATATTGTTCAGTTCCAGACATTCTTGAAAAAGTTGTATTTACCTTTTTTTCGTTTTTTTCTCGTAGAATATTTGTGGGTTGCAAGAATAAATCATTTATTTAAACAAGGTCTTTTTATATACAGATCAAAATTCTTCTGTTAAAAACAGCTTCTCAAAACTGCAAAACACCTCATTGCTATGTCACACTTTCATTTTTGAAATTGAGCAAATATTTAGCCAACTATTCATTTTTATGGTAAGATCACTGAACTACACATATAGTTAAAAGGGAAAAATTCGCCATTCATTCGACCAATCATGCCATTCTCAGAAATAGGAATTTTCTATCTAAGATCACAGTTTGTGCCTTCAAATCCAAGTGTGTCCAAAATTATCTGCGTTTGAAAGTTGAAATGATGACTGGTCTTTTCTTGAGACACTGCCAAATACAAATAAGACATTATGTGGAAATAGAAAGTGAAATTTCTAGTTCGAGATATTTTTGAAGGAATTATGCGATTGCTTTTGAAAACTATTTACATATATTCAAATCAACGCATGAAAATAGCCATTCTGATCATTTAATATATAAAGACACTGAATAATTGAATATATATATATTTTTTATTCATCCTTATATAACTATTGTACTCTTATAAAATTCTTTCTCACTTCAATGGTTTACCTTAAAGTTTCCAATAGAATCAACATCAACATAAGACATTATAACATAGACAACATCAATTGAAACAGAGACACTAACATATAGAGACACATTAAATTTACCACATTATATACTTCTATGCATTCATTCATCATTTAGTAGGAAAGCCCACAAAATAAGTAAATTAGGAACATAACAAATTATGGTAAATATACAAAATGGCATATAAAATCTAGAATAATGTAATAGCTTTACTTTTGCACCAAATGCTTTTATCTTCGTTTTCTATTGCATGTTTTGGACCTTTTTCCTAAGCAAATCTAAAGGATAATCTCAATTTGGAAGTTGACTTATAATCTTACTAATTCTTATATCTTTCCATCGAATATTGTCAATTATTGTCAATTTATTTTTGACCCTGCAAAGATAACATTTTGTGAGAATTTTTTTAACACAAAAAATGTCCTGTTAGTTTTGTTGAAGCACAGATCAATGTGCTGAATACAAAATAAAAATATTTAGTAAAAGTTAGATTTATCAAAGTAAACAATTAATGCTATTTGCATTTTATACTATAGTTATGGCAATAGGTAGATGGTAATTACAGATTCTATCAGTTTACAACAGTATTAGCCTTTTCCTTCTGTTTTTGATTTACTCTCATTCGATAATGTATGTTTAGTATTTTCTATTATATCTTGTTTATCAGGTATATCGCTATTCACTTCCATCACAATAGATTCACTATTAGACTGATTTGTTTCCCTTTGATCTTGTATACAATGTCTAACAACATTCGAGTCCCAAGCACAAGTGATAATATCTTCATTATACCAACTAATACCATGTACATAATCTGTATGTTTTATTTCATTATATCTACAAAATAATTTATTATGTATCATTGTAATTATCAACAAGTTAAAGGGATCATAAGGTGGTTTTCTAAATTTGTATGTGAATTGAGGACACCATTCCAATTTTTTATCAGACATCTGTGCTTCCTTCAATTTCACTAGAACTAAGTGTTAATGACATCACTAAGCGCGAATGGCCTTGTGGTTAACATAAATATTCTGCGATTAATGATATCATCAAACACTTAAATTTAATGGAATTGTAGAGACTACAGACGTCTAATTGAAAATGGGAATGGTGCAATTTAACTATTTATTGCACAACTTCATGTTAAAGAGAATACTTCTCTAAACTGTCCATAAACACCAGTGCCATAGCACCTCATTTAACAATGCCATTCAGTTTTAACTAATAGCCAGACACTGAAGGTTATGTTACAGGGGCATGGATTAGTTTAAAACTTGAGTAGTAATTTGTGGAACTGAGACATATTAGTGGAAACTGAGCATTCTATAAAATTCCAAATCAGGACTTTGACCTCATCACTCTTGGCAAATTTTGAAGTCACAGAGGGAATGCTTACAACTCAAGATAACAAACCAATACATTTACGGACTTATAGATTAACTGTTTGTATGTACAAATATCTGTCAAAGGAACAGGGCTCTAAAAAGCATTTTTTGAGGGTTATTTTGATTGTTATTGTTTTTAACAACAGAAAGATCAGCAGGGGAACTGAGAAATAATGAAAATAGTACTTACAATGGTTTAATAATATTATCATCTATAGACATAATAACAGTTCTACAATCTTCACTTATTGATGCTAATAGATTAGGTCTACAATAAATATAATATAGACATTATAATATACAAAATACAGTAACATTTAACAAGAATGATAATTGCCATTCCATTATCCCATTGACATTAACTCCCAATTATACTGTAGTTTCTGATATATTTAACCCATATTTGAGAATATTTTCAGATTAAAATTGGATTTGCTATTAATCTTTGATAGATTTCAGCATTTTGTGCCCTATAATCAAATAAATGTGTAAATGCATAAAGAAGCTCATAAGATGAAAATATCGCTTCGTACTTACTTTTTAGGGCTAAATGCTAGTCTATGTACAAGTCTATTATGAGGTATGATGGTTTTGTGTGATTCAGTACACATCCTTAAATCTTTAACAACTATTCTACCTAATTCATCACCAAAGGCAGCCATATTGTTAGATTCTGGTTGCCAAGCTACACATGTGGGTGAACTCTCTGAGGGTCTTGAATCTAAAAATATAGTGTAAATTCTTTGTTAACCAAACATCTAAACTAATGGCTATAAATTGTTTTGTAATATTATCTATATCAGATGTTTTATATACTATAACATACATTATACATCATAAATATACAGAATAAATATACAGAATAAATTATGAAAAGATATATTACCTACAATACTGGCTGGTTTGGGTTTTCTCATATCCCATAATATTATGTTTCCATCCTTGAAATATAAAAAAAGATCAATAAAAAGAAAGAAAAATTCTTGCAACTGATTGGCATTCATTATGCTACGAGGGAAATATTGTCAGAAAAGCTACATAAGGCCTTTCTTTTATCAATTTCTAACTGTGGGAGTTCTTTCAGGTATTATCTTAATCCATGAGTAGCAAACATTGTGCAAATCCCTCCAATAATTTGTTTGTGATGTTATGACTAAAATTATAAGGAGAGAAATGCTCATTTGACTTGGTTGGTAGATTTCTAAATGCTTTTTTGTCCATTTCAAAATATAATTTTCTACAATGGAAGATTCTCCTATGTACTTACAGTTGATGCTGATAGAAAGAGATCTTTTTCTTTAGAGTGGTAGTCTACACAAACAACACTATCTTTATGTCCTAAAAATATCCAAAAAACCCTAAAATACTTAACCCTTTGTATACCAATGACCATTAAGAATTCTGAATAAAGTCAATGATCCATTTACTAGATGTCTAAGCAGATCACAGAATTACCAGCCAGTGTTCAAAGTGTTAAAACGTTCAGAGCAAATGCAAAATCACTTGCATTACAGTATAGTCTTAACCAACATTTAGAGGTGCTAGTCATGATGAAAATGAAAAAAAAAATCCACAAAGATAGCATTAAAGCTGTAGCAAGGTTTCCTTACAAATTAACAATCTGATGTTTTATATAAAATAATCACCTCTATAGCAATGAGTTGAAGATAGGTTCTCTAAATCCCAAGTCTTGATTCTTAAAAGAAATAAATTAAATACTGTTTGTAATAGTAGATGAAGCATTACAAAATCTAATTGTAAATTAAACTTAATAATAATCATATGTAGTGATCTTTCTATGACTTCAGATCAATGGACTGATGGAGTGACCAAGAAAAACTCAGGGATTCCAGTAGGGAATTAAAACATAGGAAAAATGGAAAATATCAGCTGAGGAACAAAGGGGGGTCACCAGCTCCTATGTGGGGTACTATTTTTAAGATGCTTTGGTAATCATGTCCTTAGAAGCAATCTTTACATTCCTTAAACCAAATTTTTAGTGGTTTCATTTGATATTAAAATATATCACTGTCCAGAAAAATAGAGGAATTCCTATAAAAAAGGAAGTCTCTGATCCCTGAAAAGTATGCAGTACAATACTGTACATATTGAACAATCAATTAGGGATTTGTGTTTTAAGAAGCTGTGAGGTTTTGTGTAAATGCCTAAAGTCTACATTTTTGATAAAAAAAAACAACATTCTCATCTTTCTAAGTATGCCTGAAAAAAAATGTTGTAATGTTATAATAATAATATTTTCTTTTCAGAAATTATCTTTAATGTTACATGGAATTAAATTATTTAAAAAGCTACGGATACTTTTTTAATGATAAAGGTTTTATTTTCATTAAATTATTACCTGCAATCACTACTACAGGAAACTGCATTTTTATGATCTGAAGATACACTAACACTATTTACAGTATCATCATGTTCTATAGCTGTAGATCTTAAAACAAATGTGTGGTAATTATCTATCAATTCCCATAATGCTAAACCACCTGCAAAAAATTAATAAAGTAAAATACAAGGTCAGAGTTAGCAAATAATAAACACCTCAAATTGATGATCTTCATAGCTAATAGCAATGTCTGGCTTCGGGCCATTTCATAGCTTAGTACAAATGATTGCAAAGGTCACATTACAAATCTGGCCAAACTATTAGCTTGAGATGTTTTATCTATTACTACCAAGTTATTGTTTACTTATAACTTGTACTATACATAATAGAAAAAACAAAATCCTCTTCATGTAAAGATAGAATTAGAGATAGAATTTAGATTGTAAAATCAAGTTGGCCAGCAAATTTCAAGGCATTTAAACCTAACAATATGCTTTTATAATTTGGGTAAAAATTTTGATATATTAAAATATACTCAATATCTATGCATTCACAAATAAATAAAAAAGATTGAAAATGGAAAGGGCAATAAACTTAAAACAATTTATCCAAAAATCATGTAAATCATACTCAAACAAAATTTCATCAAGAACACAAGCATGTACTGAGTTCTACATTTGGTCAAAACTGAGCTAACTATAATGTTCACAAGCCTATTTTAGCACATTTTGGCTACTCGAGGACAATAACCTTAAGTAGTGATCATCTAATTTTCAAGAAAATCAAACCCATCTTAAATCTCATCAATATTCATAACACATACAAATACCAAGTTTAATCAATATATGATCCGATCTCATTCACAAGCAGGACAGACAACCCAATCAATCTTATTAAAATACCACTACGAATTCATTTTTTTCCTGATTAAAGACATGCTGAATCTAACAAAACCATGAATCGAAATACGTAACCAGAATTTAGGTCTTAGTATCAATATTTCAATTACTTATCCATGACTCAACTTATTGCCAAAATAAAATCAGAAAGGTCTGTTACATGTATAACTCTAAAAAATGATAGCTGATGTAACTATAGTACTGTACCGAATATATCTTCACTCAATTGATCAGATTAGATTGGAATATTATGGCACCTGCAAACACTTTCAAATCATGTGCACATTATTCCTTAAATGTTCTATGCTTTAAAATGTAAATTATATAATATACGAAGGTATATAATATATACAGTGACATATTTAGGGGTGGGCCATTGGTCTATAGTCCCTCCCTCCCGTTAGGCCTGTGAATTTTTCCACTGACACCTTTCATTTTTGCCTCCCACCTCACGTTTTTTTGATACACCCTAGAATATATATTCTGGTGAGATAAAGTAAAATTGAATGATAATTGGAAAACTGTTGACTCAATATTGGTATATTTGGGTTAATAAAAAACAGGTATTTGAGATAAAATACTAAGTAGGTTAAAATAGTAGGAGATTGATTGCCAAGTCAATTAAACCTGATATATTATGTCAACATTAATGAATCTATTCAAGATAACATCCAAATAAACAAGAATATACCTGTACCAAACAAACTAAGGCTATTTCAAGCTGGTATCTTGATGTGTTATATGCAATTTAACATAATACGGTCAACATGTATCTTCAGCATGTCTTAAAATAATAAACAATATGTGTGATGTATGTAATTGTAATCGTACTTGCTATAGTCACACCTTCATTGTTGTACCACTTACACTAGTACTTTAAATCATGTAAGTTTTGTAATACATTCATCTTTCAAAATTGATCGGTCAAGTCAATATTTTTTGTTTGTATTTGTCATATTTGTTAGGTATGTTAAGCAGATACCACAGGTGTGGCACCAGAAAGGGTATGTTTACACTTATACCACTTCCAATTTAGCATTTTGACAACAAAACTCAGCAATCACAATCAATATTTCAAAATTTGTTGAAAACGGAAACAAGTTATTTTTGAATTTTGTTTATATTCTGACAGTGCACATTTTGAAAAATGTATAGACACAATTGGTGTGATGATATCAAACAATGGTTGTAAATGGAATTTATAGAATCAGCAAGTTGAAGTGGAACATTGAAAATCAGACTTGGAACTTAAGGGTTTCTTGAATACTATTTCCATTTGAGAACTTACCAAAGGCAACAAATACATCATTATTTCTTACCTGTATCAAGAGAAACAACAACCTTTGTTGAATCTACCCATTTAGCATCAGTTATACCAGCTTCTAGTTGAACTCCTGCAGTACACTTCTCTACATCAGGTATTGATTCATATTTATCGTAATACCATAATGATCCAAACCAATATCTTCCAGTTAAATTAGACGCTCCCAATAATATACCACCAGTTTCTAAATTTACAAAATTCTTAAAATTACAATGCAACACAAAAAATGAAATGAAATGAAAGGAGTTTTACGTCCTAATCTTCTTAATGCAACACACAAAGAAATGAATACAAATTAAAGTCGCAATTACAAATATTTCAATCATAATCTTAAGCTGCGAATATATCTAAAATGTGCACATTTTACAAATTGTTATTTAAAGCTTTTCCAGACAGCTTTCTTAATTGGATTGTAAAGTCTACTGTGTGTAGTATCTGCTGAAAAATGCATACACATTGTTTATATGCTTAAAATGTATTCCAGTTTACTTAAACATCATCTTAAAAAAAATTGGAATAAGAAAGCTTTAGCTACAATAAAAAAATTGAATTAGATAGAATTTGAATTATAGATAAGCTTTCCACTGAGATGTTTTACTTCCAAGTCAAGAAACAGCACTATGAACTAGAGTGTTATAAATATTGTGATATCCTGATATTCACTGGCATTGTTCATCTTCCGCATTCAGAAATTTATTAATAGAAATAATTTTGTATATAAAAAGAAACATGTGTCATGTAGGTGTGACTGAAAAATTTCTGTAATTAAAGAGGCATGTTCATTTTAAAAGATATAAATCCATGTAGCCTTCAGCACAATTTTTATATTTTTGGGTCTGTGATCAAATATATGGTTTTATTTGATAATTTCAGTTAGATTCATCCACTCAGATCACAGTGATTTCTTTCTGTTATTTCATAAATATTCAGAATAAAATTGCATGCAATTGGTCTCAAACTATTTTGATATAAGGAGACACCATTTCCACCCAGAAATTTCCCTTGAAATGACCCAAATAATTCTAAATTGCTGTGCATTTTTATCAATCCAGAGTTAGAAAGGTAATCTTAACAATACTCCTAGTTGCTAACTAGTATTTTAAAGTTCAAAATTATATACAAATTAAAACGGTGGGCAAATTGAGAGTCTTGGTTTGCAGTGATTTTTTCAAACAAAATATTTATTCTAAACTTAACAAATTATACATATTTATATATTATAAACTATGGTTTCAGAAACAAGCAGAAGCTGTTACCAATTTATACAACTTTCAAATTCTTAGTTAGATACAATTTAGATTTATACAATATCTAATTAAAAATCATATCATACAATAATATCCTCTCTCTCTCTCCTCCCTCTCTCTCTTTCTCTCTCAAATAATTAAAGGTACAGTACCATTAGAAAGTACACAGAAATGGATCTGCAGTGTACAGTGCCATTAGAAAACACACAGAAATGAGTCTGCAGTTGTAGTCAGACAGTAGTGCAGGCATTACCTGTTCACTGCCTTGCTTGGAATATCTGACATAATTACCTATCAATAGTAAGATTACTAAATTTACTAGGCTATACCCAACTAAAGCCATTGTCATTATTGACAATGATGAGGTGTTTATCATATTCATTTCTTTTTTTAAAAAAATATGATGAGTAGGCCTACATTTGTGCAAAAAGCAAGACAATGCAAGTGCACTATTATTATAGTGATTTGATAACAATGTTCACAACAACATAGCATGTCAAACTCAAGCTGTCAAAACTATAATTCTATCTTCATTTACTTCAAACTGGTATGACTTACCTGCGTGACATTGAAGAACGTCTAAATGCCTATCCATGGCGGCTGGTATTTGATCCATTATATAGTTGTTGAAGCGAGACTTGTATTTTATAAGTGGGCTGAATTTGGGTCGTGTGAAATGTCAACCAATACCGGAAATGCGCGGTAAATCTCAAATGTAAGATAAAAACTATTCTTTATCTTTGAATTTTGAAGAGAATTGACTTGGGCATAGACAACAGTAGACGCCTACTAGAAAAATATCTTCTAATGTTCACTTCAAAGAGTTACTACTTAGCAAATTAGTTTGTGGACTCTTCTTTATTTACAGAAACTGAGGAGGATAAAGACACACGTGGGTTTTCTTTTGTAGTTACCTCCCTTCAATCATGACAATGTAGACCAGACCACAAATTTTTCCATTGCAAAAAATAACCACATTTCCATTTAAATTTGCCTTTACATACATTGATAAATAACCAGCTAGAAGATTTCACATCATAGATTTTAGATAGCTCCTTATATATGACATGTATACTCGTAAATGTAATGATTATGTGGCTGCGGTGGCAAAATGAACCGAGAACAAGAATGCACGTGCGCATTGGTGCAAATTTAGGTCAAGGATAAGACGAATGTTGGACCAGTGACACTTTATTACATACTAACAGTAGAGAGGGGATATTATGCAGAAAATAAAAGAACCCGAAGGCAAAATATGAAAATAAGACTGAAGTGACAGCTAATCAGTACCCCCCGAGCCCCCCCCCC